>NC_141698.1:951098674-951545180 GCF_964263255.1 Lissotriton vulgaris
GTACCTTGGGCCTACCTTAGGGGTGACTAACATGTAAGGAAAGGGAAGGTTAGGGCCTGGCAAGTGGGCAAACTTGCCAGGTCGAGATGGCAGTGCCAGACTGCACACAGGCTCTGTAATGGCAGGTCTGAGTTACATTTGCAGGCTACATCTGTGGGTGGCACAATCAGTGCTGCAGCCCATTAGCAGCATTTGATTTACAGGCCCTGGGCACACACAGTTCACTGGACTAGGGATTGAATATTCCAATCAGGGTATCACCAATCCTTAACAACAAATTTCAAAGGGAGCAATTGCACTTTGGCACTGAACAACAGTGGCAAAGTGCCCAAAACATCTAGACCAGGAAAACGAAGTTTAACACACAGAAAAAACAAAGGAGGCAAAGGCAAAACTACAGGGGAAATCCACGCCAATGTTGCCAGGTCTGACACATGTGCCGTCCAGCTGAAATGTGTGGAGAACTACCCACCCTCTTGGTAGTTCTCTTCATTAAGGCAGTAATATATAACCAGACCATCAGCTTTGGCGTATTCTATACCAGGGCAGTGTTCCACAGTGAAGTCCATCCCCTGTAGGGAAATGGACCACCTCAACAACTTTGGACTATCACACCTCATCTGCATCAACCATCTGAGGGGCCTGTGGTCGGTCTGAACCCCTCGAAATTACTCAGCAATCCGAAATTCGGCCAAATACCGATTCTACACACTAAATTGTCAGGAACCCGTGTCGATCGCAACGACACACTCCTAAGATGGCCGCCGCAGACGAAATGTTCTAGTCGTCTCGGAAGGCCCGGCAACCCGGAAGCGCGGTGTATCTAAATACACCGTCAAACCCTTCCTGCTTCAGTATGCGGTCGGGTGAGGAATGAACAGGTAGTACCGAGCGGGTTTGCCGATAGGAAGTAAGTACAGAAGGGCGCAGTAATGCTACTATACCAAACCTTTTTAAGGGTCAACCTTACTCTCCGTGATGGAAACTAAAGAAAAGGATGATTGTAATCTTTACCTTAAACCCCTTACAGCAATGTTTCCACGAGGCGATCCTGCCCTCGCCTGAGACCATGAAGTGTAACCTAACACTCATATATGTAAATATACTGTCTGCCATGATATACATTCTTTTGTGTGTATGTGTTGTGTGTCTTGTCAATAGTCACATTAAGTCTTATGTCCTTTGTGTGAAATCACTAAACCACTTTATTCACAGTGTTTTATTTTTTCCACACCGGTCTGAAAACCAGCACGCACCAGTATGGTGCCCAGGGCACACCCACACCCTAGATGAAGTGAGCTGCATGTGTATTTTTCTTCCCCCTTTTTTGAAGGGGGATGTCTGCCACTAAACAGATGTCATTCTCTTTTACAGCAGTACGAGTAAAATACAAACCGTATGTACACGCATGTTTTATTATTGACAGCGTATAGCATTAATAACTAGCATTTATTTTAAAATACCTATTCAATAGAATACAGGAGTGGAAATACAGGGCTGGACCCTGTATGGTCCTGAAGAAAAGCTTGGGGGAGCTTGAAACATGTCGACCATAACACTGATCTAGCTCAATCTTAAAGTTGGAACACAGTGTTACCCCTTTTTAATTCATACCACACTAGGAGCAAAA
Organism: Lissotriton vulgaris; assembly: GCF_964263255.1. Lineage (NCBI taxonomy): Eukaryota > Metazoa > Chordata > Amphibia > Caudata > Salamandridae > Lissotriton > Lissotriton vulgaris. The sequence continues at coordinate 951,100,305 of NC_141698.1, forward strand.
TAAATTGTTGAGGCCCACTAGCACGGTATTTTTAATTACACACCCACTCCACCATCACCACACTTACACCACACATAGTCATCTCACAAAACAAGTGCTCCAGCGTAGTCGCCTTGTCGCAGCACGCCCCTTTTCGTAGAGAACTGGGATGGCCCCAATGATGAAGCATGTCACCGTGGGGCAACCCCGGTGAGTGAGGGGACTCTAGAAAGAAATTTTTCTTTCTCACACTTTTGGTACACACTGACTTAGTAAGCAGTAACCAGAGAACACCAACCAGGTCTCTGAACCCTCCACATTGGGTTCCTGTATTGCATTTCTCATAAGACAATTTTCAAGGGCTTTCCATGGTTTTGCGTACACATGGTATGATTCTCAGAAAAGTGCTAGTGCGGAAAATTAATTCATCTGTATCCAGCGACAATAACATTGAATAGGATTTCCCTAACGAAAGGGGTCTGTGTTTCCTAAAATACAGAGGTAAAAACCAATTAATATATTTTAGATAAAATTTACAGAAGAATAGAAAGTGCAAATCATTCTGTTTACTAATACCATCACATGGGTATGGATTATAATCATTTGTATGCTGATAGCCCAGGGGAAATCCCAGCAAGAATTTTATAGAGCCTGTCCTTAGCCGGAACAGCAGTGATCTCTCCCAGTTCGTCATAGGTAAGGTGAGGTATTGTGCAAGGTTACTCCTGCTTAGATCATTTTTCTGATAAATCACAACAGTTGATTTGAGTGCTTCTCTTTCCATTCGGTCTGAACTATAAAATACATACAGTGCTTGTCTGACTTCGATTTTATCTTTAGGTTCAATCTTACTGGGATCGGAGAAAAGATCTTCCCTGTTCATATCACTCAATGTTTTTGAGACATCCGCGAGCCAGGGGATTGATATGCCATGATCACATTTAAGACAGTCTTTTATTATATTTTGAGTTAGGGTTGCTGAGTCATTTCTCCAGATCCTTAACTAAAAGAGAGCTGGTCTAGATCTGATAAAGTCACATACGTAGGGGAGGTTAAGTTCCTCATGGCAAATCAATTCAGAGGAGGAGATTGGGGCACCCAGGATTTTCCTACAGAATCGAGCTTCTTCACGCTGGATGCCGGGGCTTTTTCCCAATCCCCAAACCTCAGCCCCGTATGTGGCCACTGGTAGACACTGTAACTTAAAACTTTTTAAAATAGCTCTAGTGGCACCTATTTTCTTAGGTCGAGACAAATTCAGAATGGAATTGTTGGCTTTCGAGAACTTGCTCATGGCGTGGGCCTTGTGCCCACTTGTGCCCACTCCAAACCGAGATAAGGGAATGAAGTTACAGATTCTAATTTGTCTATCCCTATATGTATAGTGTTGAGTTTGCGTTTTCCGGGGCCATATGGCATAATAAAAGATTTTTTTAAATTGACGCACAGGTCTAAGCCCTCCATGTGTTGGACAAAGCCTTTAACAAGTAGACAAAGGCCGTTGGGTGTTCGTCCCATCAAGACCGCGTCGTCAGCGTATAGTAAAACTGACAATGGGAGCCCCTGGATAGTTGGTACATCACTAGTCACTTGTTTTAGGGCTTTGGCCAGGTCGTTAATGGGGTCATTCAGTTTACTGTCAATCAAATGCTGGCATAGCTCTGGAAAACAACTACTACACAAGTGCTCCCATGTAACCAAATCATAGAACTCCTGTAAGTCATTCAACTGGCTACCCTTCACCCAACCATCCATTGCTCTGCACAAAAAAATAGAACACTTACTCCACCCAAGTGTCTGTACAGCTCTGGGGTCAAACCATACCATCTTACGAAGGCTTCCTTCATGGGAGCATAAGACAACTGATCCTCAGTGGGTAATGCTAGCAAAGTGTCCCTCCCTTCACTGACAAAGTGGCTCCATATCCTGCTCCCTGGTGTCTCTAAGAGATTCTGTAGCACCTCATTGCTACGTCATATGCATTAAACCACTGACCAATGTCCTTGTGCTTTATGAAATCCTTAATAACCTACTTGGAGATGTATACCCTCCCTTCTCCAGGCACTGATGGTGCACTGCCACCATTGGGTTTAGACTCTATACACTTTTCATTTTGATCCAGTTCCCTCCAACCTCTTTCATGCTCCAAGAGAATCTTTTTCTCTGCCAGGGATAACTAACTTCTCCCTTTGAAACGCCAACTCCCTATCCTCTTTCCCCAGCATGAACTATGTGAGCTCCAACCCATGCATTCTGTTTTTTCATTGTCGTCCAGCTCTTCTGCTGGAGACAGCGCCTTTGAAGAGACACTGCTGCCCCCTTCTCCCCCCCGGGAAGGTACCCTCTCCCCAGGCAGACACAATAGCCTATCCTGCTGTCCTTCTAAATTCTCCACCTCCTCCATAGGCTGATCAGACTGCTCGCTGGAATCCCTTGACTCTAGCTAGACCCTCAACACCTTTTTCTAGATAATCCTTCCCGGAGAGGCCTCTTAAAGAGAGTTAAAACTTTTTGCAGATAGCCTTCAATTGTTGCACTGTGTAAGTTTCCACCTAATCCTCCTCAAACTCAAAATCCATGGATGCAATGCTGGGTTTGACATGAGGAAGATTGGCAGTTCTTAGTTGTAAGAAAAAGTATTCCCAAAGAAAAAGTTCCACCAAATGTATGTGGTTGTGATGGTCAGCACTATACTAATGGTGTACACCAATCACTGTAAGTAATGAATGAATGAATGATTACACATTTCTATAGCGCATGGTTACCCTGAGGCATCCCAGCGCTTACGTGGTAAGTAAGTAAGTAAGTATTACTTTTATTTGATTTTGTTAAAAATTATAAAAGCATGGAAAAACACATATTACATCATTATCAAAGATAAAAGTCTATAAAATGCAAACAAGTAAAAACATTATCCTATTGTAAGCTTTGGTCGTAAACAACAATTAAAACAAAAATATTGTAATCTATACAAATTGTAAGAAGTTCATCGCAGTTCAAAATGAAAAGAACGACATTTAATGTCTGTGCAGAAAGGGAGTGATCAGACATTCATATATCTTTGCCATGTGGACTATCATGTTTTTTTGTCCAATTCTTTGGGGGCTATTTTCCAAAAGGTGATGGTTCGACATGACAACTGAATTGACAGTTTTTAGAACTGGCTATTTCTGGTAGGCTAAGGCTGACGCCAAAGCCAGGCAGAAACCACCATTCTAGTCAGGGCAAGGAAGTCACACGCCAAGTTAACCTCTGCTCACCCCCTTGGTAGCTTGGCTCAAGCAGTAAGGCTAAACTCGGAGGCAATGTGTAAAGCATTTGCGCCAGCGCACAACAGCAACAACATACTAGGCACACCACAAAAGAGACTCCACACAAGGTTATTATAAAAATAACTTTTGTATTGTAAAAACATATCAGATAAAATCACACATATACATTGTGCCAACTGGCACAGGCAATATTCACAGGGATTATGTACACCAGACAGGGCCACATGGGCGCCTGTCAGAATCAGATATAGTACTTCTAGATAAAATGTAGAATATAAAATCACTTCTAGAATAAAGAATAAATGTAACATAAAATAATAATCAAAGATAACAACCAGTAACCACTGGTAACAGGAACCAGGACCTTACTAGGACCACCTGTACTAAGAAAAGAAGAACCACCTAAGTATCACACAGCATTTAGGGGTCTAAGAAAGAATACACTACTCATGATGCAATAAACCTACATTCAGAGGAGTAGAAAAGACAACCACCTAAGTATCACTCAGCGTTTAGGGGTCTAGGAAAAGAACACCTTACCCATGATGCAATAACCTACATTCAGAGGAGTAATAAAGAGAAACACATGATGCCTAAAACATTCAGAGGTGTTAAGAATAAAGCACATGATGCAATAAAATTACATTCAGGGGTGCAGCGCAAGAAGACACATGATGACTAAACATTCAGAGGTGCAGCGCAAGAAGACACATGATGACTAAACATTCAGCGGTGCCAGAACAACACAATAGCGCAAAAACACACAGTAGGCAATCACTATTAAAAACATAGGAATCACATTGCGCATAACTTACCTAGGCCACCACCTGTGGCAGTCCCTAGGCCAACTGGCCTTGTTGGGCAAAGATGCCCTGTGTCCAAAGTCAGGGTGCGCTGCCATGCAGCGCCAGTTTCAAAAGTACAAAAAGCCTAAACGTGGCAGCTGCCCACAAAGTGCTGGGCAACTGTGTACTAACAAGCTGTGGCAGGGCTCTCAGCAGCCCCTAGAACAATCTGCACCACCTGAGCCACACAGGCTCTGTCACTAACACTGTGGCCAAACGTTGGAGCCCTCAGGCTCTGCAGACAATGCCCCCTCGAGCCTTCTCATGGCTCTGGACAACGTTGGGGCGACCCGCTGCCAACTGGGGCCGCCCTGACTCTATGCCTTTTCGACAAAAGGGCCCTCGAGCCTCGCGGGGCTCGTAAATCAAAAGAAATGGCCCCCTAGAGCCTCTCAGGACTCATACACGTTGGGGCGACCCACTGCCAAGCGGGGCCGCCCAAAGCGCCATCGCTCCGTTGGAGTCCCTCACGGGGGACTCTGCACAAATATTGCACCCGGGTTGTGGGAGCCTCCACAGACTCTCAATCACGTTGGGGCGGCCCACTGCCAACCAGGGCCGCCCTTGAAGCCCTCGTGGCTTCCCACATCGAGCGCGAGCTCGTGCTACTGTGGGGGGTGGGGGGGACACCGACAATGTGTCCCGGCGCCCCTCCCCTGCTCTGCCCCACTCCGCCCGGCCCCAGCCCAGACTCACCGGGCCTCAGGGGCGGCTCCTCCGGGCGGCGGCTCTCTTCTTCTGGCCAGCGCGGGGCTCCTCTTCCACCACGGAGCCCCGCCGGCCCGCTCAGACGCTCTCGGCCACTCTCCTCTCGCTGCCGGCGGCCAATCACAGCGCAGCAATGGGGCGGGACTTCCTCTGCAACCCAGAAGTCCCGCCTATGGTCAGGCGCAACTCTGCCTGACTTCCTGTGCGGCCATTTCTGGCGCGGCTCAGGCCGCGGCGGTGATTACGGGGGCAAAACGAGGGCTGGGCACCCTCGAAAGTAAAATAAAATAGTTAAGCGAAGTAGGCACTCGCAAAGGGCGCCATAGTCGGGGTGACACCTGCAAATCAGATAAGAGTGCACACGAAGCACTCGGACAGTCACAGGGCAGGAGCGCTTCCCCCCAAAGGATAACCACAGCGCTCTGCCATCAATCAGGATAAGAAAGCTCCCACGAGGCGCTGGGGAGCCCAGAAAGCACCAAAACGCCCCAGAAAGGACCCCCACAGCAAGGAGGGTCCCAGCAGCTGCAGGGCATTACAGGTCAAGGCTTCCAGGGCCAGCACAAAGTCCAGCAAAAGGTGCAGCCAGGCAGGGGGACAGCCAGGAAGAGTCCCCCAGCAGTCCATCCAGTGTCCAGGAGCTGGGCAGGGCCCAGGGATTCCCCTGAGCCCCAGCAGCAGCATGCCCCTGGCAGATTCAAGTCAGAAACAAGAACATTTTGGAAGGGGACACAGCCCCTTCTTATACACAGAAAAGCCTTAGAAGTCCTTGGAAGTCCTTTGAAGCAGGCAGTGTGAGAACCAGCCAGAACTGGTTACAGGGAAGTCCCTTCAGTATCAGGGACAGAGGTGCCAGTCGCTCAGCGGGAGGTGGAGCCAGCTTTGTAGTCAGGCAGGCACAGCCCTTCACTATCAGGTGCCATCTCCTCCCACTTCCCTGGCAGCAGATGCTGCCTTTCATCCATGGGCTGACTTCAGACAACCTCCTGGGCACTCTAGCCCCTGTCATCCTCAAACCAGAGAGTCAATCCACAAGCAGGCCCAGGCACTCTGTGCCAGGCTCACCAGCCAATCACACGCTAGCACCAATTTACACAAATATGCCAACTTTCAAAAGTAGTACTTCTAGACTAGACACAGTCATGCCGCATACATCATTTTGCAGCATTCACTCTCACGAGTTCATACATACCAAACTCGTCCCTGCACTCCCCACACATCAGGAACTACCATGGGCATACATATTCCCCATTCATTCCTATGGGAGGGCAGGTCACTCACCACACATACAGAGAGCTCAAGCACTTTACACTGTACCACAGTGAAAAAGTGCGCAGAGGCCTAAAATCACCAACACCAGGTTCCATAAACAGGCTAGGAAAAAGCAAAAAGTCTAGGGGTGAACCTGCCCAATGGGCCGGGTCCAACACAACCCCCTTCCAGCCAAAACGCAGGGTAGACCAATCACTCCACTGATGGGCTTCCTTGCTTTGGGCGACAAAAACACGGACACGGACCCGCACAGCAGGGACACCCTCCGGTTTTTCGCCACTCTGAACCTACATGGTTACCTCCAAACAATAACTCTCTGGAAAAAAAACTAGGACACCCCACTGGTACACACTAGTCATCCACAGCCAAGACCATCCAAATATCACAGGTCCTAACCAATCCACAGAGTGGGGGGTAGTAACCCCTGGCACACAATAGCCAATCTCCACTCTCTCTCTCAGTGTAGCTACAACTACCACTGATCCAACAACCTAGGGACCATACCCTCAGGCTGACCAGAGGTCACGGGCAAGAATGCCCCACCCTACCTCTACTTCTGGGTTTCCGCACCCTCACAGAAAAGCACTTCACCAGAACACAATTCTCCTACCAGATCAGGACCTCACTCCATCACTGGTCTACCACCTGGAAACTATTCCACTTCTGAGGTACAAAGCACACAGCACAGTCCCTCTTCAAGCAGGTGGGGGGACACAGCACACAGCAAAGCCCCCTTTCCTCTACCTTGGTGGAAACAACAAACTGCAGGTGAGCCCCAGAACACACAGCAAGGGCAGCCCCCTCAGTCTCTTCAGTTGATCCACTTTGGTAGAGATTCCTCTTGACCTAGAAGTTTCCTAATCTCCCAACCTAAGATCCAAACCCTCAGGTTGCACCGGGGTCAGAAGTAAGGACACCGTCCCTCTGCACCCCCTTCCAGTTCCAGTATGTCTCAGGCTAGACAGAGCACACGCCAGCGGCGTATCAGCGACACACTCTCCTTCAGTACTCCCTATCACAGGGTGATTCTCAGTATGTCCCAGGCTAGACAGAGCACACGCCAGCGGCGTATCAGTGACACACTTTCCTCCAGTACTCCTTCCAGGTCAGGCCACACCCCAACCTGGCTTTCCACCCTCCTCGGGGAACGACCTCCAGAGGCCCCACAAATGGTCAAGCACTCTAGACGGTCAAATGCTCAGCGAGCCAGGACTTCTGCACCCTCCACTTAGGAGCGGTACTGCCCAACACCAGGACCGCCGGAGTTCTGGTTACAGACACTCCCCGTCCTCTAGACACAGGAAGATCCTCCTCAGATGACCTATGTACAGCTTAGGCCCCTGACCTGGCGCTCCCTTAGGGAACCCTCCAGGCCCTGAGATAGGGTTTCAGGCCAACGTGGGACACACCGTCCCACACTCACTCCGCCTCCACTGAGACAGGACGTGAGCCCCTACACCCTACCCTTTCTACTGGGATCTAGCTGGGCTACACAGTAACCTCTTCTCCTACACCGGATCATCAGATACTCAAGCCACTCCTTTTAGAATCACCTCCTAATGCCTCTGCAAGACATCTAGCACACCGCCAGACATCCACCTTCTTGTCCAGTGCCTCTGCAGGACCTCCTGCACACCACCAGAGGTACACCTCACGTGCAAGTTCCTTAAAATAAACTCACACCAACTCCTCCAGTTCAAGACACCACTCATCCACACACTCCCCCTCCAGACTGGTGAGACAGTTCCTCACTGCCTCTGACTCACAACCTATACCCCTCTTACTGAGCACCAGGCACCATACTCTGGGAACTGTGAATGGGACTTCACACGCACTGGACACATTTAAGCTGCCACCACTGGATCCTACCACACTGGGGAATCCAGACACACACCCACTACACTCAGGCGATAACCACCCTCCTGAGCTAGTCATTTCTCCTCACACTCCCTCTCTTCCATCTACCCACACAGGGACAGAAATAGGGATTGGACACTGGACCCAGCAAGGGATTCCTATTCTATGGGAACCTCCCCCTCTACTGGCGTCCCGCCCTGTCACTTTCTCTCATCTGCCACTAAACATAAAGCGCAGGAACACCTTTGAAAATGACACTCTTGAGGAAGAAAATCAAAAACAATAATCCCAAACATGTGACTATCTGAAAAAAAAATTGCAGAGTTTTGTAATGTAGCCAGTTGTCGCTATGGCACTGCGCAAACACATGTCCAAAAAATCGCACCGCTGACCAACAATGTTAGAACTGGCTATTTCTGGTAGGCTAAGGCTGACGCCAAAGCCAGGCAGAAACCACCATTCTAGTCAGGGCAAGGAAGTCACACGCCAAGATAACCTCTGCTCACCCCCTTGGTAGCTTGGCTCAAGCAGTAAGGCTAAACTCGGAGGCAATGTGTAAAGCATTTGTGCCAGCGCACAACAGCAACAACATACTAGGCACACCACAAAAGAGACTCCACACAAGGTTATTATAAAAATAACTTTTGTATTGTAAAAACATATCAGATAAAATCACACATATACATTGTGCCAACTGGCACAGGCAACATTCACAGGGATTATGTACACCAGACAGGGCCACATGGGCGCCTGTCAGAATCAGATATAGTACTTCTAGATAAAATGTAGAATATAAAATCACTTCTAGAATAAAGAATAAATGTAACATAAAATAATAATCAAAGATGACAACCAGTAACCACTGGTAACAGGAACCAGGACCTTACTAGGACCACCTGTACTAAGAAAAGAAGAACCACCTAAGTATCACACAGCATTTAGGGGTCTAAGAAACAATACACTACTCATGATGCAATAAACCTACATTCAGAGGAGTAGAAAAGACAACCACCTAAGTATCACTCAGCGTTTAGGGGTCTAGGAAAAGAACACCTTACCCATGATGCAATAACCTACATTCAGAGGAGTAATAAAGAGAAACACATGATGCCTAAAACATTCAGAGGTGTTAAGAATAAAGCACATGATGCAATGAAATTACATTCAGAGGTGCAGCGCAAGAAGAGACATGATGACTAAACATTCAGAGGTGCAGCGCAAGAAGACACATGATGACTAAACATTCAGCGGTGCCAGAAGAACAACACAATAGCGCAAAAACACACAGTAGGCAATCACTATTAAAAACATAGGAATCACATTGCGCATAACTTACATAGGCCACCACCTGTGGCAGTCCCTAGGCCAACTGGCCTTGTTGGGCAAAGATGCCCTGTGTCCAAACTCAGGGTGCGCTGCCATGCAGCGCCAGTTTCAAAAGTACAAAAAGGCTAAACGTGGCAGCTGCCCACAAAGTGCTGGGCAACTGTGTACTAACACGCTGTGGCAGGGCTCTCAGCAGCCCCTAGAACAATCTGCGCCACCTGAGCCACACAGGCTCTGTCACTAACACTGTGGCCAAACGTTGGAGCCCTCAGGCTCTGCAGACAATGCCCCCTCGAGCCTTCTCATGGCTCTGGACAACGTTGGGGCGACCCGCTGCCAACTGGGGCCGCCCTGACTCTGTGCCTTTTCGACAAAAGGGCCCTCGAGCCTCGCGGGGCTCGTAAATCAAAAGAAATGGCCCCCTAGAGCCTCTCTGGACTCATACACGTTGGGGCAACCCACTGCAAAGCGGGGCCGCCCAAAGCGCCATCGCTCCGTTGGAGTCCCTCACGGGGGACTCTGCACAAATATTGCCCCCGGGTTGTGGGAGCCTCCACAGGCTCTCAATCACGTTGGGGCGGCCCACTGCCAACCGGGGCCGCCCTTGAAGTCCTCGTGGCTTCCCACATCGAGCGCAAGCTCGCGCTACTGTGGGGGGTGGGGCGGACACCGACAATGTGTCCCGGCGCCCCTCCCCTGCTCTGCCCCACTCCGCTCGGCCCCAGCCCAGACTCACCGGGCCTCAGGGGCGGCTCCTCCGGGCAGCGGCTCTCTTCTTCTGGCCAGCGCGGGGCTCCTCTTCCACCACGGAGCCCCGCCGGCCCGCTCAGACGCTCTCGGCCGCTCTCCTCTCGCTGCCGGCGGCCAATCACAGCGCAGCAATGGGGCGGGACTTCCTCTGCAACCCGGAAGTCCCGCCTATGGTCAGGCGCAACGCTGCCTGACTTCCTGTGCGGCCATTTCTGGCGCGGCTCGGGCCGCGGCGGTGATTACGGGGGCAAAACGAGGGCTGGGCACCCTCGAAAGTAAAATAAAATAGTTAAGCGAGGTAGGCACTCGCAAAGGGCGCCATAGTCGGGGTGGCACCCGCAAATCAGATAAGAGTGCACACGAAGCACTCGGACAGTCACAGGGCAGGAGCGCTTCCCCCCACGGGATAACCACAGCGCTCTGCCATCAATCAGGATAAGAAAGCGCCCACGAGGCGCTGGGGAGCCCAGAAAGCACCAAAACGCCCCAGAAAGGACCCCACAGCAAGGAGGGTCCCAGCAGCTGCAGGGCATTACAGGTCAAGGCTTCCAGGGCCAACACAAGTCCTCAAAGGTGCAGCCAGGCAGGGGGATAGCCAGGAAGAGTCCCCCAGCAGTCCAGCAAGTGTCCAGGAGCTGGGCAGGGCCCAGGGATTCCCCTGAGCCCCAACAGCAGCATGCCCCTGGCAGATTCAAGTCAGAAACAAGAACATTTTGGAAAGGGACACAGCCCCTTCTTATACACAGAAAAGCCTTTGAAGTCCTTGGAAGTCCTTTGAAGCAGGCAGTGTGAGAACCAGCCAGAACTGGTTACAGGGAAGTCCCTTCAGTATCAGGGACAGAGGTGCCAGTCGCCCAGCGGGAGGTGGAGCCAGCTTTGTAGTCAGGCAGGCACAGCCCTTCACTATCAGGTGCCATCTCCTCCCACTCCCCTGGCAGCAGATGCTGCCTTTCATCCATGGGCTGACTTCAGACAACCTCCTGGGCTCTCTAGCCCCTGTCCAGACTCACCGGGCCTCAGGGGCGGCTCCTCCGGGTGGAGAAGTGTGGCTCAGGGGTTAGAGGCGGCAGACCCGGAAGCTGAGATCGGCCCTGGACCAGGGTTCAATTCCCCGCCTCGGCGGGTCTTGGGCTAAAAATTCCACGGTCTCGATAATTCTCGCTCCGGTGCCTTCTCGACTCACGGGTTATCGCTCTGCGACTCTGGGCAATAGCTTGCTTAATCTCCACAACGGCCCCTCGCGGCGGGATGCCTGGCTTTCACCTTGTGGATACCCTGCCGGGGCCTCTCACAGGGGAATACCAGGACGGGTTCCCTAAGCAAGCGCCAGGATGCCCTTTGGGTGACAGATTGCGCTATATAAGTACACCTACATTCACACACATTTACATTTACATCCTCAAATCAGACAGTCAATCCAAAAGCAGGCCCAGGCACTCTGGGCCAGGCTCACCAGCCAATCACACGCTAGCACCAACTTACACAAATATGCCAACTTTCAAAAGTAGTACTTCTAGACTAGACACAGTCATGCCGCATACATCATTTTGCAGCATTCACTCTCACGAGTTCATACATACAAAACTCGCCCCTGCACTCCCCACACATCAGGAACTACCATGGGCATACATATTCCCCATTCATTCCTATGGGAGGGCAGGTCACTCACCACACATACAGAGAGCTCAAGCACTTTACACTGTACCACAGTGAAAAAGTGCGCACAGGCCTAAAATCACCAACACCAGGTTCCATAAACAGGCTAGGAAAAAGCAAAAAGTCTAGGGGTGAACCTGCCCAACGGGCCTGGTCCAACAACAGTCCACCAAAGCATTGTATCACTGCAGCTCTGCATGACCTCAATTGATATTTCCTAAATATATCACGGAGGACTATTTTCCGAGGTTCTAATACCAAGGGGCAAATGCATAAAAGGTGTAATAACGACTCTTCTACTTGTTCACACAGGTGACATTCTTTAGTGGGCCATGTAGACTTCCATTTCCGGGTTAGATCCTTTGTGGGGAATGAACACAGCCGCAACAGCATCAAAAATTGCTTTTTGTAATGCGACAAGTGTTCAAACAAGTACGGTTGGGGTTTCAGAAACTGATATGATTGAATCACTGCCCATGCATGATTTTTCTTAGCAAAGGCAGATTTTTCACTAAATAGCGAAACTCATTTGGTGGCGCTATTTACCATATTTTTGAACCCGGAATAAGATGTTGTTGTATGCCATGCCTCTTCAAGATGTAGATCAACGAGTGATTCTTTTAGGACTGCAACAATAGAGTTTTTTTGCCTCGCTTGCTTTTCGATTTCTTCCCAACAGAAGTGGGCTAAAGTGTTGTCTTCCGCTTGCCTCATCCGCCAGTAATATTTTACCATCGCCCCTTGTCTGGCAGGTTTCTGATTTTTCAGCCCGTATTCCAGTCGAATTTGTGCCTGAGAGATGTGCCGATGAATTAAAAACAGACGCTTAAAAGAACTCAATTGGGCTAGATCTAAAGCAGCTTCATCTTTTGTATTCATAATTTCCGACCCATATGATATTGTGGCTAAAAATTTTGCTGCAATTATCTTAAGCAACTGACCTGTTGGACAGCCTTTTAGCTTCTTCTGTAAATTTTTGAAAGCATAAAGGAGTTGTTTTGCTTTAATATTCCCTTGGTCCGAGTGTTGCTTACATTTAAGTGTATGGTCAAGTTGGAACCCTAGGTATTTGTATGAATCCACCTGGGATATTGGTTTTTCCTCCAGTTTCCAGGTGAATTTCCCCTTTAACCCTATTTTGTGATGACTACTAAAGCACAACACCTTAGTTTTCTTAAAATGTATTAATAATTGAGCAGAAGTGATATAAGATCCTAGTTGGGTCATCGATCGCTGCAGACCTATTGGTGTTTGTGCTAGAAGCACAATATCATCTGCGTATTGCAGGCTGATAATTGGTGTTTTGCCTAATTTTGGGGGGTCAATTTGCACTTGGAGGTACTTCTCAAGATCGGCTGTGTAGATGTTGAATAAACAGGGCCCGACACACACCCCTGTTTTAGCTCATTTAATGTTAGAATCTTGTTTGTTATGGTGCGGCCATCTCCTTTCCTTATCTGCACCCAAGTGTCTGAGTAAGATTGATTATTGCCTCCAAAAGATTGGGTGGTGCCCCCCAACTTTGCATTTTGGCCCACAATTTCTTTCTTGGAACCTTGTCGAACGCTACTTTAAGGTCAATGAAGCAAGCGTACAAGGTTCGAGATTTTGCATAAGCTTGATTGGCTAGAAGTGTCACAGCAGAAATATTGGTAAGGGTGCCCATTGCGACCCGAAATCCAGTTTGAGGGTTTGGTATCAGGTTTATGCGATTGAGCGAATCCTCTATATCTGCCAAAAGATTTGAAGCATATATCTTGACCTCCACATCAATCAGTGCAATCATTCTATATTTTGCAGGGTCTGAACATGAACCCGATTTGTATATGGGATTTAAAATACTTCCTTGCCAGGAATCAGGGATCGAGCCAGTTGCTAACGCGTGCATAAACAATGGAGTTAGAATACCAGACCAAAATGAGGGGTTGTGCCGGAAGAGTGCGTTTGGCAAGCCATTAGCACCTGGTTCTCCCTCAGATCTTACATTTTTTATAATTTTAAGAACCTGATCTTGTGTAATCTGTAGCAGATATTCTGAAGATTCTAGCTTTTGTGTCTTGTAGGTGGTTTCTAGTGTGGGAACTTCCTGTTTTGTAAATCCTAAGAGTGGAATGGTGTTGTATGTCTGATCGATATGGTCTCGCCAGGTGTATTCCGTTATTTCTGAGTTGAAATGCCAGTTCTTGCCATTTGATAACTGGTTGATAACTTCCCAGAACAGCTTATAGTCTCTCTGTTTACTGGAATGGAAAAGTTTCACCCAGAGATGTTCACTATAATCATTCTTGGCCACCTTGATGTCTCTTTTTAGCCCTTTTCTTGTTTTTGAAATTCGGGCAAGCATGTCATAGGAGGGTTCTGAGCCTCGGACTCGAAGTTGTCTTAAATATTTGTTTAGTTGTTTTTTTGTTACCTTAGGCTATTTGTGAACCAAGCTGCCCCTGCTGGTCTTCCTTCTTTGCGTCCATTACCATTTCTTGAGAATTCATTATTTAGGTCATAAGTGAAGGATGCCCAAGCCTTTGGACACAATAGTTCAATTTTGAAATTCTCAAGAAGAGTAATGCCTGTAGCCATTATGTCATCTATTTTTCCCTTATTCCAAGTAAGTCATTTTAGATTATAACATTGCGTTGGTAGAGACATTGCATTTCACTGTTTTGGGGTTTGCAATGCTTATAAGCAAGGTGAAAGTTTGGGGATAATGATCACTTTCTGCTCTCTCTTTTATTAAGAAGTTCGTAATATATGGAAGAATGTCCTGATCGATAAATGTATGATCAAGGATTGAGCCTAATTTTTGAGTAACCCTGGAACGGAACTCAACCGTTGAGCACACACAATGAAAGATTTTTCAGCAGGAGTCCAAATCTGTCACCGTGTGTATTGCTTCGTTTGCTTTGTTGTTTGTGGCCTGTTGATTTTCCTTTCCTGACATTTAAAAGGTTCATGTTAAAGTCTCCAGACAAAATTATGTTAACATGTGGATACGCAAGTTTAAGAGTGGCTATTGTTTTTATTAGTTTCTCTATGCTTGACCTCTTTTGTTTGAAAGAAGGATGGATATAAATATTCAATATGATTAAACTAAAAGAGGATGTAGCCACTAGTTTGATACATGACATCCAAGTCAAGTCAAGATCTACTTTGAAAACTTCCCAAGAAAGGTTGGTCGAAACAAAAATGGAGAGACCTCCTTTTGCTCTGCCATATTTGGAATCCCTCTTAGCCGGGTTAAGATACTCTTTATATCCCACAATTGATGTTGGATTTGTCTGCATGTCTCTTGGAGGAGGAGTAGGTCATATTGAGTAATGAATTCCATGAAGTCTGGATCTTCCAATTTTTCACTTAGGCCGTTCACATTCCAAGAGCAGATGCTGCAGCAATTAGCTGGATTTAATGCTTTGGGTGGGTTTATTCATGCCATACCGCGACTGGTACCAGATGGATTTCTCTGCCCATGGACCGAGGGCTTGTCCGCTGCGGGGTGAGCAATGGTGATGGTGATTTTCCTACCGGTTTGAACTATGCCATTGCTTGGGCTGGATTGATTCGGGTCTTTCCCACCTCTCAGCATACCCTTCAGTAGATGTGGTAGTTGTAACGGTGTTGGATAATGGGGCAGAGCAAGCTTTTTTATCTCTATGCCCCATTTGGCAAATGAGTTCTGTTGTTGCCAAATCTTCTCAATGATAGAAATATCAGAAAAAGTTGCTATAGTTATTTCAATGCACATTAAGTCAGAATTGAATCTGAATTCTGTACTTTCCAAATTGCAGGTATCGATATGGCTCAGGGAAGGAAGTGCTTTAAAAATTTTTTATAATACGCCTCTGTTGAGGATATATTGAGTTACCCCTGAGACATGGTGGGGGATAAATTCCAGCTTGATGTTATTGTCAACAATGTCCAGCCTTTGTTTGGTATCTGTTTTACCCCCACAGTTTGCTTCGAGGAGGTCCCACAGAATTTCTGAACATTTCATGTATTTCTTTGTAAATATGTGTTGTTGGCCTGAGCCGGCGATGTTGCGCAACTTCCCAGGTGATGTCTATTTATAAGTTCAAGGTTTCTCCTCTCCTCTTCTTTGTCATCCTCCTTGGGCGGGTAGACTTCCTTAAACTTGGTTGTGGTACATTCTATCGTAGTAGGCCCTAGTGGGGGTGATGTTCTTCTAGTTTGTGTAGCCTGAGTTGTTGAGAGCCATTTCTTTCCCTTCTCTAAGGGCCTAAATATGCTGTAGACTTTTACTGCCTGGGAATTTTCCGTTGTAAATTGAGTGAGGCTTTTCCAGGTGATGGGCTTTTGAATTGATACGGTCAAATGATCCTCTGGGCTTGAGTCCTCAGTGCTTGCACTTGTAGCCTTAGCTTCGTATTGTGTCACTTCTGGCTCTAACGTGGCGTTGATTACGTTTTGGGCCTGTCTTGTCTGTTTTCCCTTTCTAGCCTTTTTCAGGCATTTTTTCTCCCGCTTGCTTAGAGGAGCTACGCTTTTTGTTTGATTTGTATTTTGCTTGTGACAATTATCAGAATGTGAAGAGGCCAAGGCGTGTCTGTTGTCCGTAGTGTTTGATTGCTGTGATGTGTTGGTAGCGCCCGGTGTTTGAGCTGCCTTGATCCCTGTGACTCTTACGTTTTCCTCCATGTAAGGGCTCAGGCGAGCCTGGTCCCCTTCCCTCTGTGTTTCTTTAGCTCTCTCTGCTGGTAAATTGATTTTTGAAGGAGTACCCCTAATGACCCCCAATAGATCGGTCATTATGGTTGGGACTGTAGCTAGTTGGTCTATTATTTGGGCGCAGTGGCAGTGACATGATTGGTAGGTTGTTTCTCTGTCTGACTGTACCCTTGTGATCATTTCATTAAAATTTTGCAGCTTTTGGAGGAGGGGAGGCCGCCGGTTCACTGGTTCACTGGCCGCTGGTTCACTGACCGTGGCACCGACGCAGCACCTGCCCGGCAGCTCACACTCCCAACTCCTCCTGCTTCCATTTGAGTCCACTTCCGTCCACTTCTGTCACTCAATCACTGTATGTAAGACACAAATGCAAGTCCAGATCCTCACCAATGACCGCCAAAAAGAAAAATGGGGGTCTCTAGTTGGCAGAGGAGGTACCTTTGTCCAAATAGGTACCCTTGCTTCCAGTCAAGGTAAGGGGATACACTTCTAAAATAGCCCCTGCTCACCCCTTTGGTAGCTTGGAATGAGCAGACAGGCTTATCTTAGAGGCAGAGTGTAAAGCATTTGTGAATACATATAGTAATACACTGAAAACACTACAAATGGACACCCCACCAGTTTAGAAAAATAAGTAGTCATTATCTAAACCAAACAATACCAAAATGACAAAATCCCATAATACACTAATAAAATTATGACTTTCAAATGGTAGAAATATTTCAATTCAAAGCAAATTGCAGACGCTTAACTATTCACGCAAAGTACATTGGATGCGTCGCACACACAACAAGAAGGGCGGCAGGACAGGTGATGCGTCAATTCCTTACCCTCAGGGAAGGTGATGCAGTGGTTTCTTGCTCCAGGGGAGGTGAGGCGTTGGTTCCTTCCAGGAGAGGAGGTAATGCTTTGGTTTCTTACTGCCTGGGGAGGTGATGCGTCGGTTTCTTGCTGCGTCTCCAAATAGTCCGTCAGCACCTCAATGTGATGCGACGATCCGGGACAATGCGCGGGTTCTTGCAGCCGCATAGCAGGGTTTGCATCGCAATTGGTTCAGTGATCTCGGACTTTGGAGACCGATGCACTTGATGCAGCATTTGGTGATATCTCGAGCCGCGGGCAGGTGCTGCAACAATTCCTTCGGTGATGCACTAGAAACAGGTGCGCATGTGTTATGCTTCTCGAAGTTACATCACTCTTCCAGCTCCCAGCGGCAATCATCCTTCAGAGGTCCAAAATAACAGCAGGAACCTCTTAACAGGTCAGGACTTCCAGCAAGGAAATTCAGGGGAGCTTGTGGTGAAGTCTTTGTGTCCATGAGACTTCAGAACAGGAGTCAAGCTCAGTTTCAAGTCCTTGGAGATCTTCCTCAAGCAGGGGGCACAGCAAATGGCAAAGTCATTTTACTCTTTCCTTGGGAGAAAGTAATCACTAGAGGCCAACCCAAGACAGCAAACAACACTGGGACAGTACCCTTCCTCAGATTCTCCAGCTCTTCTCCTTGACAAAGGGTCCTCTTGATTTCCCAAAAGTGATCTAAAAGTCTGAGCCACTCTTTTTATACAGTAAAATCCTTTGTTCTCTAGTGGCAGAGAAGCCCTGTCCTCAGTCAAAACCAGTTCTGTCCTCTCTGGTGCATCTTCCTGGCAAGAGGTGGATACAGCATTGTGGATTGCAGACCAGGCCCATTCAGGTGAAAGGAAATCTCCTCCCCCTACTCTAAATGCAGCCCAGATCTATTCAGCCCAGCCCTGACCCATCCAGTCTCTCTGGAGTCACTGCACCTCCCCAGTCCCTGTCACTCCAAAACCAGACAATCAATACATATCCTTGCAGAGGCACACTGTATGGCTAAACAAGAAAATACATACTTTCTAAAAGTGGTATTTTTAAACACAGAATGTAAAAATCACCCTCAAATAAAAGATGCATTTTAGCATTCTGAGTTCAGGCATACTAAATTTTATTTTCCTACCTTGTTCCCAGAGGAAGTTCTTTTTTATAAGATGTCATAAGCAAATTCCGAATTCTATCCTATGAGAACAGGAAGCCTTGCAATAGTGAGTAGAGTGGTCAAGTTTGGTATGTTTCGAATAGTGGTAATAAATTCTGCGTAATGATGTGCGCAGATTTAGTATCACTATTTTAGAAATGCCACATTTAGAAGTGGGCATTTTTTGTGTGCTATGTGTCTTTGTGCCTGCCTGATGCGTATTGTATGTCTGGCTCTGGAGTGACATGGACTGGGGAGATGCAGTGGGTCCAGAGGGGCTGGGTCAGTCAGCGCTAGGCTGAATGGGCCTGATCTGCATTTTGAGTGGTGGGAGGAGTAGCACCTAAGCCTGAATAGGAATATGACTGCACTACACAATGCTGGCTCCGCCTCCCTGTTGTGTGTCTGGAGCCAGAGCCTACACTGACATAGGAGGGTGTTGTACACATCAAAGAAAATGTTTGAGTGCCCCCAGAACTGGTTTGGACTGGGCTTAGGCCTGTGCCAGGTGGGGTAGAACAAATATATTGGAATTATAAATATTGGGGCTGTGACCCCATGATGTTGGGCTGACGTGGAAGAGAAGATGCAGCATGGACTGCTGTTGGCCAGGAGGAACCACCTTTGGAGGTCTAAGCTGCTGACTGCTGAGCAGCTGGAGAGACTGCCCCTCTGCTAAAGGGACCTGTTGTGCTGGCCTGCTTGTACTCTGTTCTCGGGCCCAGGGATCCACCAGGACTGTGTGACTGGCCCTGGGTAAATTGGATGTGGTGCTGGGAGAGCGCTGTGAAATTGATGGTGAGCACTCTCACTTGGTGACCTGTGGTAGCAGACTCAAGCACTTTTATTTTCCCAGGGGTTCTTGACTCTGGAACTGGCTGAGTGCGAGCTGAAGTTACTGACCTGAGGCCCCGGTGTGGACTCACCCCCCAGTCAAGAATGCGGCACGCCTTGGTGTTTTGCGCTCAGGAGTGCTGTGCCCGGCAGATTTTTTTTCGCCCATCCTCTGGTGAGTACAGAGTCCCCTTGAGATAAGGGACTCCAGCTGTGAGAGAAGCTGCTCTGCAAAGTGAAACCAGGCAAAGGGAGCCTGGCTGTGGGTGGGGCTCCCATGGTGATGCAGAGGGCCCCTCGTTCTTCTAGCGCCCGAGGAGGGGGCTCCAATGTTCCCAGTGAAGAGTGTGTGACAAGCACTCTGTAAGCTAGATTTCCTGACCTAGAGAAGAGGGCTCCAACTTTGCTAGGACCAATCAGCCATGGACAGGAAGCCAGGTGGCTGTGGCCTGGTTTTAGGTGTGGCTGCCGGACGAAAACCAGAACGTGGAGTCTGGGCAGAAGCCAGGCAAAGGCTGAGCCTGGTTGAGTTTGTGGCTCTCGCACAGAAGAGAGACGACGCAGTCAGGGGATCCGGAGATTCCAAGTTCATCTGGACCGCTGGTGAGATGCTGGGGACTGGGAGAGGTCTACTGCGGGAGCCCAGTGGGAGCTCCAGAATCCAGACTCAGCAGTCAAGCCCCAAGGAGCACCGCGGCCCGTCTGGTCGCCCCGGCAGGAGTCCCGGTGAGTCCGACTGTCTCCGGAGAGCGGGGCAGTCTGTTTGAGTCAGCGAGGCCAGTACGAGGCCCGGCGAGGGGCAGTACCAACAATTACTTTACGTCCCGAACAGCTGCCCAGGGTGGCAGTGGGCAGCTGCCCCCCTTACTGAGTGGTGGGAAAATTACAGTGGCTGCATCGGCTGCCGAGGGGCCATTGGATGAACTCGTCCAGGTGTTTCGTAGCACAGACACACTACCCACATCTTTGTTCTAAGACTGTGCAGCTGCACCGCCAGATCGCGGACAGCGGCAGTCTTACCGGATACTGGGAGCATGAGGTACTTATAACATGTGGGCCCAGCAGAAAGGGTTCTAAGGTCCCCTAAGGCAAGTATGCCTGGAGGGATCAGCTCAGTACCTTGGTCAGGATTCATGCCCAAGAGATTCATGGGGCATTTATAGTGTGTGCCCTCTATAGGTGTTCAAGATAGGGCACAGTGGATTTGATTTATGCCTAATGTTGTAGGGCACAGCTATTTTTGTGTAGGCATACTATACTGTGCTGAGCACCCTTTGTGCCGTAATAGTGATATGGTACTGCTACTGAGGAATTGTGCATAATGTGTTGATGCTATGTACAGTGGTTGCCAGTAGTTACTGGTTGCTGGACTAATTGTGCATTGTGATGTTATGAGAGTGGCCTGATTGGATATAATCCCCTGTCATACCTAGTGCCAGGTGGCACAATGTACATATGTGATTATGCTCTGATGTGTTTTATTGATAATACAAAGGCTATCTTTGATATAACCTTGTGTGGAGTTTCTTTTGTGGTGTGTCACTGCCGTGTGAGTGTGTTGTGCAAATGCTTTACACATTGCCTCTGGTATTAGCCTGACTGCTCTGCCAAGCTACCAAGGGGGTGAGCAAGGGGTTTTCTTCAGTGTGAAAATCCCTAACCCTGACTAGAGTGGTGGCTTCTGCCTGGCTTAGAGGCATGCCCTAGCCAACCAGAAATCCCATTTCTAACATTGGTTGGCAGCGGTGAGGACAGCACTAGCATGTGTGCAGTACCACAGCGACACCTCGTTGCACTACAAACTCTGCATTTAGACAAAATCACGTGTCTGGGTATTTCTCCAGATTTTTTTTATTCTCCTCAAATTGTCATTTTAGAATTGTGTACTTTTGCTTCAGCTCAGACAACTAGGTCTCTTTTTGTGCACAGTGGTTTGTGTATCTTGGTAAGATGTGGTTACTTTATAATGAGGATGACCTTTGGGAGTACACCAAGGAAGAGTTAAAGTGTTTCTGCAGAGAAAGGGGGATACCAATAGAATGCAACTTCAACAGAAAACTGTTCCTCTTTGACGCAGCCCACAGGGGAGTAATCTAGGGATCTTGGGGAAGCCTGCAGACTACCCCTCTGCATACCTAAGTGGTGGTTTTGAGGGAGGGCGTGAAGAGTCTGAAGGGGAGGAAGAAAATGACAGGGCAGTGATGCCAGTAGATAGTGAGAGCCCAGTAGAGAGGGAGTCCCTTGCTGGGTCCAGTGCCAGGGGCAGTGCCTCATCCCTTTCCCTGCCCCCTGAAGATTGGGCTATTAGGAGAAAAGAAAGGGAGCACTAGCTGGCTTTGGGAAGGCCCTGGTTAGATAGCACAGTGGGGTGTAGAGGAGAAAAAGGCCTTATTGGCTCAGTAGTAGAGTCTCAAGGAGTTGGTCCTTGAAGAGTAAAAGCTAGAGACTGAAAGAGTCTTATCGCAGGAGAGTATAGCGGAGGCAGAGAGGGCCTTCGCCATAGAAAAGTTAACTCTTGTGGTTATGTCTCCTTAGTGTAGTTTTAGTAGTCTGGATTCACAAGTGAGGGTGGGGTCCAGTGGTGGCCTCAAAAGTGAGTCCACTAATGAGAGGTAGAGTGGAGAATGGATACTATGTACCCAGGGCTACCGCCCCCCCCCCACTTTGTGAGATGGCAAGGACCAGAGACATCTGGATGGCCTAGGGCCTAGTCTTGGCCGCGGACAGCTAGGGAGTCCCAGTGGGGTGGCTTAGTTGGTCCTGAGAGCTTTGACAGAGGGAACCACATGGGTTCAGTTTGGCGTACACCACAGACACAGGCCAGCAACTGCAGGGGCACACTCAACAGTTGTGGTCCCTGTTCGGTAGAGTGAGGGCAAGGAATACAGTGACCACAACTGTGCTCTTGCTTGGGCCAGACCACAGAAATAAGCTGCTACTGCATTGGAAGGAGAAAAGGAAAGAAGTCTACTTCTATAGTCTCTGTTCACACTCACTCAGTCCTAAGACAAGGTGTCTTAGGGAAGATACAACACTCATCGGACCACAGGGTATAGGCTGTTAAGGGCTGGTGAATGGTACAGAGATGGAAAAGGGGCTAGAGGCCATTCCCCAAAATGTAAATCGTGGCTCCAAGGAATGGGGTCTATGGGGTCTCTAGGAGGCTGAGGGGGCGGTCCCCCCTCTACCCTTAAAATAAACCCTGTGGGATGTGATCCCTGGGTCATCTAGGAGGCTTGGGGAGGGGGGCTGCATGCACATCTCTCCTTAAATTAAAGTATCTATCAGAGGATGGGGAGGTGGCCCAAGGCCCCTCCCCTAAATATGTATTCAGCTGTAGGATATGGGGTCCTTGAGGCCTTCAGAAGGCTTAGGGAGGGTTGTTGCATGGCCCCCTCTCCAATAAATACATTGTATGGACTTGCCGGGCCCTAGGCCACCATGGGTGGGGGCTTATTTTTAAAAAGCACCTCAAGGCCGCGCTTTGTAACTTTTTTAAAATAGGACAGTGGATCTACGAATCCTCTGTGGATCTGGGGTCTGGCTTAAAAAAACTTAGATTTTTGGCCTGAGAGTTAGCTTCCCTCCAGGTGTAAAGGGGCAGGGTATCCCTATCCTGCCCCCCTATATGATTTTCTCTTTTTTTTCAGGATAGGGGACTGACCCCTAGATTATTCAAAGTCCCGTTTTGCGAGTCCTTAATAGCGATTATTAAGGAATCGCTATTAAGGACTTGCAAAACGGTATTCATGTAGGAATCGCGAAATAAATTGCAATTCCTACACATTCCTTATTTGCGATTAACAAATTGCTAATCGCAAATAAGGAATAACTCCCCATTCATTCCTATGGTCCTAGGCTCATTGGAATGAATGGGGAGTTATTCCTTATTTGCGATTAGCAATTTGCTAATCGCAAATAATGATGCGATTTCAAGGTTGCTAGGACACCCTGTAGCACCCCTGGAATGGAAAATTCGACTTATGTTGCGCACACACATGTTCAAAGGACATGTGTGTGTAACACACAACTGAGAAAAATGCACTTACTTTTGCTGGTGGCCACATGTGTTGGATTGCCATAACTCTATTTAGTTCCATCCTGTTATTTAGTCAGACAATTTTGTTGACTTAACACAATGTATGGCTTCTGAAACATATTTGTTTCCTATCAGACACCCGGGTTTTTGTGTATTTATATATTATGCATTTATACTATACAGGTAGTGGGAAGTGAACTACTCACCCCTACTGGTCTGAAGACTCGGGGATTAAACCGTGAGCCTAAACCGTGAGCTCATTGCTGTAAAGTGATGTGCTCTGGGCGCTGTACCATACCTGTGGAAGTAGTGTTAGTTTGCTTTTATCCAATACAGGCAGTGGGAAGCTAACTACTCACCCATGCCGGTCTCAAGACTCGTGGATGAAACCATGAGCTCAATGCTGTAAAGTCATGTGCTCTGTGTAGTATTCCAATGTAAGTCATAGTAGAATGTTGGTATGTAATGCTATTAGAATGTAAGTATGTGATTTTAGAATAAGGGCTGTAATGAGGGGAATCATTGGGAGTTTGTACACAGTGCTGGAGAAGAAGGTTGCCATTTTGCCTGCACCTGTTGGTGGCTGTTTAAGCTGTCTTCTTTTCCTGCAATAAATCTACTTATCTGATCCACTGCTGTCCGCCTCCTCACTATATAAATTAGGCGGCGAGCGGGAGAAGGTAAAAAGAAGGCAGCACTCACCAATATTTTGAGCTTTCTTGTGTACTGCTGAAAACACTTTTTCTTTGTGAAGCTGTTTCTACTCATCCCAGGGTGGTCAGCTCATCGAACTATGTCATCTGACCGCTGGTAGGATTTATATTTTTTGATTTTGGGCTTCCTCTGCCTCTTCGCTACACTCTGGTCTCTGTACTACATGTGTGCAAGTAGTGTTAGTATGCGTTTATACTAATTCTGTAGTTATGCAGTTACCAATGCATCATGGCCCTATGGAGCGCCACCTCCCAGGCGCAGCTCACACAATGTCCCGGGGTGTGCATCGGCGGGACATTTATGTTTGCTATTACAGGGCAGGAGCATGGCTTCCACCCTGTGATAGAAAATCCTCGTTTGCCTCGTTGAAGCGAGAGGAGGAAAACCTTGTATGGCTTCAATAAAGTTGATATGGATGGTAAAAATGGAGAGAAAAAAATTAAGCGGGGTCTCACCCGTTCATTTAAATGATCCCCCTGGTCGGTAATGTTCCTATTATTATATTGTGGGGTCGCTGCAGCACTGGGGACCTTAATCTCACATGTAAATTAGCTGGAGGAGGGCACAGAGATATTTTGCAGCCTAGGGGATTGCCATCTCCCCGGGTATTGTTTACTAATTGTTCGGGGGGCATCGAGGCCAACTCAAGTCTGGGGATCACCACCCTCCGGGGCTTTATTTAAATATGCAGGGTGGGCCTCACCAGTCCCGGAAGCCTCGGTGGCCCCAGGCAGTGCCTTATTGGTTCTATAATCACACGGGCAGTACTCATGGTGTTATAAAGTGATACACTCATAGAACCCTTGCAGTTGTAGAATTGCCCAGGCTTCATTTATGTAATAGTCTGTTGGTTTATATTTGGTAGGTTCACCAAGTGTTGTCAGAAAAAGAAGACCCATACACTCACTTATTTATTGGAAAAAAATAACCTTTATTAAAACAACACAAGTAAATGGAAATACAACTTCATTAGAACAACTAACAGTAAAACATGAAATAAGTGGGTGGAACTCTTCCGGAAGCAGCGTACAAAACCTGCAAGTCAAAAAAGAAACATAAGTATGTGTGCCATGTCCAAGAGAAAAAGAAAGGTAGTCAGAATGAAAGGAAGAAGGTGAGAATCGGACAGAGAGTGAATGGGTGGAAGGGAGAAGGGGAGGGATAGTCAAAATAACAGAGGGAGGAGGAGACAGAGTGCCGCCCTACTGCACCCAGCCCTCACTGTTCACCTCCCGTCACCTGTGTGTCTGGAACGCTGGGATCCACGAGAAAGAGTGCAGTGAAGCAAGTCCTTAAAATGAAACAGTGTTATGAATTAGGCCAGAGATTACATTACTATCTAGGGCAACATCGCTTGCCTGCACCTGTGTACCCAGGCTGCTGCACCCCAGCCCCTTCCCCCGCACTGTGCTCAATTGCAGCTCTTGTGCACTGAGGCTTCACTGCTCACCTGCCACCACCGGTGTGTCCAACTACCTGCTGGTATGAGCTCCGACTCCGGGGTCACTTTCTCAGGTGGCACAGCAGGTTTCCCATCGGGGACGGTGTCTTGATATTACGTCGGAAGGCGTCAGAATGCCAAGGGCATGATCACGTGCTGAGCACCCGCTCTAGACCATTTTGGCACAACCAACTCAGTGTTAAAAAGGGAGAAATAATATAATGCTGAAAACATTTTGAAGTAAATGAAGGTTTATTTCAAGCTTAATAGAGAACACCAGTTGAATGCATCCTTCCTTCTTGAAGTACGATCTACCAATTGTTAGTGGTAATCGTGGTTCAAAGAGGAGTTGGAGTGCACGAGAATACACAAAGCTAAATAATAATATGTTATGCCAACGTTCACATACAAAGGAACAGACCACATGCTAGAAGCATAATGTGAGCGTGTTATGCAGTGGAGCAAGCCTGTGTGCATGTGCACTTAGTAATCAGCTCACTACAGTGTCCCAAAATCCAACACCACGTGTCTGTAGGGCACCACTGTCTGCTGGCTCAGGCCTACTGGACGGTCCAGCAGGTCCTTAAAATGAGACATAGATGTGACTGAATGAGGACAGAGGTCGCATTCTTATGCACTGAAACATCGCTTGTTCGCACCTTGGCACCCAGGCTGATGCACCCCACCCCTCCCGCCGCACCACGCTCAATTGCAGCCCTTGTGCACTTAGGCCCAGTGCTCACCTGATGTTATTGTTGTGTGTCCAAACACGACAGTCAGCAGAGTTCACAATTCAAATGGGGTTTTGATTACCAGGATGGTGTACACCTCATGGATCCCTTTTTTTTATTGCGCGTTGAGATATGCGAGGTGGATGCTGCCATATCACCTGAAGCAGTGTGGATGGACTGGGACATGTGGCGTTGTTGTTATCCTATTTATACGTACGCAAAGTGGGCTGGGCTTGCGTAAGCCAAGTCAGCGTAGGGATGTGAATAATTATTATGAGGACCTAGGCATTATTCAGTTCCTGCCTATCCAGGAACTGTATTTATGTGTTTGTCCCTGTTGCAGTTTTGATGTCGCACAATCTGCAATTTACATTAATGTAACATGTACCAGGAGCGTGGCAACTATCGCTAATATGATGCTGTCTGAAAAAATTGAATGGCCAACATCACATGTCGTTGTGAAGCTTATTGATATGCACAGACACGCATGTCAATGGTGTGCGGTATTACTGAAAGTGTTGCTATCGTGCAGCGCACATATGTGAATGTGCTCGGATGAAGGGAGGATCAGCACTGAGGCTACGTCATACATAGTGAAAATGCTCATTACAGTCAAGCAATGCATGTCAAACGTAAATCTGAAAGTCTCTACACACTACTATACTGGTAAAGCCTGACAACAGAGCATACTGCAACACAAATCTACACATTACTCTTTACTGTTTGCCACATGTGATCCTGGATGTGCACTCTGCCCATGGCTGATGATACCCTTTCGAGCCACCAATACCCAGGCCGAAAGGCAGCACAATAATACCCACTTACACAGACATGGGGCATCGTGTAATACACATTTGTTTTTGATGTAACGTTTCAGATGCATGGCCATCAAACGTGGAAGGCTACTGTACAGGCCATGAATATTGATCAAGATGATCGTTGCATGTTGTGTGTCGTATACGATATGTGTACACAGCAAAAAACTTTTCAGAAAAGCTCTCTGAGCAGAAGAGGTGTCGCTCATCAAATGCTGTAGAGAGAATGACTAAAATGGTGGGGTCCTCCAACAGTTACAATGGGAAATGTTATGAACCAATCAAATGCTTTTTTAAGGTCACATGACAATTGCGCACAAGCGCGCAAGGAGTCCGCACCCGACGCGATTTTGAGAAAATATATTTGCCATAGTATAAGTTTATTACAGTTAGAAATATATAAGTGTTTAAAATATTTTAGATTATCGCTTGCTCTTATATGTACTTTAAACTTATTTAGATATAGTTTTGAGGCATAAAAAAAAGAGGGAATGGCGTACCCAGCGCGACACCATATACCTATGACGTAACACCTGGTAGGATGCACTCGTTGCATACGTAACGCAAAGCAGGCTCGACCCCATACGTACATGACGTAACGCGTGGGTTGGTACTGCGTACCCATCGCATACCAAAGTAGCAGCAGGCTCGAGCTCATACGTATATGATTTTACACTGGATGCGGTGCCACAAACCCATCGGATACGAAATGAGCATCAATTACGATTTTAGCAATATGGCCAATAGGATTCTCGTGCTGATGGAGCTTGTTACACTGCCAGTAAGGAACTCCAGTTTTCTCCCCCCAAAAAAAGATATACATATTTTTTTTGAAGATATAAAACATTACATAATTTTTAAAGTAAAAAAAGGATAATAAAGTTCCAAAAGATTCTTTTTTAAAGTAGAAAAAATATAGGTTTTATAAATATTAAAATATGAAATTAACATTTAAAAATCTTTTGAAATTCACTGAAAAAACCATAGGTTTCACCGACGTTATAGTTAGGAATAAGCATTTTAAAAAAAACTTTGAAATTCACTAAAAAACCTTATGTTTCAGGGACGTTATTGTTAGTTGGACATTTGACTCATATAAAACCAGAGAAATGTGCCCGTTATAGTTAGTTGAGCTAACTATAACCCGCACTCCCGTAATGCACTGCTGATGATGTCACATATTACATCACTCATGACATGGTTAGTGAGATCACTGATGACAATACTGATGACATCTCAAATGACATCACTCATCACATCACTGATGACATCATCCATGTGATAATCTGATGCACATAAAGATGCCCTAATATAAACTTTGATACACCCACTCTAAAATACAGACTACTATTTTTTAAACCATACACACAACAATGCCAGATACTATACACCACCCACTATTTCCTAGGTCTACACATACATCCTGTCACTTATACATGCAGTTACTCATCAATACAGTACTATAATATGCACTCATACACTTATACATACAGTCACACTCCGCCACTCATCCATAGAGTTACTCACACACCTAGTTAGTCATGCGAAGAATCAGTCACATATCCATTTACTCATATATACAGTTATACACACCAACTCTGTTATTTATACACACACCATATCACTTATTTATGCAGATACTAACACATACTTACTGTTTTATACAATCACTGATACAAGCAGACACTCATTTATACACCCACTCTTCAAATAACTTGCTCTCACGTATATTGTTATTGTTATTGTTATTTTTGATTTGTAGCGCGCTCAATCACCTACAGGCCTCTAAGCGCTCGGGAATCGATGGTAAACAACAACTTTGACAGTACAGAGGGCATCCACTAGCCTACGTGGCTCACAGGGCTCTCCTGAACAACAGCGTTTTCAGCCCCTTTCTGAAACGTAGGAGGTTTCCTTCCTTTCGTAGTGGCTCAGGTAGTGTGTTCCATAAATGCGGAACCAGCACCGAAAAGCCTCTACCGCCCTTGGTGGCAAGTTTGTACCGAGGGCAGACTAATAGCTGAGAGTCTGAGGACCTAAGAGCTCTCTTTGGGCTATACATTGCCAGGCGATCTTTGATGTAAGCAGGTGCCATGCCATAGATGGCTTTATGGGCGATGCACAGATTTTTAAATTCCACTCGCTCCTTAATAGGGAGCCAGTGGAGGCTTTGTAGCAGGGGGGAAGCTTTAGTGTGTCTTGGCTGTCTGAAGATAAGACGAGCGGCATCATTCATCACCACCTGTAGCCTATTTATCAAGGTTTTTGGTAGGCCAAGGTAGAGGGCATTTCCATAATCTATGCGTGAAATCACAGTAGCTGTGACGATGGAACGTAGCATAGATTGGGAAATGATAGGCACTAATTTCCGTAGCTGTCGGATGATATTAGTACAGCTGCCCACCACTGAAGAGATTTGGCTGACCATAGAGAGGTCACAATCCAGTTTGATCCCCAGGCTCTTCACGTTCAAACTGGGTTTTGGGGCTGGACCTAACTCTGCGGGCCAGTAGAGGTCACACCATGGTGAGGTGGTAGATGAAATAACCAAGACCTCAGTCTTATCTGGATTGATTTTTAGGAGGTTTCCTGTCATCCACTGGACCGTGTGTCTCAAGATATTCTGAGTGTGGAGTTGGGCGGTGTTTGTATTGTCAACACTCAGCAGCAGCTGCGTGTCGTCTGCGTAGTTATATACTGTGCAGCCCATACTCGCCAGGGAGGCAATCAGAGGCTGCAGATATAGGTTAAACAGCAGTGGGGATAGGGCCGAGCCCTGAGGTACCCCACATTCTATTTCTCCCACTGCGGAGATTTCTTCTCCGAGTTGTATTCTTTGTGTCCTTCCTGACAGAAAGGACTGCAACCACTCGAAAGCCCGGCCTTTGATGCCAAAGTCACTCAGCCTTTCCAGTAGCAGCGCTTGACTGACGGTATCGATTGCCGCTGAAAGGTCTAATAAAATCAGGGCGCTCGGTTTTTTACCGTCAGCCAAGCCTCTCAATTCATCCAGAACCGAGAGCATCACCAACTCGGTGCTGTGGTGTGCTCGGAACCCTGCTTGTCGTTCGTGAAGCAGGGAGTGGGACTCCAAGTACATGGACAAAGATTTTAATACATGTTGCTCCAGTACTTTAGAGAGGAATGGTAGCTGAGAGATCGGCCTATAGTTTTTTAGTATTGCGGGGTCTGCACCAGGTTTTTTCAACAGCGGTCTTACCCGCGCTTCCTTAAGTGCTGCTGGTAGTTGTCCTAATTCCAGAGATCTATTTAGGAGATGGATGACTTGCTCCTCCAATAGTGGACGGGCTGCCTGAAAAACTTTAGGTGGACAAGGGTCCGCTGGAGATCCAGATTTGATTCTGGCCATCAACTGCTGCAGGCTCAAGATGTCAATCTCTGGAAACAGTGTGATAGCACAGTCAGTTTGATTTTGGGGGATTATAGGTGTAGCCATTCCATTAAGCGGCCCATTTTTTATGTCCTGGATGATGGCTCCTACTTTCTCCAAGAAATAATCCTGAAAGCAATTGCAGTTTATGGGAGACTGAACGCTGTCTGGTTTTTTGGTCAACTCCGACAGGATCTTAAAAGTCTCTTTCTGCACGTTGACTGCCTTACTTAGACGGGATTCGTAGTACTCGGCTTTGGCAAGGATGATGTGTTTTTTGTATGCGTTCATAGTCATTTATATACTCCAACCCTCACATATACTGCCTTAAAATATATGTAGTTACTCACACATATACCACTGAGATAGTCATTCACTCACCAACACACCCATACACACTAACTCACCCTTACAGCCCTTCCCATATGCACTTTTGAATCTATACAACCAGTGAATCACCCACTCAGACATCTATGCACAGAGTCACACACACCCCCACCCACCCACACAGACACTCAGGCACGCATACAAATACTCAGACAACAAATCAATAAACCATATAGACACTCATGTAGCTACTCTCCAACCCACGCAGCCGGTTACACACCAACTGAGAGACTAATACAGACTTGCACACAGTTTAGTCACTAACCCATGCTTTCAGTAAGACACGTTCAATCACTCACTTATTCAGTCAGTCATGCACCTACTAAATAATCCCTTCAGGCCCTTGTAAATCCACTCATTCTTCAATGCACCTTGGCATAGAAATATATGAAAAATATTTAATCTTTATAGAAACACACATTCACTGGATGATGTCTTCAATGATGTCATCAGTTATGTCATTTGAGATGTCATCAGTGATGTCACTGAACATGTCATGAGTGATGTAATATGTGACATCATCAGCAGTGCATTGTGGGTGCTCAAGTTATAGTTAGCTCAACTAACTATAACGGGCTAATTTCTCTGGTTTTATATGAGTCAAATGTCCAACTAACCATAACCTCCCTAAAACCTTTGTTTTTTTAGTGAATTTCAGAGCATTTTCAAATGCTAATTCATAACTATAACGTCTGTAAAACTTATGGTTTTTTAGTGAATATGTATATAAATATCAGGTATTCCGCTTTCGTATGCGCTGCACCAAACTCACGCCAGCCAACAATGAAACTCGGACACGGACCAAATGGGCTCTTGCATTTCTTTATTGCAGAGTTGCTGTCAAAGACGTTTCGGCTCAACGGAGCCTTGTTCACATGACAACGCTTTGTCAGAAGGACAGCCCTTTTAAAGTGCTAGTGAAAACAAATAATGAATATCACCTGTGATTTCTTTAGCATGGACATGGAAGATATACTATAGTTACTCAACGATAACTTTTTAGCTAACGTATCGCTCGTTCTTAATTCTTGATAACAGTAAAATACCAATAGTAAAAACCAGCGTCTATATATACATATAACAATTGGTATATTCAAAAGCATATATTAACCGATGCACAACAACAACAATCATTGTAAAATACATTTGAATGACGTATTTGTATATGTTTATAATGAGGGGAGGGAAAAAGATAAGAACAATAATAAAGTGCAAGTGCATAGTTCATTATGTTTCCTTTTTAAAAAGTTTTGACAACACTACATTTGTGTGCAAATATCGCAAAATGTTCAAAATATAGCAGTTGTTAATATATTGTAAACACTAAATATGTGCAAAATATGCTATCGATTCCCCTCTTAAGGTTTAATATTTCTATTAAAACCCAAAAACTTTTTATAATCAGTATACGTCAAGTGGAGATGTTGTCGTGCCTATTAATATCAGGTTTTAGTTGTTTTTTGTCACACAGATAGTTGTTAATATTTAGTGACCAAGGAATAAATTCCAATCATTTGTATAAACCATGGTTTTACTATTTACAAATGATCCAAATGATTCATTCCTAGTATATGCTACTGTATTAAATAGTGAATACCACAACCAAACAATAATTCATAACGGTGCTGAAAGAGTGAATAATAAGTATATATATATCTGTCAATTTGATTTTCATTAAGTAGCAGCTAAGGTTGGTCATATATCCAGGATATTTGTTATGTCGCAGCCACCTCATTCAGGCACGCATACAAATACTCAGACAACAAATCAATAAACCATATAGACACTCATGTAGCTACTCTCCAACCCATGCAGCCGGTTACACACCAACTGAGAGACTAATACAGACTTTCACACAGTTTAGTCACTAAGCCATGCTTTCAGTAAGACACGTTCAATCACTCACTTATTCAGTCAGTCATGCACCTACTAAATAATCCCTTCAGGCCCTTGTAAATCCACTCATTCTTCAATGCACCTTGGCATAGAAATATATGAAAAATATTTAATCTTTATAGAAACACACATTCACTGGATGATGTCTTCAATGATGTCTTCAGTTATGTCATTTGAGATGTCATCAGTGATGTCACTGAACATGTCATGAGTGATGTAATATGTGACATCATCAGCAGTGCATTGTGGGTGCTCAAGTTATAGTTAGCTCAACTAACTATAACGGGCTAATTTCTCTGGTTTTATATGAGTCAAATGTCCAACTAACCATAACGTCCCTAAAACCTTTGTTTTTTAGTGAATTTCAGAGCATTTTTAAATGCTAATTCATAACTATAACGTCTGTAAAACCTATGTTTTTTTAGTGAATATGTATATAAATATATGTACAAATATATACTGAAGAAATTACAGGTTTCAGGGAAGTTAAAGTTAGGCAGTACAAAACTAGAGAAATTCAGCCACTATAGTTAGATTAGCTAACTTGCGCCTCCGCAATGCACTGCTGACTTCACATATTACTTCACTCATGACATGATCAGTGACATCACTGGTGACATCTCAAATGACATCACTGATGACAACATCCAGTGACTGAGTGGATTTCAAATGCTCATTCCTAACTATAACGTCCCTGAAACCTGTGGTTTTTCAGTGAATTTCTAAGGTTTTTTTAAATGCTATTTTCTAACTATGCCTACATAGGTAGGACATGTACAGAAAGAGGAAGAAAGGTGCAAAAAGAAACAAGAGAAGTGCAAAAACGAATCAAAAGAGGTACAGAAAGAGGCCTACTTTGACTGTACCTTTCCACAGACTCATACAAAGTAGCCTAATCACTAATTCTTCTCCCAAGATGTCTCAAACCTCACTTTTGTCTTGAAGGTTCACTAATTATCAACTGCACAGAATGCTAAGCCTACCAAATGTAAAACAGCAATCCTAACCATATCACTGTTGTAAGACTGACCAAGTTCTGAAGGTCTGCATGCACATGTCTCTGCTTTTACCTAGTGACATGTTATATTAAAATAAACATACAAATATCTGAATACCTGTGTTTCAAACAGCATACTCTGTGCATTTGTGTACAAAAAGGTGTATGTATTTCTTTCTGCTCATAATACAGGGCACATGGGTATTCCATAGTATATTTGAGGGACTCTATAACACCTATATACATAAGACATGTCTGCCTGTGCAACCGAATGACAGCAGAACTGAAAAGAATTGACCATCTATAGAAGAAGCTAGCCGCTTTTTAAGCTGCAATCTTCAGATGCATAGAACATGTGAGAATACATGTACAAGTAGACATATACCTCAGTCACGAGAGTACGCAGACCTTTAAACCTGACAGCTTGCACTTCTCACTTGAATATAAAAAATGCGAGAGAAGTACAGAAAGAAACAAGAGAATTGCAGAAAAACAAGAGAGGTACAGAAAGAGTACGAAATGTGCAGAAAAGGCTAGAGAAGTGCAGAAAGAGGCAAGAGAACTACAGAAAGAGGCAAGAGAGTTGCAGAAACAGGCAAAGGAAGTGCAGAATGAGGGAACAAGGGTGCAGACAGAGGCAAGAGAGGGGCAGAAAGAGGGAAGAGGGATACAGAAAGAGGCAAGAGGGATGCAGAAATGTGCAAGAAATGTACCGAAAGAAGCAGGAGAAGTGGAGAAAGAACCAAAAGAGGTGCATAAAGAGGAAAGAGGGGTGCAGAAAGAGGCACATAACATACAGAAAGAAGCAAGAGAAGTGCAGAAAGAAACCATGGCATCCTACTCGACTACTACCTCTACATGACCCGACAGGTCAACGATGTCACCTCCAGCTGCTTCAACGGCCGCCGCATCCTCAGAAAGACCTTCAAATGGAAAAAACATCAACTACGCACTCATAACCAGGACTAAGGAAACACCCTCTACGCAGTGTTCAACAAGGTTCTATTCCACAAACTCCAGACCAAACAGAACACCACAGCCAGACTTGTCCTCCGCATCCCTCAACCCGAACACATCATCCAACTCCTGCGGAACCACCACTGGCTCACCGTCGAGAAGAGTGTGAGAAGTTAGCCTGGCATATGCTGTCCACTGTTTTAGTAGGCACCTGGCACCAGTCCAAACAACCCCTTATTGATGGTAGGTTAAAGACAACCTTATAGAAAGGTATCCTAGTGGTAGCTGGGGAGATCAGCCTTCAGGCTAAGTCTTGAAGGAATGTAAAGCAGCTTGTTTTACCAGTCTATAATCTCATGAATTACCAAATGAAAGGAGAACCTCACCTGGTATATATTTATAAAATATGTGTATTTATTCTAAACACACTCCTCTAGTCTCTTTATGAGGCTAGAGGCAAAAGTACATCAGTTAAACATATTTAGCACACAGTAAATTAGCACAGTATACGTTGTGCCCTAGGGACCTCACAAACCATATACTAAGAAAGTGGTATAAGGACCATGACTGACATAGATACAAGGCCTAGAGCCCGTGGAACTGCTGTGATCACCAGGAACCACCCAAGGTAGTGACACAGGGGGTCCACGGGGGACGCATGCAGTGTCTGAACACAGTCGCAAATCACCATTAGCTTCTAAGGAGAATGTTGTGGTTGGAAAATTACAGATTAGGGACACTTAGGAGTGGACTAGAAACAAACCCCTTCAGTACTAGACAGTTTAGGAGTCATGACCCACGGAAGCACCGGAGTATTCGTGTGTTACCTCACCCAGGGAAGCCTGGTGCATAGGTGACCTTTTGTGTTGGGTTTCGTCGTTGTTTCCTATTGCGAGCTGCAAAGAAGTGCTGCAGGCAACCAAGTGGAAAGTGTCCGGGTGGATCCTAGAGTGGATTGGAGATCTGAAGAACCTGAAAGCAGAGGGGACAGAGTCTAGGTCACTAGCCAGTGACCAGGAAGGTGAGGAGAAGATGGCAACTAATGTTGGCTGTTTGCAGGTGAAGAAGGTGAAGCTTGTCTCTTCAGCCACGAGGAGCAGGGGGTGTTGAGGACAATCAGGAGCTAGATTTGAGCTGTCCCACAAATGATGTCAAGTGCTGCGGTGTTGGATTCCAGATGGGACCCAAGAAGCCTTGGCAACAGCAACCCCAAGCAGAAAGCAGAGATTGGCTTCGGTGCAGACCAGCAAGGTCTAAGGGACTCACCCTTTGGAGGGGACTCAGGGCACATTTATAGCAACCAGGAAAGCCCAAAAACAGAAGAGTTACCTTTGTGGCGACCCACCAGTCAATGGACCAGGGATCACGGAGGAGCCTCGAGTGAAAAAACTGCTAGAAGCGGAACCAGAGAACACTCGTGGAGTGTAGGGCCACAAATCTTCGGTGCAAATGGTGCTCGGGGCATGTACTACAAGTACCCAATGCACAACTTCGGGAAGGCTCGGGAAGTCCAGGGGTTTTGGTTCCACGTTTCTCGTGATGGCTGTGGGTCTCAGCTTTGCTGTGATCTCGTGTCGGCCTCGGAGATGTCTGGAAGTTTGGGTCCTGTGTCACAAATCCTTCGGGATCCGGTGGGAGCCTCAGAAATGCAGACCGGCAAGATGCTTCTTTGGTGCCTTTTTGAACAGGGGAGTCACTCGTTGACCCCAAAGGAGATCCATCTTCTAGTTGAAATAGAATGTCGAAGGTCTAGGATATATGTTGCAGATTTTCGTCCAGGGTTATCTAAAGTCCTAAGGATTGGGTTCCAATACTTATACAAAGTTTAGGGGCTGGACTTACTCTAGGGACCCACCTGTGGGTGGATCCAGGGAGGGGGTGGTTACACCCCTTTCCCTTTGTCCAGTTTCACCAGAGCAGGGGCTGAGTGCCCCTGTGTTAGACCTGTCAGCATCAAGGGTGATCTTACCCCATTTCTTTGCCATTTTGCCTTGTTTTTGCCACCGTCTTTTGTTGGACCTAGGTCTCTGGGTGCCTTACCACTGCCAAAAAGTGCTGAGGTGCAGGTGCTCTCTCCCAACAAAATGGCTGCCACAGGCCCCTGCTACTGCGGAGTGGCCTTTGTAGACAACAACTAGTAGTTAGGAGCAAACTAGGACATTCTGATACAGTATCAATACCATCCCGCCTTTTTGTTCCATTGCCTAGAATGTGGAAGCTCCTGGAACCTTCCAGCCCTGGGAGGGGTAACGCTTTGCCGCCTTTAGAGGAGGGGCACCTGACCTAGGCTAAGGGTATTAGAGTAAAGGAGGGAAACTGAACTCGTTAGTTGGGGCACGACTGGACCTGGGGGAACCTCTGCAGGAGTTTAGGTGGTTGGGCCTAGGGGAGGAACCTACACTACTGGGACTGACTGGGCCTAGGCACTGCTGTTCTAAATTAGACGAATGACTCTGCCAGCCTGCTGATCTAGCCCAGTGTTGGAGAACCCAGGGAACCACCGCCAGGGTGCTAGAGGGAACCATCCTGTCTCAGAGCCCACCAACTCAATCCCCCCCTTTTCCTTACCTGAGAATCTACACTGGGACCTGCCATCCATCCTCCCAGGAAAGGCGCTGTGACCATCAAGTGCTGTCAGGAAGCACCTGCTTGTTGTGAGCACTGCTGGGGGATCAACCAGGTAATCAGCGCTGAATCACCCAGGCACTTATCGCTAGAACTGTGACCCTCCTGCGCTGTGCTCCTTAAGCTGTGCCCCTGTGTGACTGGCTCCCAGCGCTGTGACTGATTCCAAGCGCTATTTTGCCAAGACCTATAGAGACTGCTGCTCCAAGGACTGTGCCCCCTGTGCCGTGTTGTTTACTAGCAATGTACCCTTAAAAGGGCTGGGGCCTCGGAGCACTACATGCCACACTCTGAGCCAGAATTGGGCGCTGCCACAGATTGCGCCTTGGGGCCTGCCATCACTGCTGGGGCCCCGTCGCCAATTGAGGGAAGTGCCAGCTGTAGGCCGCGTCACTGCTGCGGCCCCCAGAGCCAGGAGAGGGAGCACCACAGCATTGCAGAGGCCTGTGCTGGGCCTGGGAAGCCAGAACCACCGTCATGTGGGCGCCGGCCGCCTCACAGGCGAGCCCCCGCCAACGCAGCACAGCCACTGGACGAGGCTGCCGCGCCCCTGCAAGCCACACTGCTATTGGCAGCTGCGGGCGTGCCTCTGCCCCGAGACACCCTGATTGTTCCCTGGCCGGGAAAGACACCAGGAGGCCTGGGACCGCCGCCGAATACCAGAGAGGGAGTTCTCAGGCGAGGGAGATCCCCAATCACTGCCCAGACCAGGCCTGAAGAGTGAAGGCCTCACAAAGGCCCCCCAAGTGAAGGTAACACCCTCCGGGGGAGGGCTAGAGACTGCTGAGTCCATTTGGGCTGCAGAGGAGCCTCAGGGATTTAGAGAGCCAGCCTCGCGACCACCCCTCCCCTTCATGAGCCTGCAGTTGGGCCCGTAGACCCTAGGTAACTCTGTGGTGGTGGGACTAATTAAGGGCCTTCTAAATTAGACTCGAGAACTGCCCTGGTTATTGATGTATTGTGCCTAAGTTAACCCCTTGCTAGGGGAGTGTTTGTTCAGCCTGCCCCTGAGCAGGAAATGCTGGTTGTGTGGCTGGTAAGCCATTTAGGCCTCTGCTGAGTCGTTGTAAAGAACCCCCTTGCACAAGAGATGTTTTATGTTGAAACTAGTCCTATGAAATTTTGTCTTTATTGAACCTGCTTATAGGAAATGTTATTGCCTAGCCTGCCCCTACATAATAGTGAGGTATTTACCTAAATATTTGCCTGATGTTCGAGAAATGTTCAAAACCTGAATTGATGTCTAGTATCTAAGAGTGAGTTTCTTACCTAGATTGAAGATGTCTAGATAAAAGAGTCTTGTTTGAAACAACTATCTGGTGTGGTGTCATTTTATTGTGTGTGCCTCCCTGTCTCAGTGCGAGTGTGTGCTGCACTAAAGCTTTACACATTGCCTTCGGGTGCCTTCATGCCTCGTGCCAAGCTACCATGGTGGAATCGGTGACCCCAGTTCTAACACCTTGTAACCGGTTTGAACTGGGATATGAACAGGGACACCAAGTGTGCCCCCAGCACTGTCTGAAAAGCATTCACTGAATGCACCCATCCAGCCCCAATACCCTAAATCCTGCCTTGGGAGGTGGTTACACCTCCCTGTGACAGGAAACCTATTGTCCAGGCCTCCCCTGCAGGAGTTTCATTCAGCAGCAGGAGCTCAGACTCATGTCTGTGACTGTAGCATCAATTTTCTGATGCTTGGGTGCTTTTAAACTATAACCGGTTAGGTGTGTACATGTCTTCTCCCTCTAGAAGGGTGGAATTTTACCTCCGCCACCAGAACTGGTGGGGGGGGGGATAGGATTCCAAAGTGTCTGACACCAAACACGATTCAGAAAAGGGGGTGGTGATGAACAGAGTGTCTGAATTAAGCAGACCACTCTTACCCAGTCCAAAGATCAGGGCTTGATCCATCACCGTTATTTATCTCACTGCACCATCCCAGCTCAGAACCTGGCTATATGCAAATCAGTCTGTCCCTGGCCAGTGCATCATGGGAACAGGGCAGACTAAACTACCAAGCCAATTCTTCACCAGAAAGGAGACAAGCTACCGGGGACCGGTTTCTGGCATTTCAGCCTTCTTCGGCCCGGCTTGCTTGAATCCTGATGGTGCAGTGAGAAAAGGACTCATGTCTGAGTATACCCTGCCACACCTATAGTGGCCAAAAACGATTCAGAAAAGGGGGTGGTGATGAACAGAGTATCTGAATTAAGCAGACCACTCTTACCCAGTCCAAAGATCAGGGCTTGATCCATCACCGTTATTTATCTCACTGCACCATCCCAGCTCAGAACCTGGCTATATGCAAATCAGTCTGTCCCTGGCCCAGTGCATCATGGGAACAGGGCAGACTAAACTACCAAGCCAATTCTTCACCAGAAAGGAGACAAGCTACCGGGGACCGGTTTCTGGCAATTCAGCCTTCTTCGGCCCGGCTTGCTTGAATCCTGATGGTGCAGTGAGAAAGGGACTCATGTCTGAGTATACCCTGCCACACCTATAGTGGCCAAAAACGATTCAGAAAAGGGGGTGGTGATGAACAGAGTGTATGAATTAAGCAGACCACTCTTACCCAGTCCAAAGATCAGGGCTTGATCCATCACCGTTATTTATCTCACTGAACCATCCCAGCTCAGAACCTGGCTATATGCAAATCAGTCTGTCCCTGGCCAAGTGCATCATGGGAACAGGGCAGACTAAACTACCAAGCCAATTCTTCACCAGAAAGGAGACAAGCTACCGGGGACCGGGTTCTGGAATTTCAGCCTTCTTCAGCCCGGCTTGCTTGAATCCTGATGGTGCAGTGAGAAAGGGACTCATGTCTGAGTATACCCTGCCACACCTATAGTGGCCAAAAACGATACAGAAAAGGGGGTGGTGATGAACAGAGTGTCTGAATTAAGCATCAGCACCCCCTTTTCTGAATCATTTTTGTCCACCATTAGCGTGGAAGGGTATACTCAGATGTGAGTCCCTAGCTCATTGCACCATCAGGATTCAAGCAAGCCGGGCCGAAGACGGCTGAAATGCCTGAAACCGGTCCCCGGTAGCTTGTTTCCTTCCCAGTATAAGAATTGGCTTGGTAGTTTGGTATGCCCTGTTCCCATGATGCACTGGGCCAGGGTCAGACTAATTTGCATATAGCCAAGTTCTTAGCTGGGATGGTGCAGTGAGCTAAAAAACGGTGATGGATAAAGCCCTGATCTTTGGACTGGGTAAGAGTGGTCTGCTTAATTCAGACACTCTGTTCATCACCACCCCCTTTTCTGAATCATTTTTGTCCACCATTAGCGTGGAAGGGAATACTCAGATGTGAGTCCCTAGCTCATTGCACCATCAGGATTCAAGTAAGCCAGGCCGAAGACGGCTGAAATGCCAGAAACCAGTCCCCGGTAGCTTGTTTCCTTCCCAGTATAAGAATTGGCTTGGTAGTTTGGTCTGCCCTATTCCCATGATGCACTGGGCTAAGGTCAGACTAATTTGCATATAGCCAAGTTCTGAGGTGGGATGCTGCAGTGAGCTAAAAAACGGTGATGGATAAAGCCCTGATCTTTGGACTGGGTAAGAGTGGTCTGCTTAATTCAGACACTCTGTTCATCGCCACCCCCTTTTCTGAATCATTTTTGTCCACCATTAGCGTGGAAGGGTATACTCAGATGTGAGTCCCTAGCTCATTGCACCATCAGGATTCAAGCAAGCCGGGCCGAAGACGGCTGACATGCCAGAAACCGGTCCCCGGTAGCTTGTTTCCTTCCCAGTATAAGAATTGGCTTGGTAGTTTGGTCTGCCCTGTTCCCATGATGCACTGGGCCAGGGTCAGACTAATTTGCATATAGCCAAGTTCTGAGCTGGGATGGTGCAGTGAGCTAAAAAACGGTGATGGATAAAGCCCTGATCTTTGGACTGGGTAAGAGTGGTCTCCTTAATTCAGACACTCTGTTCATCACCACCCCCTTTTCTGAATAATTTTTGTCCACCATTAGCATGGAAGGGTATACTCAGATGTGAGTCCCTAGCTCATTGCACCATCAGGATTCAAGCAAGCCGGGCCGAAGATGGCTGAAATGCCAGAAACCGGTCCCCGGTAGCTTGTTTCCTTCCCAGTATAAGAATTCGCTTGGTAGTTTGGTCTGCCCTGTTCCCATGATGCACTGGGCCAGGGTCAGACTAATTTGCATATAGCCAAGTTCTGAGCTGGGATGGTGCAGTGAGCTAAAAAACGGTGATGGATAAAGCCCTGATCTTTGGACTGGGTAAGAGTGGTGTGCTTAATTCAGACACTCTGTTCATCACCACCCCCTTTTCTGACACCAAACACAACATGTTTCCATGAAGCCATTCCAAAGTTAGCATTTACCGCAAGGAGTATATGGTCTGGCTGCATCACAGAACAGCTACAGAGAATAGATTCCAAAAGCTGCAGAGGGGTCCTGATCATGCAGGGGCACCCTCTCACACAAAACCAAGCACTGTGCCTTCAGGGTTTTAAAGGCCTGCCATAGGAGTGACTTATAGGTTTATGTGTCAGTGATATAAGGTAGATATAGGTAACCCATATCTCAGTAAGGGGTGCATGCACCACCTTACCCATGCTGCAGTAGCAGACCTGCGGTGCCATTTTGGAAGGCTTCCCAGGGGTGGCATAATACATGCTTCAGCCCCTGGTAGGCCTCTGGGGTACCTATGCCCTTAGTACCTAAGGTACCATATACTAGGGACTCATATGGGTAACCCAGTAACCAATCTGGAGTGTACCTAATGTACATGCAATCAGTTTAGATAGGCAGCAGCTAGGTTGGGGTTCTGGTTAGCTGGGCCCCAACCAAACTAAAGTCGAGAAACAGTGAAACACCAGCAAAAATTGGGTTTAACCATAGTAATCAGATCCTACTCTCCTACAAAGAGAGTTAACTTCAAATGCCTCCACAAATCCGGACCACAATACCTCACCAAGAGAACTTCCTTCCACCTACCCAAGAGAAACCTCCGATCCACTGAACTTGCCCTCCCCGAAACTCAGTGCATCCATGGAGCCAGAACAGGTGGAAGAGCCTTCTCCTACATCACTGCCAAGACCTGGAACGAGCTCCCAATCAACATCAAATGCACACCCTCCCTGAACATCTTCAGGAAAGCACTCAAGACCTGACACTTCGACTGAGCAGAGCTGCCTCCCAAGCTCCTTGAGATCCTCATGGGTGAGTGGTGCGCTTACAATCCCCCTGATTGATTGAAAGAACCAACAGAGGTCCAGAAAGAGGTGAGGGGGTGCCGAAAGAGGCAAGAGAAGTGGAGAAAGAATCAAAGCAGTGCAGCAAGAGGCAAGAGGGTTGCAGACAGAGTCCAGAGAGATATAAAAAGAGGGAAGAGGGATGTAAAAAGATGTAGGAGATGTGTGAAGAAATTTGAAATAGAGGTGCAGAAAAAGGCAAGCGAGGTGCAGAAAGAGACAAGAGGGATACAGGAAGAAGCTAGCGAGATGCAGAAAGATGCAATAGAAGTACTGAAAGTAGCAACAGGGGTGCAGACAGAGGCAAAGGCGTACAGAAAGAGGCAAGAGAGGTGCTGCAAAAGAGAAGCGCAGAAAGCAGCAACAGAGGTGCAGAAACAGGCAGGAGAGGTGCAGAAAGAGGGAACAGGGGTGCAGAAAGAGGTAAGAGAGATGCAGAAAGTATGCAGAAAGAGGAAAGAAGTGTGCAGAAAGAAGCAAGTGAGGTACAGAAACAGGCAAGAGAGGTGCAGAAACAGGCAAGAGAAGTGTAGAAAGAGGCAAGAGAAGAGCTGAAAGAAGCAACAGATGTATAGAAAGAAGAAAGAGAAGTGATGAAAGACAAGAGAGTTGCAGAAAGAAAAAAAGAGGTGCAGAAAAATGCAAAAGAGGGGCAGAAAGTGACACATGAGGTACAGAAAGAGGCAAGAGAGCTGTAGAAAGAGGCAAGAAAGTTGCAGAAAGAGGCAAGTGAAGTACAGAAACAGGCAAGAGGGGTGCTGAAAGAAGTAACAGAAATGCAGAAAGAGGCAAGAGAAGTGCAGAAAGAGGCAAGAGAGGTACAGACACAGGCAATAGAGGTGAAGAAAGAGGGAAGAGGGGTGCAGAAAGAGGCAAGAGAGGTGCAGCAAAAAGCAAGAGAGGTGCAGAAAAAAGCAAGAAAAGTGCAGCAAGAGTCAAAAGGGGTACAGAACGAAGTAAGAGAGGTGCAGAAAGAGGGAAGACGAGTGCAGAAAGAGGCAACAGGGCTTCAGAAAGAAGCAAGATAGGTGCAGAAAGAAGCAAGAGAAGTGTAGAAAGAAGCAACAGAGGTGCAGAAAGAGGTGAGAAAAGTGCAGAAAGAGGCTAGAGGGTGCAAAAAGAGGCAATGAAGTGCAGAAAGAAGCAACAGAGTTGCAAAAACAGGCAAAAGAGTTACAGAAAGAGGCAAGAGAGATGCAGAAAGAGGCAATGGGGTGCCAAAAGAGGAAAGAGAAGTGGAGAAAGAATCAAAATCAATGCAGAAAGAGGCAAGAGGGTTGCAGACAGAGGCAAGAGAGGTACAGAAAGAGGGAATAGGGATATAAAAAGAGGCAGGAGGGGTGAAGACATTTGAAATAGAGGTGCAGAAAAAGGCAAGAGAGGTGCAGAAAGAGGCAAGAGGGATACAGGAAGAAGCAAGAGAGGATGCAGAATGATGCTGTTGCTCTATCACTCACGGCGTTCCAGTTGTTTCCTTCTTGAAGTTGTACGGTCCCAATTCCCTCATGAACCAACCAGGTCAACAAGGAAGAGAACTCTTGGTGAGCTGATTGTCCCCAAGGGAAAGGGGATGTGGAGAGAGAAACAAACATACACTGGATCTTCGTCTTGAGGGTAATCACGGCTTGTCACCTTGCACAGTACGAATATCGAGAGTTCGCAATTGCGAACACGTAGATGTGGCTGGCAGCAACAATCTCGCACTCGCGAAATTACAGAATTTGCAATTCTGCACAAGAAATCCACCAGCAAGCAGCATAAACCTTCTGAAAATGATGATTTTTATCAGAATAACTCCTCAGGTTGACATTTGCCTGCACTTTTTTTTGCAAGGAGTCCATTTTGGGAGGGGGGTGGGAGGAAGGAAGTGCCCCACAGTCTCCAAATTTCTGTTCCTGTCCAGCAGGCTCCTCCCAGTGCTTTCTTCATGTGCTGGTCACTTTCATTCGGATCTTGACCTGGAAGGATTACTTTTTGTGGATGCTAGTGGATATTTGGATTTGAGGCCTTTTTGACTTTCTTTGGATCACTTTTGGATTAGAAATTTCACAAGTAAGTTTGTTTGGGGCATTATAGTTGCTGCAACTACAATTTTTGAATTTTCGATTTTTGGGCTGTTGTTGGGGCCTTTTGCCCAGGGGTAGTGAGTGGTGCATGGACTGAGTCTTTCTGTGGGACTCTTTAATGTAAACATCATGGAGGGCATGGATGGCATGGGATTGTGCTGATTTGTGTGTGTTTTTCGATTTTTTGGGCTGTTGATGGGGACTGGCCATGTGGGTGGGGGCAATTTGGATTGCTGGTACAGGCAGGGCCTGGCCATGTACCTGGGGGCAAGGGGCCATTTTGAATGCAGGCAGTGTTCTCAGGCCTGCACCCATTTTGCCTAGCTTTCATCCATTATGCCCAGGGGTAGTGAGTGGTGCATGGGCCTAGTCTTTCTGTGGGGTGTCTTGAAATTAAAGTCATTGAGGGCATGGATGGCATGGGATTGTGCTGATTTTTCTGTGTTTGTCGATTATTTTGGCTGCTGTTGG
The DNA here is from genome assembly GCF_964263255.1 of Lissotriton vulgaris. Taxonomy (NCBI): domain Eukaryota; kingdom Metazoa; phylum Chordata; class Amphibia; order Caudata; family Salamandridae; genus Lissotriton; species Lissotriton vulgaris. The sequence goes on from NC_141698.1 coordinate 951,145,237, forward strand.
GGCCTTTTGCCCAAGGCTAGTGAGTGGTGCATGGACTGAGTCTTTCTGTGGGGTCTCTTTAATGTAAACATCATGGAGGGCATGGATGGCATTGGATTGTGCTGATTTTTCTGTGGTTTTTGATTTTTTGGACTGTTGATGGGGACTGGCCATGTGGGTGGGGGCCATTTTGAGTGCTGGTACAGGCAGGCCCTGGCCATGTGCCTGGGGGCAAGGGGCCATTTTGAATGCAGGCAGTGTTCTCAGGCCTGCACCCATTTTGCCTAGCTTTCATCCATTATGCCCAGGGGTATGAGTGGTGCATGGGCCTAGTCTTTCTGTGGGTTGTCTTGAATTTAAACATCATTGAGGGCATGGATGGCATGGGATTGAGCTGATTTTTCTGTGTTGTTCGATTTTTTTGGCTGCTGTTGGCGCCTTTTGCCCAGGGCTAGTGAGTGGTGCATGAACTGAGTCTTTCTGTGGGGTCTCTTTAATGTAAACATCATGGAGGGCATGGATGGCATGGGATTGTGCTGATTTTTCTGTGGTTTTTTGACTTTTTAGGGTGTATAACTGAACTGATGTTCCTCTGTCTTCCATTGCTTTTAGGTGCACAAGACTCAAGAGAACCACCAGTGCCAGTAAGAAGTCCTGCAGCGGTGTGTGTGTGCAGCATAACGTCACGCGACGTCACGTCTGGCCACAGACAACTCTGCAACTCGTGCAACTGCGGCCTGCTGTTCTGACCCCTGAAGAATATGGCCCCAAAAAAAGTTCCCCGTAGCTCCTCTAGCAAGAAAGTTGCCAGTAAGGAGTAGAAGAAGCAAGTTACCAAGAAGACTGGTGTGCCGCCCGCCACATTTTTTGGGAATAAAAAAAAAAGTACGCCTGCAGCAGCAGCAGGATCTGCTGGGGACCAAGCTGGGAGCAGCACCCCCGCTCCATTGGGCTCAGTGCCACCACCACCACGCCAACTTAAGTCCAAGCCCTTGAGTGCTGCAGAGGCAGCCAGTCTACTTGTTCAATCACCATCGACCAGTGATGGTGGCTCATCGCAAGAAAGTAGCAGCAATGTCCCTCAATCAACACAGGTTGTTGTAACTCATCTGACGAGTGTTGAACAACCACAGCCGCAACAACAACCACATGTGCAAGTACAAGCCCAAGTACATGTGGAAGGAGAGGCAGCACAAGGAGATGCACAAGCAGAGGTGCATGGAGGGGCACAAGTGCCCACAATAGTTGTTCCTCCTGAAGTAGGGGCACATCAGGAAATCGACATTAAAGCCGAGGTATCATTTGAGGAAGCCACTCCTGATCATTCATTGTCTTCCACATCCCTAGCAAGGAAAAGATCAAGGATGGTGTCTACATCTTCTTCAAGCCCACCTCCTTCTGATGATACGGATCAAACTTGGGAACCACCACTGCGTCTGAGAGTGAGGCACACCATGATCTGACAAAGTTAGCTAAGCGTAAAAGGAAGGTCCCCGAAAGTCTCATAGTTATGGAGTGTGATGACGGTGAACAAGAAGTGGCGTATACTCCTGCTGATGAAGACTCTCATGACGATGACGCAGTCATCATAGACTTCACTCCAGCCTCAGCGGGCATGCAGCAAACAGACATTTTGACCCTAGCCCGAAAAGCTGCTGAGCGTGATGATGTTGTCGACGAGGAGGCAATGGGAACACCACCATCATTGGAGTTAACTAGTACACCACCACCTACCGCTTCCATATTTCTTTCTCGCCAGAAGGGACCTCCATCCACCTTGACCTCAATTAGTGGTGGTGCAAGTGCACAACATAGTAAAGTTCATCAACACACATCCTCCACTTCATCTGGCATTAGCAGCATGACCACCACCTGTATCGCCTCCTCTGCCCCCCCACAGACATTTCAAGTCCGCAGTTTGTGACTTCTTTAGTGTTTGCCTAAAAAAGGAAAACATAGCCATTTGTAGCATTTGTAAGCTTGCAGTTAGTCGTGGTAAGTTTGGTACCAACTATGGTACCGGAGGCCAGAGAGGTCATCTTGAGAGACAGCACACTGTCCAATGGTTTGCGCACCTAAAGGAGACCAAGGAAGCCCTAATTGGAAGTCAACAAACTGTATACGTTGATGTTTCATCTGATGATGACGAGGAGGAAGATGCGTCAAACACTTCACTTACACCCAGTACCCCTGTCAGCACTCCCCCTGTGAGCCACACTAAGACTGTGGGATAGAGTGAGACACCAATGCGAAAAAGTTCATCATCAAGCGTAACTGGGTCGAAGAAGTCATCATCATCCCGTAAAATGGTCCAGCCCACCATTAGAACCATGTTGTTTTCAGAAGCGCCATTTGATCGCAACCACCCACTGACGCGTCTGTATAACACTAAGCTGGCTAAAATGCTAGCTCTGGACCTTCTCCCTTTTTCTTTTGTGGAAGGGGTTGGTTTTCTAGAATTAGTGGCAAAGCTCAGCCCTAAATGGAAGATTCCTAGCCGGTTCTATTTTGCCAGAGTTGCGGTTCCAGCACTACATGAAGATGTGCTGGAGGTGATTGGGGCAGCTTTCCAGAAGAGTGCTGTTCACACTATACATCTGACTACAGACATGTGGACCAGTGGAGCAGGTACTGATTACATGTGCATCACTGCAAGTTTTGCAGAGTTCCCTGAGCACAGAAATATGTGAGTGTATCTGTTTGGTTTACAGATGATATCAATTCAAACAATGAAAGTCCATATCCATGTATCCAAGTTTGAAAAAATTCCTTATTTTATTTCTCTTCCAGATGATCACGAAGACTTGTAGATACAGCAGTACAGTCCTGATATAATTTACAACAGCCAAACGCCAAAAGGCGGGATGCACACAGCCTCTAGGTCTCTGATTCAGAGACAAAAATAAAACACTTCACAAGGGATGAACTTTCACCCCATAGACCGCGGGAGGGAGGCGAGACCCGGTTCTGAGGGCTGATCAGGTGTACATTCGGGAGACTGGCGTCGTGGGCGATGTGCCAAATACGCTGTCCCCTCCCTCCCGCGCTCTATGGGGTGAAAGTTCATCCCTTGTGAAGTGTTTTATTTTTGTCTCTGAATCAGAGACCTAGAGGCTGTGTGCGTCCCGCCTTTTTGGTTGGTGAAGCCCCCTCGTTTTTTTGCACTTCACAGACACTTTTTTACTTTCAAGTCCTTTGGTAGGGTGGGCCTTAGCGTGCCCATACCGCCGGGGTTTATTCACTCTAGGTCCTGACGAATGCCAGGTTAATTACACCATTCCGGCTGAAACATGTTGACCAACCACTTTTTCACTTAATGTTATTGGAAGCAGACCATCCAATTAGTTGGCCTTGCTTACCAACACATTTTTAACCTTGCCCTTGATGATCATATATTAAAACAATTTTTTGATACATACAAGGCAATTTTAACTCACCACCTCACTCTGTTCACATAACTCACCACATAGCCCTCACCTCTTCACATTTACCAGCTCCGCAGCAAATCTGGCGTTGCAGCACACTGGGGTGACATTCGGTCACACCCAGTGGGGCCCGATGATGAAGCAAGTCACCGACCAGGTCGGTGAGTGAGGGCTTTCAAAGCAATCCTAATGGGCTTTGTTGGTTTCCTGTGCTTAGTTTTTATCTGTACCTAACTAATACAGGAAAAGGCAGTACATCAGCATCGGCAGGCCATCCCCAGTCAAAAGAATCCACTTCTGCACCTGTGGCTGTGGCAGAAGTGACCTCTCAGCCATTAAAGACACCGGCAACCAGATCATCTGCACCAGACACAACAGTAACATTGGGTGAAGAAGAGGATTGGCTAACTAAGCTTGGGTTTGCTTCTCAAAAGGTCCCAGCAAAAGGTAAGCAAAGTGGAGGAACCGTGGAGAACCTTGAGTCGATGGTGCAGGACTATCTGAATGACTCAACAGAGGTCTATGTTAATGCTGACCCATTGGCTTATTGGCATGAGAAAAAAGAATTGTGGCCAGAGATCTCCAACCTGGCTATAAACTACTTGTCTTGCCCACTCGCAAGCGTGTCTTCTGAACGTGTTTTCAATGCTGCTGGTGGCATTGTAACTTGCAAAAGGACCCGCCTCTCGCCCAAAAATGTGGAGAGGTTAACAATGAGCAAGATGAATCAGCACCACCTACCACCAGATTAAAAAGTACGATAATACACGCCAGAAGAAGACAAGGAGGATAGCAACTTAGATGAGGGAATTTCTTCTCTATAAGGTGATCTACTCTTGTCTGAATTCGCAGAGTATGAGGACGAACTCTTATTCCCTGACACTGAGCCAATGGATCAATAACTTTCTTTTTCGTCCTTATTCACTTTTATTCCTGTGTGTCTGTCTTTCTTTGTTTTGCAGTTAATATAATTAAAACTTTAATCACCTAATCACAAAAACAAGCCCATCAGCAGAACTGTCTTCACTTATTTGCTTATTGATTTGAAGGTGCCGCAGTCTGCATTCCTCAGGTTCACAAGTTCACAAGAACATGCTCCTCTATCCTCCTCCTCCAGACTCCTATTTCCCTCAAAGCAGAGGGCTTGATTACGCCCATTGAAGAAAGACTCTGCACTTGCAGGGGTGTTCTACTTCTTTGCGGGTGAGTTGGCGGGTCTTGGGGCATTGCTGGGAAGGTCTAATACCGGATACAACTGGTTTGGACAAAATCAGACTTGAAAACGTGTTTGCCTTTTTGCTCACTATCATGTTTTCGGGGGCCTGTTTGTGGGGCTTCCTGGTGTTTGTGGGTGGGTGTCGGGGTCTTGGAGCACTGCTGGGTACGGATACTTTTGATTGCAAGAGGTTTGAAGCAAATCCATGGTGGCAGAGGGGAGTTAGGGCCTAGCTGTATAGCGTGCGCGGAATGATTTTGGAAATTGCCCTGAAAATGACTGTCTCCATTTTTGTACTTTTGCTTTTTGGCTGTTTTGGGGTCTTCTACTTGTTTTCGCCTGGGTTGACGGCTCTGTGGCCATTGCTGGGAAGGTCTAATACTGGATAAAACTGGTTTGGACAAAATCCATGAGGAAAATGTTTTTGCTTTTTCTGACATTTCGCTCAATTTAGCGTTTTCGGGGGCATGTTTGGGGGGCTTCCTCGTGTTTGTGGGTGGGTTTCGGGGTCTGGGAGCACTGCTGGGTATGGATACTTTTGATTGCAAGAGGTTTGAAGCAAATCCATGGTGGCAGAGGGGAGTTAGGGCCTAGCTGCAGAGCACGCACAGAGTGATTTTGGAAATTGCCCTGAAAATGACTAAGTCCCCATTTTTGTACTTTTGCTTTTTGGCTGTTTGGGGGTCTTCTACTTGTTTTCACCTGGGTTGACGGCTCTGTGGCCATGGCTGGGAAGGTCAAATACCAGATAAAGCTGGTTTGGACCAAATCGGATGCGAAATGTTTTGGGCGTTTTGGCGGACTTGCTTGTGTTTGAGGTGCTCTTTGGGGGGGTTCCGGGTGTTTGTGGGTGGGTTTTGGGGTCTGGGAGCACTGCTGGCACAGTCTAATTTTGATTGCATTTGCTTTCCAGGAAATCCATGGTGGAAAACGGGAGTTATGACCTAGCAGCACAGCGCGTTTGGACAGAAAGCCGAAAAATATTGTAAGTATGAGATTTTCTATTTTGGCCTTTTGGCTGTTTGGGGGTGTTGTGCTTTTTTGCTGGTGGGTTGGTGGGTCTTGGGGTATTGCTGGGAAGGTCTGATACCGGATAAAACTGGTTTGGACAAAATCAGACAAACATTTTTTTCCTTTTTGCTCACTATCATGTTTTCGGGGCATGTTTGGGGGGCTTCCTGGTGTTTGTGGGTGGGTTTCGGGGTCTGGGAGCACTGATGGGTATGGATACTTTTGATTGCAAGAGGTTTGAAGCAAATCCATGGTGGCAAAGGGGAGTTAGGGCCTAGCTGCAGAGCACATGCGGAGTGATTTTTGGAAATTGCCCTGAAAATGACTGTCCCCATTTTTGTACTTTTGCTTTTTGGCTGTTTGGGGGTCTTCTACTTGTTTTCGCCTGGGTTGACGGCTCTGTGGCCATTGCTGGGAAGGTCTAATACCGGATAAAACTGGTTTGGACCAAATCGGAGGCGAAATTTTGTTTGCGTTTTTGCTGGCTTGCTTGTCTTTGAGGTGCTCTTTGGTGGGGTTCCGGGTGTTTGTGGGTGGGTTTTCGGGTCTGGGAGCACTGCTGGCACAGTCTAATTTTGATTGCATTTGCTTTTCAGGAAATCCATGGTGGAAAACGGGAGTTATGACCTAGCTGCACAGCGCGTTTGGACAGAAGGCCAAAAAATATTGTAAGTATGAGATTTTCCATTTTGGCTTTTTGGCTGTTTGGGGGTGTTGTGCTTTATTGCGGGTGGGTTGGCGGGTCTTGGGGCATTGCTGGGAAGGTCTAATACCGGATAAAACTGGTTTGGAGAAAGTCCATGCGGAAAAGCCTTTTGGCACTTTTTGTAACTTAGGGTTCGTTAGGGTTAGCACTAGCAGCAGGATTGTATGTGTTTCGGGGTGTTCTAGATTTTTGCAACTGAGTTCTGGGGTCTTAGAGCACTCGTGGGAATGTGTAATTTTGGTTGCAAGTGATTTGAAGAAAATCCATGGTGGGAAAGGGGGATTTGGCATAGTTAAAGAAAGCGTTTGCCACTATTCTTAACTTAGGGCTCGTTAGGGTTAGCAGTATTTGTATTGCATGTGTTTGGGCGGGGGGCTGTTTGTGGGGGGGTTTGCGAGTCTTGGAGCGATGCTGGGTATGGATACTTTTGCTTGTTTGCAAGTGGTTTGAATACAATCCACGGTGGGTAAGGGGGGATTTGAGCCTACTTTTACTTTCAAAGTATGTTTTGTCACCAGTTTTCTACTAGGCCTCGTTTTTTGAGATCAGATTGGGGGTCTTCTACATTTTTGCGACTGGCTTTAGTAAGGGTCTGGGTGGGAGCACTGCTGGGAAGGTCTAATTTTGTTCTAAAACACAGTTTACAGTACACCTAGCTTGAGGGGAAAGATCTGCTAAATTAATTTGCCCATACTTATTTATCCTTCAAAAGGAGACTCAGACAGAGTACGCACTTTCAAAAATATTGTACTGTCTATTAGGAAACTCAAAGTGTGACTTTTTGCACTACACAGCGTACATACCTTATATTTATTTGTCAGTGGTGTTCTAATATCACTTTCTGTTTTTCCATCAATAATTACAGGCCGGGTTTCAGTCTGTACAATGGGAAAAAAATGATGAAGTCAGGCTTCACATTAGCGAGCCTCAATTCAGCATCCGCCAGGCAGGCAGTGGACAGGGTGTCTTCTGGTCAGCAACATTGATGGACGGAGCGTCAGCTGGAATGGAAGAGACCCGCTAATAAGAGGAATGGTTTGATGCGTGCAACTTACCAAATTCAACAGGACAACTACAACAACATACAGATACAGTATCCGTTCTTTTCTTATTATCTTTTAAGTAATGTTATTGCTGCCTGTGAACTTCTATGAGTGTGACTCTGCATTTCTTGGATCTCTCTCTGCTTCTAAATTCATCCCTACAGCCATTCTATATGTTTTACTTCTGATATTTTTTAAACCTAATTTAATGTAAGAATTTGTTTCTCTGAGTGCAGAGATAGGCAAGTGAAAACGCTGCAGCCTTGTGCTGTTGCATTCTGTCATTCACTGTTGTCTAAAGTACTACTTACTTTTCAGTAACCATGCATGCAGTAGTGCATGCACTTCCTTTATGTCACTTAAAAGATTTATGGTTAGCTTTGTACCCAAAGATTTCTTTATCTTCAATTATTGTTTGTCCATGCTGTGCTTTTTTTTCTTCTCTCAACAAAACTTTCCCAAAATCCCCCATTCCCATCCATTTTCCAAACCCTAACCCTCTTCCCCCGGGTTGTGTGGTTTTGATTGAAGTGTGGCTAAATGACAGCAATAATTCCACACACTTGCTGGGGAGGATAAGGTCATAGCAACAGGCTGGTGAAGGAATCCAAGGATATATTCTATTCTTACTCAGCTTGACACTCAGTCACTATTGGCAAATGAAAGAAGATTTTCATGTGTGCCATCAACTTGATAGGTCATCAAGAACATCCTCCTCCTAGACGTGGCAAATTAGTACGCTGATGTGTCCTTCACCTTCGGTACTATTTCTTGTAGTAGTAGCCAATGTCAAAGAAATTCAACGCAAGTACTAGTTATACTTTCAATACTTTACCAATTGTTAGGCTACATTGTGGCACTGTTCTAGTGTACTGTCACCTGCTATATTCTCTATCGTACCGTTCTAATGCTACGGTAAGGACAAACAAGGTTTCATTTTCTTTTTTTTCAGATGCTGCAACTGCCACTGTGTAGCACCACTAGTACCAATGCAATGATGACATTTCAGCCGCCCAGGATTGCCAACCTTAATTGCCATTTACCGTGCAGCCAGCCCTGTGCCTAGCCCAATTTCCAAACACAAATTACAGGTAAGATAAGCGTTTGGGGAGGAAGTATAATGGAGTATTAGGAGAGATGAGAGACTGACGCTAGTACTAGTAAAGTCCTAGGACTATTGAATTCACTTACTCTGTGAGAGGCACTTAGTTTTGAAAACAATTGGGCAACTAATTACACAACTTGAATCAAGATGCCACTTAAGTTTCACGAAAACAAAGTTACTGTTAAACCCCCACCCACCAGCCTCAAAAGCAGTAAAAAAAAACACGTATGCTAAGAAAAAGTTTAAAGTATATTTATATCCCTGACAAAAATAATCTCCCACAATCCCCAACCCACCCCCACTCCCTAACCCCAACGAATGTCCGTGAAAAGTCCAAAAAAGTGAAAAAACCCAACTCCCAATTCCCACCCCCCAGAAGTCTTTAAAAAAGGGCAAGGGACAGTCTCCTCCTACTGCTGGCTGCTGCTGTTGACTTTCCGGGCCAGGTCGGAATGCTCCTTGTGGAGGGTCTCGAGCAGGGTTTTTGTGTTGAGCAGCTCCTGCTCGAGGTAGGAAACCCTCAGGGAAAGGCAGTGCATGCGTTTTTTGCAACTGCTGTGGGGGGCAGCTGATTTCTTTGCTGCTCGGCGGTGGCGGGTGGCTGCGGTACCCCGGCTCCGTACCGCTGGAGACCTGCTGCGCTGACTGGGTGCCCCAGGGAGCGCGGAGGAGGATGCAGCTGTGCCGGTAGATGTCGTTGTAGACTGCGTGTCCCCCTCCTCCTGGGCCACCAGCTGCCGATATTCAGCGACAGTGGCCTCCAGGCTCCCTTGCCGGGCCCGTCTAGCCAGCTCCTTCCCGGTTGGTTTGGAAGGAGCATCTATATGAAGAAAGAAAGACATAGTCCGTAACCAATGCTCTTTAAGATTAACACAAAATGATTCAGCAGAAAGTTGTGTCACAGTAGAACTAGCAATTTGCAAGTGCAGTACATAACTATTGTGGCCACTATCTATCTAACCTCCCACTTCTTCACCCTTGCTCTAACATTAGTGGGAGTTTAAGGAATCAATTCTACGAGCACTATGGACTCACTCCATTAGAGTCGACTATGACAGTACACCAGTCTTATTCTTCTTCTTCTCTCTTGTTTAGCAAAATTGGTACGTTAACTTCTGCAAGCCGGCATATTGCCAGCGCAGTCAACTTGCACCCGAGAAAAACAGACGCCCGCCATGATGAGTGAGACAGACTTGTGTCACTGTACCAGTCCAGTACATGCAGGTGGTGATGCTCTTACTTTTCTATTACGGGTGGCACTGAGAATACTCTGTTACAAGGGCTACTGCTTAATTAATTTAACTTTCACCCTACAATGCCAATGAATACTAGAAAAGGAAAATGAAGAAGATAAATATTCTGATTATCTATCACTGCACATGGTATGTATTTGCTTACATATGGGATGACTTTAGGTGCTTTGCTTTTTATTTAGTTAACAGTGATACATCCACACATGAATGACTGAGTTTTACTAAACTTATTAACAGAGGTAGTGAGTGGCCATCGTAATAGCCGGATATATGCTGTGCTTGCAATACAAACTACTGCTACTATTCATGGTAGTATTCGGACAAAATTACAACTTCTTTTCCTTGCCTTTCCTACACTGGGACGGACGTGCGGGTGCGGTGTTACATGCCCTTCAAAGTAACACTTAGTTCATCCAGAGACCGTCTACTCTCTCTAGATACACATATGCTATCTAAGAGTCAGATAGTACCATGATCCAGGCATCCATCCATTCAAACTATGGGTGCAGATTAGGGTTGTGGATTTCCCGCATCCTCCGGTCCGGCGGAATCCACCGCCGGCCCGGAGGATGCGGGAAATCCGCAGCGGACTGAAAAAGACCCCCCGCCAGATTAGGATGGCTGGGGTATCGTTTTTCAGTCCGCAGCTTTTCCGCCGCGGTCGCCTCCCGTCCGCGGAGGAAGTATTAGGATGTCTGGAGGAACATGCCTTTACACGGCGGCATTTCCGAATTGCAAAGGCATACAGATTTTTGTTTGGGGTCCCGTTGCGGGCCCCCAGAGGTGAAGGGGGATGGGGTTTGCACATGGGGGGTACATTTGGTACCCCCCTGTATTTGCCTGCACAAAGCGGCATGATAAAAATACAGGATGTGACCGCCAGGGTGGCGGTCACATCCTAATTACCACGGAGGGACCGCTGCTGCCCCTGCGGACGGTCCCTCCTACTCTATAGGGGCGGACGGACTCAGGTCCGTCCGCCATCATAATAGGCCCCTAAATGTCAATCATTCTTCTTCATGTCTCTCATCTGGACAAACCTTACGTTTTCTCATGGGGAGCAGCACACTATGCAGTCTGCAATCTCAATAAGTAAGGAATATAAGAGCTTACCACTGCCCGCCACTACGGTGGCAACCCGCACAGCAGTTTGGTCCGGCACTTGCTCTGCCTCCTCCCCAGAGCTTCCCTCCACCGCTGCGCTGGGCCCAGCACCAGATGTTCCACCTACAAAGTACATTTAAAACAGTTAGATGTCATAGACATACACTACTCACTAGTATTTTGTCTGGGAATGAAGAAATGTGAATACAGAAACCAATCTAATAATTTGTGACTGTTTACTCTAAAGTAAAAATGTCTCTTTTTCCAGGGAAGGGTGTTGTCTTGCTGCACTTTTTGGCACAGCTGATGAATGCTTGCTTTTTAACACGCACCATTTTCCTCATAACAGACAGAAGCTTCACTTCTAAGAACAAATCATTAGGACGAAGGGACCAATGATTCAGCACCAAAAAGAAAAATGAAAGTTCAAACCAGGTGAGGGCTCGGCTCGCCCAACAATAAATGTGTGAAATAAAAAATGACTATAAGCACTTTTCCATTTTTAATCAACCGTTTATGTTTTATGACAAGCTTGACTTTAATAAATATCTTTACTTTTAATAAAGATTTAAAACTTAAATAGACTCTGTGGTTTTTGGTCATGAGTGAATGAGCAAAAGGTTTTGCAATTTGCAAGCATGAGTCCGTGCCTCTGACACTCTGGGCTCTGACTCCGTACTCTTGTCCTGCGTTGGATAATCATCATTGGGGATCAATCATTGATGAATTCAGGAGCTAAATGACTCTGCCACACTATCTAGTCAGTAAGGAGATTGGGGGTTCTTCAAAGTCTGATATCACTGAGGTATGTGGAAAGTCTACCTGCGCCTATTATAATTGATAAACAATGCACTATTTAGTGTCCATAGTTCTGTTTGTGCAGATTTGTCCCTGCAACAGTAGTAGAATGGATTGTCCTCCTATCCAAACCAAAAGTAAAGTAGTATCTTATTCTTTCTTGGTGGTCATTCACCTTTTTATTATTGGTAATTGTCAAAGCATAAACATTTAGAAGACTTGAAAAGACATTATGGACAATCCCAGAGGACTGCACTCAGTGCATAGAGCTATTGCTGACTAGAATGGGAGTTTCGTTTTACACCTTTTGCCAAATGTGCAATCTTAGTTAGCTACACAGACAGACTAATAAGAATAATCTAGTAATACCACAGGGAGTCATAGTCGAGGCAGGATAAGAATTTAGATACAGTCTACATGAAGATCAAAGACGATTTAGAAAAAATCGAATGAGGAACGCTAGAAAAAAATAGGTACTCTATATTAAAATTAAAACCTACCGGGGCCAGCAAAGGAGCCCTCGCCGACCGATCCTGGCCTTGTTCAGCAGCAGCAGCAGCCTCCTCCAATGCCCTCTTGCCCCTGGGGCATGAAAGAAAGAAAGCCCAGAAAACATGAATGATATTTGTGAACCAAATCAAACATTTCAAAAGAACAATAACAAAATATTTTGGCGAAATAGCAAATAGACAAGTATTCCACCAGATATATTGACCTATCTCATGTGGTCTACTACGATATTAGTATTGCTTGATTTGCAGACCGTCAACTTGGAAAGTAATGTAACTTACTAAACAAACTACTAAAAAGGTTCGCCTAGGACTGGCAGGCAGCAGTCCGCAGCACGCGAAGTGACAGACAAAGTCCATTGTGATTGCAGATCAGCAACAACACTAAAAAGTTTCCTACTACATTAACCATTCATTAAAATACTCAAACTATCAATCCACCACCACTATTTCTTCTTATTGCCAGGTGTACAAAGGAAGGACTGGACTTGAGTCTGTAGGGACTGATTTAGAAGCCCCTGGCGGCTCTTTTGCTCCATTGTTGCGTGACTTTTGTGATGCAGCGGCAGAACAAAAGAGGCGCCATGGTGCGTCGCATATTAACAATGTGACGCATATGGGAGATGCATCACGCTGTAAAGCCCTGCGCCATCAAGGGGCCTTCCGGCGCAAGGGAGGGCGTTCCTGCGCAGGAACGCATCCTAAAAGTGGCTGAGGGAAATCTACAAGATTTCAATCAGTCACTTTGAGGACAATGATGCGTGACTCAAACCCTGTGCCTGCTTGAAGCAGACGTACGGCTTGACGCAGCATTGGGGAGATAGGGCACCCCAGAGCATTGCTGGAGCTGCGCCATCATTGCGACGCAACTCCAGCAATGCGCCGCCTTTACGGCACAGATGCGTAACGCTTCGGTGACGTTTTGGGCCCATGGTGCGCCGTATTGTACATACAGCGCACCATGGGTGGTGGTGGCGTGGCGCACAATTACTGGCGCATCCCTGCTACTTTGCAGGGATGCGCCGGTAATTAAAAATCTGACCCTTAGTGTCTAGCATTACGCAGTTCTTTAAACTACACTCATCTTTTGCTCCGTTGTTGCGTGACTTTTGTGATGCAGCGGCAGAACAAAAGAGGCGCCATGGTGTGGCGCATATTAACAATGTGACGCATATGGGAGATGCATCACGCTGTAAAGCCCTGCGCCATCAAGGGGCCTTTCGGCGCAAGGGAGGGCGTTCCTGCGCAGGAACGCATCCTAAAAGTGGCTGAGGGAAATCTACAAGATTTCAATCAGTCACTTTGAGGACAATGATGCGTGACTCAAACCCTGTGCCTGCTTGAAGCAGACGTACGGCTTGACGCAGCATTGGGGAGATAGGGCACCCCAGAGCATTGCTGGAGCTGCGCCATCATTGCGACGCAACTCCAGCAATGCGCCGCCTTTACGGCACAGATGCGTAACGCTTCGGTGACGTTTTGGGCCCATGGTGCGCCGTATTGTAAATCCAGCGCACCATGGGTGGTGGTGGCGTGGCGCACAATTACTGGCGCATCCCTGCTACTTTTCAGGGATGCGCCGGTAATTAAAAATCTGACCCTTAGTGTCAAGCATTACGCAGTTCTTTAAACTACACTCATACATAATTTAACAGGCCAATGAAATGAACACAAAATCGAAAACAAATAAGCATAGTAGCAACGCTACTGAGAAGGAGAGCAGTGCACCTGAAATGCACAGAACATTTTGAAATATAATTTACCTACAATGTAATCAGCAGCATTATTGCTCATGGTAAAAAACAAAAATTAGCAAAATAATAATACACAGAGCAGGAAAAAACAGAGTAGCAAAGAAATAGCTACTACTAGTCACCAAGCCCGGGGATCTCAAGGCCGAGCAGGTCGAGCAGATCGCGTTCCCGGTCCAGGACATCCTTCCAACGGTGGGTCGCCTAGTTGTAGGTGCGCCGGACCCGAGAGTGTTGGTACATGGCCCGGCACACCTTCTCCCACCGCTTCCGGCGCTCCTGGATCCCGTACCCGCTAGCGATCCTGCCGCCTGCCATGATGGTCCTGGGGAGGCGGCGCTGAACATAAAAATAGTGCGGCCACCTCCTCCGGGCTGAAGATCTCCCGGGCTTTGACCTGCTCCCCCCTCAAATGCCCGCACGGGAGCCGGGCACAGGGTGCGGGAATCTTACCCTTCTCAGGATGCCTCCCGGCTCTCTTTACCATGGTCTGGGCAGAAAGGAAGCTAAATAATAAAGAAGAAATAGAATAGGGAAGAAGAAAAGAAAAGAGTTTAAAAAAGTAGTTTAAAATTAAAGAAAAGTAGCAGAAAACACAAAAATATAGAGCTAGAAAAATAGAGGGATAGATAATAAGTAAAATAGATCAAAAAAAACTTCAAACAAGCAAAGGATGGCAGAGATTCAGAGAGGATACAGAAAGCATGCCCAGAACCATAGCAATGAATGAGGAACAAGATGGCCGCGCCCGTTCAAGACCGCGTGGGTAAGTTCGCGCAAAATTTTCCTCGCGATCATATGTAAAATTGTACTAGCGAGCCGCACACTTTGCGAGATTACACATCGTGCCCGGAAACGGAAATACATCATGCAAACAAGATGGCCGCGCCCGTGAACGACCGCGATGGTTACTTCACGCTATTGCGCTACAAGTGGCTCGCTAAAACGCACAAAACCTTGCGAACTAACACGCCGCGAAAAAACAAATCGCATATTCGCACGAATTTGCGGCTTTCGAATTCGATCTCACGCAAATTCGCGCCCCGCTTATCCCACGAAATTGCAAAAAAACGAGTTTTGCAAAACGGAGAGCACTCAGCAGGTGCAAAAGTTCAAACTCATCATTAGTAACCATTCCCTGTAGTGCTTCCTGAGGGGCCCCTCCAGGGTTCAATTGCCTACTTGCAACTGTTCTATGACCATGCTCTGACCCTCACAGCAGGCTCATAGAATAGCTATAAGTAGGCCACATAGGTCCTGGGTAAAAAAATTGCACTGCAACAGAAAGCAAATTACAGATAAGGAAGCAGGTGCCAGACTGGAAGTTTAAATTCAGTGACACATTAATCAACCCCAAATAATGAATTCATGTCAGTTGAAGCAGGGCAGGTGTGCTTGCTTTTCCCCCCATAATCTACAGTGATGAACCAGAGGGTGGCAGTGATGTACCAGAGGGTGGCATGGTTGAACCAGAGGGTGGCAGTGGTGAAACAGAGGGTGCTGTGAACCTGTGATGATGAACCAGACGTAGAAACAACATAGTCGAGACCGTTGCGAGCCGACAAGTAGGTTCGCAATTACGAACTGGTACAAAACCCTTGCGAACTGGCAGAAACCCTTGCGAACACACAAAAAAAATCTGCAAATTCGCGAGAGTTCGCGGATTTTGCGGATTGCGAATTCGCGAATACGCAAATTCGCGTACGCCAGATTCGCAAAATTCGCCCATGCTTAAACTCTAACTATGTTCAATTGTTATTTCCCATTGTTTTATAACATACCAATTATCTGTAGGCCCATGCAATCACTTCTACAGTTTTCTGATGATTCTGAAGAAACGTTATCACTTTAAAAAACACAAAGTGCTTTTAAGTTCTAGAGAACTTACAATGTTTAACTGGTTAATAAGGGTTAACCCCTTCGCTGCTCATGACGAGCTGAGCTCGTCATGAGGCACGGTGCTCGTGTGCTCATGACGAGCTGAGCTCGTCATGACCACACCCATTATCATTATGGCCCAGCACAGCATAGGAATATCCTGCTCAGCCAAGGTGTTAAAAGGGTTAGTCTAAAAAGTGATTTAACACTCCCACAACAAGTTCGTGCCTTTTAAACTGTACACAAAGTCTTCTAAAAATGGGTTCTGCAGAGATAACAAGAAAAGAAAGCAAAAAGAAAACAAACAATACTCCAAAAGGATACTGGATTAAGCACACAATATCTTTGCCAAATACTCAATCAAAATGGTCAGTTCCACCTGGTTATGTATTTTCTTACTGGAATTACAAACTCCCAGTAATCACAGTTATTCGCCTTAGTGTCTTTCCTATACAGCTATTTTCATGCTGCAACAATATTTACAATTATTATGTTGAAGCTCAACTACCTGCAGTAATTATCGCCTGCTATATAGTCTTTTAAGATGAAACTTCAAGATAAACAATGTCTCTGAACGTAATTCAAGATGTCAAGAAATGTCTATGCATTAACTGCGTAAATGATCAGCCTTCTTCGTAGAAAATCTTACCAGTCTTATTTTGCTTTTGATGAAGCACTCGGTTACCTGGCAACTAAAAGGTTCCTTTCTTTCTTTCGAGGATTCTCAGAAGATCGTCCACACAACACCGGAAGAAGAAATACCTGAAGAGGAGTTCAGAAACCTCAGAGATCCGGGTCCGGTGTCTGGAGTCTTTTGAATCAGGTAGGACGGTGTGGGAAGAAGGAGGAGGGAGGGCGCGGTAATTGCAGCTCCATGAAGGGAAATCAAGGGGGAAGAGGACCTTGCAGCTTTCACTGATGCTGGTCTCTTGGGAGTCAAGCTGGTCGGGTCCGCAACACTCGTGGTAAACGCTGAGCAGGAAAGCGAAGCGCCTTTCTATTCCAAGGCGTGTCTTTTTATAGCTGCTGTAAGGCGTGCCCACTGCCCAGAGCTTTTTGCATACGCCTCCCGTGGGAATAACCAAGCCGTTAAGCGGTTAACTCACATGAGGCAAGCAGGAGGATTCGACTAAGGGGTGCAATTAAGGCAGTCCTGCACATCACAACAAGCATTGATAACTCCAAGAATCACATGTCACTAAACAATCAGTGTATTACATTAAGTGTCAAGAGTACAATACATAAGATGCAATGAATCAACAAAATAGGACAACATACTGATGTTAAAGAGAGAAACAACAACCCTTGTAAAGAGGGGTTACAAATTAGGTGATTGCAGCATATGAACCCTTACCAGTACCTCACCCCAAAGGCCATCTCACAGGTCGAGGTTTTTCTGGATGAAGGGCATGAAATGACTTCAGTAACCTTGGAGCATGCACATTGCTTTCTGGTTCCCAAGATCTTTCAGATGCAGCATACCCTTTCCAATCAATTAAATAATAAAGACGACCACAAATTCGTTTTGCATCCAGAATCTTTTTAACTTCATATTCGAGGTGATCTCCAACCACAATTGATGGAGGGGGGTTATCAGGTCATGTAGACGGGCAATGGGGTTTGAGAAGGGAGACAAGGAACACTGGATGGATAGAATAGTCTTTTGGGAGAACCAATTTAACAGAGACTGGGTTCAGAATTTTTTCTTAAGGGAATGGTCCTATGTATCTTGGTTTTATCTTTTTAGGGCCTTCGATTTGAACGTTTCTGGTTGACAACCAGACTAAATCTCCTTCCTTTTATTGTGGGGTTGGTAGCCTATGTTTGTCTGCTGAGTCTTTTATTTTTAGTTTATTTTTGACTAGATTCTTTTTAACTTGTTCCTGGAACTTTTGTAATTTAGTCAATCTTTCTGTAATAGTAGGCATATTTTGCCCGTCTTCAGGAAACATTACTGGAATGAAGCGTGGATGTTGACCAGTTAAGAAATAAAAGGGGGAACAACTCAAGGCAGCATGTATGGTATTATTGTATGAAAACTCTGCCCAAGGCAGTACTTCAGCCCAGTTAGTTGACATGGTGAAATTAGACTACTCAAACCTTGTTCTAGGTATTGATTCACCTTTTCGGTTTGACCATTGGTCTGGGGGTGAAAGGCAGACGATAAGGCTAGATCAATTCCTAATTGTTTACTGAACTGATTCCAAAATTTTGAAATGAATTGAGGACCTCTGTCCGAAATGATTTTATTTGGAGGCCATGGGGCTTAACAATATTAGTCAAGAATGCATCACTGATTTCTATAGCTGATGGTAATTTAGGCATTGGAATGAAATGTCCCATTTTTGATAGTAAGTCTACTACTACCAGTATTGTAGTTGAACCACTAGATTTGGGTAAGTCAGTAATAAAATCTAGACTAATTGTGTGCCAGGGATAAGGGGGAATAGTCAATGGTTGTAACAGCCCCATTGGTGCAGTATGTAAGGCTTTTTGTTGTGGATATACAGGACATGCTTTGACGTATTGTTGTACATCAGAAATGATACTATCCCACCAAAAATGTCTTTAACAAAGTTCAAGAGTCTTATTAATCCCTGGATGAGCTGCTGTGGCTAGATCGTGGTTCCAATTCAGCACTTGGAAACGCAATTCCTCTTCAGGAACGAATATTTTATTCTTATGAAGGAAAAAACCTTCACAAACAGTATTGTGTTTCGGAGATAGCCATAGTTGTTGATCCAGGGTTTTTACTTTCTTTTGAATCTGGATTTGAAAGTCATCAGATTGGATCACAGCTAATATTCTTTCTGTAGGGATGATGCTTTGAGATTTATTAACCTTGATCATTATGCTTATCACAAACTAAGCGTGAAAGAGTATCAGACAAAAGCTGTTTTGATCCTGGACGATATGTGTTCAAGAAATCAAATTCGCTAAAAAACTGCAACCAGCGCATTTGTCTGGGAGTGAAGGCCTTTACAGAGGAATAGAACTGAAGATTTTTATGATCAGAAAAGATAGTGATGGTATGCTTAGCTCCCAGGAGATGATGTCTCCATTCTTGAAAAACTGCCTTTATTGCCAATAACTTGTGTTTTGCTATAGTGTAGTTTTGTTCTGCAGGTAAAAGCTTATGAGAATAAAAAGCTATTGGATGCAAATGTCCAGTGTTAGAATCCTTTTGCATCAACACCCCTCCCAGGGCTGTTTTTTGAGGCATCCGCCTCAATAAATAATGGTCTGTCTGGGTCAGGGTGAATGAAGATGGGTGCCGAGGTAAAAACCTTTTTTAGTTTTGTAAAGGCTTTCTCAGCCTCCGAAGTCCATTGGAATCTTTTCCCCTTCTTTAATAACTGTGTGATTGATGTAACTATTTCTGAAAAATTTGAGATAAACCTTCTATAGAAATGAGCAAATCCCAGTATTCTTTGTGTGTCTTTCACTGATGTTGGAGCAGGCCAATTTAAGATGGCTTCCATCTTTTTTGGATCCATTATAATCCCTTCAGGGGACAGCCAATACCCTAAAAACTCCACTTTTGAGGTATTAAATACACATTTTTCTAATTTCACAAGCAATGAGTTGTCTCTTAATCTTTGCAGAACTGATCGGACGTGTTGTACATGGCCTTCTGTTTTTTTTTAATAGATTAAAATGCCGTCTATGTATACTATGACACAGACGGCCAAAAGATTGTGTAATACTTTGTTTATGAAGTATTGAAACGCAGCTGGGGCGATACATAGACCGAATGGCATAACTGTATATTCGAATAGCCCGAATTTGGTGCGAAAGGCTGTTTTCCACTCATCACCTTCCTTAATACGGATAAGATGATAAGCACCTCGCAAGTCTAATTTGGTATAGATACTGGAGCCTTTTACTTGGTTAAGCAACACTGGAATAAACAGCAGTGGATATCTATTTTTTATTGTTGCCTTGTTTACTGCTCCATAATCGATGCACGCTCTCAAATCGCCTGACTTCTTGCCCACAAAGAAGAGTGGCGACGAGACTGGCGATGTTGAATGTCGGATGAACCCGATTTCTAACAGTTCATCTAAGTATGATCTTAAATACTGATTCTTAGGCTCGGTTAGCGCATAAATCCTACTACAAGGTAGCACTGCTCCAGGAACTAAATTAATTCTACAATCGTAGACTCTGAGAGGTGGTAACTTAGTAGTCTTAACAGGGTCAAACACATCAGAATAGTCTTGATATTCACTTGGGATGAGAGAAGTTTCTTGATCCAAGGCAGCACAGAAGAGAGGCATGACCGGGTCTTTTGTTTCTTGGTAACAATGAAGTTTACAATGAGATGAATGAAGGGTAACAGTGCGTTTGACCCAATCGATTTTGGGGTTATGGAGTACAAACCAAGGGATTCCAAGAATCACCATAAAAGTTGGCATATCAATGAGATCACATACAGTATTCTCAGTATGGCCATTATCTGCGACTAAGGTCAAAGGCGTGGTATGAAACCTTATTAGTCCAGAAGACAAGGCCGACCCATCCACCGCCCGCACTGGCTCAGGTTCTTTCTTGGGCACTTGGGTTAACTGTAATTTTCGAGCTAATTCTAAATCAAAAAAGTTACCACTGGCACCAGAATCAATTAGAACATGTATGCTGGGTCTTTGTTGTGTGGATAAGATTAAAATCACTCTTACAGTGAAGTGTCTTGGAATACGGTCAATTACATTGGTCGCATACTGAGAGATCTTTGAAATGTTACATTCTGGGGAAACAATCTCATCTTTCTGCGAGGAAGTTAGTTTTCCGACACCTGAAGTAAATCTCCCACAATTGCTAACATTTTCTTTTTCGCAGGTTTTGCAGGACAATCTCTAGCAAAATGGCCGCATTTTCCACAATGAAGACATAGATTACCTTTACGTCTTCGTTCTTTTTCTTTTAGTGTTAGAGGCCCTTTTACTCCTCCTATCTGCATTGGCTCAACAATTGAACTCTTATCTCCTTTCTATCCATTTTAAAATGCAAATTTCTAATATCTCCTCTGGGTCTTTCACTTTTTCGTTCCCCCAGGCCTGCATTGTCTGTCTTCTATTTCTTGTTGTTGTGGGCCTGTCCATGTGGCTGGCGGCCAATTTGAAGCTAGGCAGTGTGCTTTTGACATAGGCCTGCATTGCCTGTCTTCCCTTTCTTGTTGTTGTGGGTGGCCTGGCCATGTGTCTGGGGGCCATTTTGTGAAGCCAGCCAGTGTGCTTTTGACATAGGCCTGGAAGCTTGTGGCCTAGTCTGCTAATGGGTCTTTCAGCCAGTAGGCCCGAGCTACCCATGGGTGCGTGAAACAACTGTCTCTGTGATGTCTGTTGAATTTAAACATCATTTATGGCATCAAAGTCATTGGATTAAATTGCAAAATGTTTTTGGTGGGGATTTCACTTTTTTAGTGCGAGATAAATAATTGCCTTTGTTGGATGTGTGTGTGTGCATGTGTGTGTGTGTGTGTGTGTGGTGTAGTTGTTGCATAATGTTGTGTTGTTTAGCATGCCCCCTTTGTCTGGCCTTCTTGAGTTCATTATTTTCCTGGTCTCCTGCTTGTTGTGACTGTGAGTGACCATGTGGCTGGTGGCCATTTTGTGGTGGTAGTTTAGTAGTGTTCTGGTTTTCCCATATAGGTCTGCATATCGTTCCTTTGTTCCCCTTGGCTTACTGCTTCCATCCCCTTTGACAGATGCAGCTCCCTGAATGACCTGATGTGCAAAATAATGCCAAACAGGTTCCACTTCCATTACATTTGTATTTTTGCTTTTGTTTTTCTTCTTTAATATCCTTCTTGAGTGTACACAGTATACCATGAAAGGCCCTTGTTGTCAAAGTCTCATAAATGGCTACACTGTTATTGTTTTTTTTTATAACTTAAACGGGGTTAATAAGGTGTAATAATATAGGACTAACAAGTGTGACCACCACAAACTAAGTTATATATTTTATTTGTTTGTTTGTACTAGTAGTAATTGAACCACAACAAAAAATGCAACATTTCACTGATGTTCTTCTGGCTTCTTTGCTTTTAGGTGCACAAAAGACTGAGGAGGAGGTGTCATCATCACCCGTTTTACTGCCAGACAGAAGTCCTGTTGCGCACAACGTCACATGATGTGTGACCACAGACATCTCTGCAACTTGTGCACCTGCTAACAACGGAAGAAGAAGACGGCCCCAAAGAAAGGTACCAGGTCCTCCAGTACCAAGAAAGTTGCTAGTGAGAAGAAGGAACAGAAGAAGGGAGTGGCACTGCCACTTACCAAGACTGGGGTGCAGCCCAAGATTTTTTTGGGAAACAAATATTACGCCTGTATCAGGGGTGTCCAGGGACCAAGCTGGAAGCAGCAACTCTGCATCAGCGGGCTCACCCCACCAACCTAGGTCTAAGCCCATGAGTGTGGCAGAGGTAGCCAGTATACTTGTGCCAAAGTCAACGAGAAGTGATGTGGAAATGTAATCATCGCAAAGTAGTACCCAATCAACGCAGGCGAAAACTCAGCAGATAAGTGGGCAACAACAGCCGGAACAACAACTAGAAAAACAGTCGCAACAGCAGCCGCAACAACACCTGCAACAACAGCCCACAATAGTAGTTGTTCCTCCCAAAGTAGGGTCAGTTCAGGATATCGAACTTCCTGCAGAGGAAAAAGAGCAAGCCACTCTTTCAGAAGATCCATTGTATTCCAGATCCCCAGCAAGGAAAAGGAGGGTCAGTCCATCAACTTCTTCAAGCCCCCCTTCTGATGATTTAGATACCACATGGAACCCACCAGCTCAGTCTGAGAGTGAGGCACGCCACACAACAAGGCCAAGGAAAAGGAAGGTTATAGAAAGCCTTAGAGTTATGGAGAAAGATGTAGAAGAGGAGGATGATGATGAGCCAGCCATCATGAAGGTCACTTCCACCCCAGTGGAGAAGGAGTCCAACATTAATATTACCCCATCCCAAATTGCTGTGAGGGATGTGGCACGGATACCACCAACACAGGTAACACCCAAACAACCTCTAGCTTCCATATATGCATTTGCAAAGGCCTGGCAGGGACCTACATCCAGCACAACCGCCACCTTAGTAGGTAGTTGTACTGTACCTGCACAGAGTCAAATTCCAGGCACACCCTCCACTTCATCTGAGATCGCAAGTGGCACCTCCAGCAGCATATGAAAGTTCACCTTCCCACGTTGGGACTTCTTTTTGTTCAGCAGTAAGAAGAAGAACATTGCTATATGCTCAATTTATCGACAAGGTGTTAGTCGGGGTAAGCTCGGTACAAACTATGGTACCGGGGGCCAAACAACCCATCTGAAAAAAAAACACATGATGCAGTGGGAGGCGCACCGACGTAGCACTCAAAAAAGTAAAACTGCACCCATTGCTTTTGGTGGGGATGAAAAAGTAGAAGATACGATTGTGGTGGAAGGTGAACAAGAGGGAGACATTTTCTCTGGTACACAAAGCAGCCCTGTCCCCAGCAGTGTAGTGGTACCGCCCACATCCTCAGCAACATCTGAGTGGCACCATAGTAAGAGTCAGGCTGAGACACCAAGGCAACAGAGTACCGCAATGAAAAAAAGTGCATTGTTGAGCCTAACTGGTTTCAAGAAGTCACCTGCATCAGCTGAACCAGAAAAGAAAAAAATCCAGCCTACCATTGTCAGCCTGCTTAGGTCGGAGGGGCAGTACGAATGCAACCACCCAGCGGCACGTTTGTACAATGCGAAGCTGGCTAAAATGTTAGCGCTTGACCTGTTCCCTTTTTCTTTTGTGGAACTGGTGGGTTTCCTTGTATTTGTGACAGCAATCTGTCCAAAACGGAAGGTTCCCAGACGATCTTATTTGGCCAGAGTTGTTGTTCCAGCGCTACATCACAACGTGCTGGAATTGCTTGGACAAGCTTTGCAGCAGAGTACTGTTCACAGTATCCACCTGACAACAGTCATGTGGACCAGTTGCCAAGTACTGATTACATGTGCATCACTGCACACTGGATCTCTTTTGTAGGCGTTATGTTATGTTATGTTAGTGCTATTTGTATTGCGCACGGCTGCTCCAGCGAAGGAGCGTCCCGGCGCACCGACAAGGTGGCGAACACAACACAACTGGGGAACAAAAATAATTATTAAGAAATTGGGGAATGAAGGATTTAACAAAGCTCAGAAAATAAATGAGTTTTAGCGGCCTTGCGGAAGGAGAGCAGGTCACCAAAGGTCCGGAGTTTCAAAGGGAGAGCGTTCCAGAGTGCGGCTGCCCGCACCTTAAAAGAGCGACCCCCCACCCGACTGAGTTTGAACCGAGGGGCTACCGCTAATTCTTGGTCTAGCGAGCGCAGAGTGCGGCCCGGGATGTAAGGGCGCAAGAGTTGGTGCAGTAAGGGAGGTGATAGGCCCTTCAGAATTTTGAAGGAAAGGCACAAAACTTTAAAGTGGATCCGCTGCCTAACGGGTAACCAATGCAAGGCTCGCAAAGATGGACCGGCCGAGCAAAACCTAGGAAGACCTACGATCGCTCTGGCCGCAGCGTTCTGCACTCTTTGAAGTCGGGTTAGAGAAAAGATATCTGATGCAGGTGTTGTTGACACTGCTGAGATTTGTAATGCTACCCGAAAAAATGCAACTGTAGCTCTGTTCGCCATGGAGAAATATGATACTGCTTCAAACATTTTGGAAGAGTTTAACAGCAAGGTCTTTGAATTGCTGTGCCCAAGAGGGCTTAATATTGGTTTTGTTGCTACAGACAATGGCAGTAATATAGTTAGGGTCATGCATGATGGTAACTATTTCAGAGTCCTGTGTTTGGCGTACTGCATTAACATTGTTGTTCAAGACTTTCTGAAAAAAGAAGACAGAGTCAGCAACTTACTGACCACCTGCATAAGAATATGCACACATTTCAGCCATTCTTTTAAAGCCCAGAAGCAGCTGAGGATCATTCAATGTGAGCATTAAATGCCAATCAAAGCACTCATCTAGGAGGTGCCAACACGTTGGAACTCAACTTATTTCATGCTGATCGTCTGTTTGATCAATACAGACCAATCAATGACTATGTCATGCAAAGAATAGGGGATACAACTGTGCAAGGCATGACCGTACAAATGGACCAATGAGGCCTAGTTAAATGCCTGACAGAAATGCTAATTCCTTTCGAGATTTTCACACGTAAAGTCAGCAAGGAGGTCTGTATTATGGACCAAGCTAACCCATTATTGCACATGCTACAGCCGAAGGAGGTGTCTGAAACGTACACAGGTGTAGAGGAAAAAAATAAAGCATATGAGTTGATGGAGAGCCTATCCCTTCGCTTAGCTGAAAATACAAGGGTGCAAACTTGCATTGTTTCAGAAAAACATTACATTTGTGCCACAATTCTGGATCCACAGTACAAATCGGCACTGAACACAAAGACATTAATTCCTTTTTTCAGAAATGGATGTTGCCCAGTACAAAACTTGGATAGCTGAGGCAGCCAGTGACTTGGAAAATGAACGGCTGGTAATTAAAGGCCTGCTACTCAAACCCACAACAAGTACTGCAGCAGGGCATCCGGCATCAAGTTCAACTTCAGAGCCTGAGGGTAGTGCATTTGGCTCACAGCGGTCACCAACACTATCGACAACAGCAAGAACTGGATCATCAGCCCCCGTAAAATCCGCACAGGATTGTTATTTATTTGTTAGGTCCAATGTTGATGCAAAGGCAAAAGAGGCCCAGCAAAGTAGAGCACCCTGAACATTGAGTGGATGGTCCAGGCCCATCCGGATGACCCAATAGAGGTCTACATTTATCAAAACCCATTGCTGTATTGGTATGGGAAAAGTGGGCCAATGCCCAGTGCTCAGCAGCCTGGCAATAAACTATCTGGCTTGCCCTGTCGCAAGTGTCTCTTCTGAGCGTGTTTTCCGTGCTGCTGGTGCCATTGTAACAGTGAAAAGGACCAGTCTCTCGCCCAGTGACCTAGAGAGATTAACCATGATCAAAATGAATCAGCACTTTATACCACTGATTTATAAAATACGTGAATCAATGCAGAAAGATGAGGACAGCGACTTAGGTGACGGAAGTAGTGTGTTAGATGATTACCTACTTCTGGTTGAATGACCAGAGTTTGAGGACGATCTATACTTCCCTTATAACTAGGCTTTAAACTTCTTGCTTTCTTTCTTCCTTGTTTACTTTTATTTGTGTGTGTCTCTGTGTTTCTGGTTCAAATCACAACAAATCCATTTTAATCCCCTAACAAAAATAAACTATGTAAAAAATCCCACAACACCTGACCCACCCCTCTCCCTAACCCCAACCAATGTCCAACAGGAAAAGTCAAATCAATGTCCAGTGAATAAAACCCCAAGGCCCAATTCCCTCCCACCAAAAAAAGGAATAACAAAGGGGCAATCCACCAGGGTCTTTCTTATTGGCGGGCTCTGAGTCGCTTGTCCACCAGTACCCGCTCCTCTAGGTGCTCCTCTAGGCATGCCATTCGGAGGAGCATACGGCACTTGAATGCCCTACAATTGGAGCCACAGGGGGGGCTGCAGTGTTGGATGAAGTAGTGTGGCGGCAGGTGGCTACCTGACCGTGGTGCCATACCACTGGCGGGGCTTGGGCCTGGCTGGGGCCCGGGGCATTGGAGGAAGCTAAAGCTGCTGCCCCCTCCTCCTCCGCCAGAACCAACAGCTGCCGGTATTCGGCTTGGATGGCCTTCAGCTTCAGGCGCTGGGACATGGCTGCCAACTCCTTCCTGTCCGGTTTCGATTTTCCTTGTGAAGGAATAGCAATATCAAGAAGAAAAGAAAGACTATTGTAACAATATACTCTCAGCAAAACAGTAAGACAATTAATGCTACACACATTGTGGTATGTATCTATCCTCCCACTTCCTTGGCCTCTAACATTTGTGGGAGTTTCAGGCATTAAACTAACACTATGGACTCAAGTACACAGTAGGTACACCAGACTTCTTCTTCTCTCTTGTTTAGCGAAATTACGTAACCTTGTTGTAGCCGGCATGCCAGCTCAGTCAGCTTGTGCCCAAGGCAAACATATTGATGACGCAGACTCACGTTTGTTTTATATACTACTGTCTGCAGGTGGGGAAGCTGACTAAACAATCATCGTATTTTCTAATACTGGTGGCACTGACCATACTCTTTTACATCAAGGGCAACTGCTCAATTTTACTTTCACCCTGCCCTGACTACTAAATAAAGACAGATGATTTCTGATCCATATGATCATTGCTTATATATGGGACGACATGAGGAACTTTGTTTTGATTTATTGTGTAAACAATCAACATGCAGCCGATATGCAACCCAAGGCAGTCTAACACAGTTGACAATAAATTAACAAAGGTAGGGAGTGGGCCTCAAAGTCAGAGGGAGGTGCTTGATAACAACATACATATACAATATATATGCTGTGCTTGCAAACTACTGTGAGTCAAGGGTGTATTCTAAAAATACAACTTCTGTCCTCCTTGGCTTTGCTACTCTGGTGCGGTTTCTTTTACATTTTCTTCAAAGTAAGACTCTTCATCCATTGATGTCCTCCACCTATGCTATCTATGACGAATACCATCTAGGCATCCATCCATTCAAAGTAAACATGTCAATCATTCTTCTTAAACTCTCAAAAAATCTTATTTTGTTTCAACAACAACAAACATTTATTCTTTTTTTTAAACCACCACCCATGCGTCCGTCCTTCCTTGGTTGCCTTGGCTTTGAGTTTGGCCCATGAAACATCCCAGAGGATTCTTGCTATCCACCCATACAGTTTTACCCACCCAGGCAGGCATCTTTTCTTTCACCTTCTACCCATCCTTCAACCACCCATGCATCTGATTCCTATTAACCACCTATGCATACATCCTGCGTATCCTTCTCTGCCAGTCATAAATATTACATCTTGCCCGTCCTTCCTCCTTCCACCCTTCTTTCAACAACACAATGGACTGGACTCAGAAGTTACAGCTATTGGTGAATCTGAGTTTTAAAACCTTTTAAATAAAGAGTGGCCAACTGGGCAAGCTTAGCTACAGACAAACTAATAGTAGTAGTACAAAGTGTAATAGCAGAGGCTGTTAGAGGCAGGGATAACAAGAATTTAGAAACAGATATTTTAGTTCGAAGAAGAATTGGTAAAAAATAGAATTAGGAAATGGAAATAATAGTTTGGAAAAAATAAGGTGCAGTAGAAGTTGGGGAAGTATAATTATTAATATTAGTTCAGTTCAGTTGATAATAGAGTAAGGTGACCCTGAGTCAGCCATAAGAGTCACTGGAACCCCACCTACAAGAATTTTGCAAACTGGATTTTTCATCTGTTTACCACTAGTATCACTGGATTCCTCATGAAGGTAGAGGGCTTTGTTCTCTTTACCATCGGAAACAAGACTTTCATCCCCTTGATTTTACTCATCCACCACACATTTCACTGACTTAGATTTACGACACACGCATACAAAATGACCAGAAACTTTGCAATAAGCACACTTCTAGCCTAACACTGGACATTTCTTAGTTTGTGCTCAATGAGAAGAGCCACCCTAATGGTAACACTCCCTTTTAAGTCAGAGAACTTCTCAGTGCGATTCTTGTATGTTCCTTTTTCTTTCATAGGTAGTTTATCATTTTTCTTTTCAGATTGCTCATTTAAATGAGAATAGTTCCCTTTTACCAGTTTGCTATTTGCCACAACAGTTTTAGCGCATGTAGAAGTAAGC
Source organism: Lissotriton vulgaris (assembly GCF_964263255.1). NCBI lineage: Eukaryota > Metazoa > Chordata > Amphibia > Caudata > Salamandridae > Lissotriton > Lissotriton vulgaris. The sequence goes on from NC_141698.1 coordinate 951,173,760, forward strand.
TCAGCTTTGCTAATATTAGAATTAGTTTCTTGTAAGCTTGCGGCTCCAATAATCCAAAGTTTATCTTGAAGATTAAGATTATTGAAATGCATAATCAATTGGTCACAAATTAGTTCCTCTTCAATAATGCCAAACTTGCAGGACAAAGCTAGCCTTCTCAGTGCCGCTATATAATCCTCCACTTTCTCACAGGATCCTTGTTTTCTGTGATAAATGTTGAATCTGTGCATGGCTTTGCGCATGGTAGGTGCAAAATACGTGTAAATCTGCAATGGCTTGAGTGTAAACATTAACATCACTTCCTGCTAAAGGTTTCTTCTCAATCCGGTTATATACCCATAAAACCCCAGGACCTAAACAATGTAAGAGAATATGTTCTTTTCCTCTCTGGGGGTGACTCCTTATTTTCAAAAGTATCCAAATAATTGACAAGATAATCTTTCTATTCCTCCCATCTCTGGCTAGATACTTCACAATCTTTAACCATGAATGGCTGTGGAGCAAGAAGATTCCTGGTAACCATAGCCATAATTGTTAGGGAAACCCTGGAAAATTGCCAGAGAGATCTGTATCCCAAAGAATTATACGGAATAAAATACAAGCAGTTAGAGTACACAAGTGAAATGAAACTTGAATATGAGAAGTAATGAGTAATACACGGTGTGCCTATCACCGTTGATATGCTGGTGTAATTTGTCTTGAAATGCAGTGAGAAATTCACCTAGAGTGCACAGGGGGCGTTGGAGCTGAACCACTAGACGTACATATGCATCTCGGCAAAAATGCAGGGTAGCCATGTGGAGGAACAACTTGTGGCTGCAGGCTAGCTTGTTCAGGTAGTTGCTAGGCGATTTCAAATGCCACAAAATGGCACCACGCAAGGTCATACTGCATGATCTAGCATGGTGACGTGTGCTGTGGGGAAGTCAAGGTCTTTGCCTCACCGCCCCTGTTAGGACTTTTGAAAGCGTAGCTGCATGTCAGGTTTGCTTCCACATCCCTTCGTCAGGACGAAGCTGCATGAATCACATTCTCTTCAACACTGGCACTCGAGCGTGGAACCCTGCCGCCGCTTAAAAAATGCAGCCAAATAGCAGATCTACCAACGGTAACCAGGATGTCAGGTACGCACAAATGAAAAGTGTTAAAACTCCAGGAGTTAAACAAAATGTTGAATCCTTTAAATCTTGACTTTGCAGTGCCGCGTTCACTTCTGCAGGGCGGAGCCTTCTTAAAGTGCTGTCATAGTTTCAAAAAATGAAGGTGATGGGCGAAAGTCGTAGGCAGCATAGGTTCGCGGGGTTTAAGCCACTCGTCATAGCCATTGATGAGAAGAAATTAAGCAGCCAAAGTAGTTTCAATGTAGGCTTAATTCTGTAGACTTAAACACAAGACAGCAAAGCAGAGCCCATACAACAGTGCCCTTCCAGCTCCATACCCCAGGACCAACTCCCACATACTCAATCCTCCAAGCTTACCCAAGCTCTAGAATTCCACATGTCAGGGTGACTCCAGCACACACACTCGAACTCCAACATAACATAACACACACCAGGCCTTGGCACACTCAGTGCATTCTACTAGGGACTTACCTGTAAGTCAAATATGGCAATCACGGATAACCAAACATAATTTCAATATTTCATAGAGAACATATGCACTTTAGAAGTGATCAGCAGTGGTAAAGTGCCTAGAGTTCTGGAGCCAACAAAACAAGGTCAGAAACATAGGAGGCAAAAGGCAAAATGTTTGGGGATAAACCTGCAAAAAGGGCCAGGTCTAACACTCTGTATGATGTGGGGTACTTTTCCTGCATCCATTGTTACGTCATACCTGACAAGTTATCTATATAGCTAACAATGTGTCCTGATATGGGTCCTTACCTTATCAATTACAAAACATTTTGAGACAAGACATGTGCTGTCAAGACATAGCACTTCTGAATGTGTTATTTGCCTACGGCAGAGGCCATTGCAGGATGCAGAAGGCATACTAATACACAGAGATGGTGTAAAAATGTATCAGTCCATGGGTACTAAAGAGTTTTCTTTCCAAGCATACTCAGTACTGAAATGGTCACAATCAGATCTGCCAATGAAGTTGCTGTTGCACAGTCTAGCAATTGGCCTTCCTTTGCAATTAGGGCTGAGGACATCTAATATGCTAGATAATAGGCATGTGTATAATCACTCTAGAGTGAAAGATACATTAGGCCGTAGGGGCTACGACTTTAGATGTAATGTTAATTATGAGATTTCATGATGTTGTAAATGTAAATGTATAGGCATTTATATAGCGCACTACTTACCCGGAGGGTCCCAAGGTGCTTCGACCGCTGCGAAACCCCTCCTGGCATCCCTGAGAGATGGTCCCTTAATGGGTATCTCCAGGGTGAGACCAGGCATCCCCGGCGGTCTGGTGGGGCCGTTAGTGAAGATGAGGCAAGCTAATGCCCAGAGTTGCCGAGTGTGATCGCTGATCAGAGTGGGCACCGAGGTGAGAGAATTATCGAGTCCGCTGACCCTGGTCCAGAAACCTGCCGCGCCGGGAATCGAACCCTGGTCCCGGGCCGTCCTCTGCTCTCGGGTCTGCCGCCTCTAACCAGTGGGCCACACTACTTCACTGTGTTGATACCTGTTCGTAGTCAGCCTTTGAGTGACATTTATCCTCATTGTTTCAACAGAAAACATGACACCTAATGAGCTGTGCCACTTCAACAAACGTAAGGTGCAATTCTACCAAATCAAGAGTGTCACCAAGGCATACAGGGCCATGAAGTGGCGTTAGGAGTCAGAAAAGGCCCAGGGGAAGTGGTCTGTATTTTTGATGAGACCACCAGCCTCCACAACTGGAAGCACAGCCCGCCATGAACAGGCTACTTCAGGGGCCTTACAAACAGCCGTCCCCAGTATCTCCACTAGTGGGCCTTCTCTACTACAGATACCCACAACTCAACCCAGAGGAGGGCCTTCACGTTTTTAGAAGGACATGAGGAAGGACATGTCTGACCTAAAACTTAGAGAACAAGTGGTTGAAAACCAGGTGGACCATACCTTATCCCTGCTGCACGACATAAAGCAGGCAGTAGGGCAGGTCAAACGATGATTGCCACAGGGACCCCATCTGCCATCTCCCCTGCTTGAAATGCACATGTATTTATAGTGGGTTTTTATAGGTTAGTGTAGGGTGGTGTAGTTTTAGTGATAGTGTAATGATGGTGGTTTTAGGGAATGTTTAGGGGTGGGTAGGTTTGTTAGTGGGTAGGGATAACTTGGGGTAGTTAGGAATTGGGGGTTGATGTGTTTTAAACGTATAAAAAATAAAAACTATCAAAAGAATAAAAAAAATACAAATATATATATATATATATATATATGAGTGTTTTGGTTTCTATGTGTTGCTGTTTAGGTGTTGTTTCTATTGTTCTGTGTGAAAATGTGACTAAAGTGAGGGGGGTTGATGTTTAACATGTGCTAATTGTTGGGTGAGACACGTTAATTTAAGGTAGTTTTAAATAGTAGATAGATTGAGATCATGTAGGATAGGTTAGGATAGGTATTAAGCTTAACCTTTACTATGCTCATGACGGAATGGTTCCATCATGAGCACAAGTTCTAGTGTTCTCGTGATGGAACCATTCCGTCAAGAGCACATGCTAAGGAAATCCCTCTGCTACAGACAGCAGAGGGATTTCCCTTTTTTTTTCTTTTGCCTGGGGAGGTGGGGAAGAGCTTCCGCTACCTCCCCAGGCCTAGTTTTGAATTTCATTGCAATGACGATTGCACGCATGGCGCGCTATCGTGATTGCAAGTTTCTCCGTTTCGGTGCTTGTGGGGCTATCTCAGCCCTCGAGCACCGAAAACAATGTGAGAGGTATAGTTGGAAAGGGGAGAATCTCCCCTTTCCAATGGTTCCCTTCCCTAGTAGATCCCTGCTTGAGGATCACCCCAAAGCAGGGATCCACCTGCTAGCACCAAGGACAGGGGAGCGGCCCGTTGGGCAAGGGTCTTTGCTCCCCCCATATTTGTTTGGTTGCAACAGTCTTTCTGCCCCCGGGCGTGGAGAGCCTACTAGAAACCAGAAATTTTTTAAATTAAAGTTGGGATGGGGCTGCCCAGAAAGGGCATGGAAATGCCCCCGACAAATGTCAGTCTTTCTGCCCCCAGAGGGCAGACGGGGGCAGTAGCCCCCAATCAGCCCCCCCGGGAGGCATAAAGTCCACTAGAAACCAGAGATTTTTTTATTGATATTGGGGTGGGGGCTGTCCACAAAGGTCATGGCAATGACCCCTCCCCCAGATAAATGTCAGTCTTTCTACCCCAAGGGGGCAGTCAGGGGCAGTAGCCACCAGTCTGCACCCACTAGAAACTAGGGATGTTTTTTTATTGATGTTGGGGTGGGAGCTGCCCAAAATGGGCATGACAATGGTTCCACCCCCCCCATGGCCGGGGGCAGAAAGCCCATTAGAAATCAGGTATTTTTTTTATTGATGTAGGGGTGGGGGCTGCCCAAGATGGGCAGGCAAATGCCCACTCCCCAAAAATTGCAAGTCTTTCTGGTCCCCCCAGGGGCATATGGGGGCAATAGCCCCCTAGGCACCAGTGATTTTTTTTTATAATGTAGGGGGGGGGGGAAGCTGGGTGGTAGGAAATTAGTGTCAGCCCAGTGAGCCTACAACTTTCAGCCCAGTGAGCCTACAAAAAATAGATTTTTCAACAGAATTTGAGTTTTGCAGGGAATTCTGAGTAGGGCAATGTTGGTAGACCCACGCAAGCCATACCTCGCTGGACTCCCCCGCATATCTAGTTTTCAGAAATGTGTGGGTTTGGTAGTTTTCCAAGATGGCCACCGAGCCCGGGTCCAAAAACCAAGGTGACGGCTCTTGCAAAACCAGGTTGTTTTTGTTATAGGGCATTTTGATGTCTCCTCAGTACGACTTGGGCCCTTGGCTGTCGCGGTTAATTGACCCACCCATGCAAGCGAGGATGTCAGTTTTATTGGGAGACTTCGGGGAATGCTGGGTGATAGAAAATTTGTGGATCCACATGGATTCCAGAACTTTCCTACACATAAATTTGAGAACAAAGTGCTTTTTTTCACCTAAAATTGAGGTTTGCAGGGCATTCTCGGTAGGAAAGCTTTGGGGGAACCATGCAAGCTATACCTCGCTGGACTCCGCCGGGTGTCTAATTTTCAGAAATATATGGGTTTGGTACTTTTCCAAGATGGACACTGAGCCCGAGGCCAAAAATGCAGGTGACTCCCCTTGCAAAACCAGGTTGCTTTGTGATAGGTCATTTTGATGTCTCCTCAATGAGTTTTGGGACCTTGCCTGTCATGGGTACTTGACCCACCCACGTGAGTGAGGTATCATTTTTATCTGGAGACCCAGAAATGTGAGGAAAATGTGTTTAGTTTTCAAAAATGTATAGGTTTACTAGGTTTACCTAAGTGCCAGCAGAGCTAGGGTTCAAAATCTGCAGCTAGGCAATTTGCCAAAAAATGGTCCCTTTTCGCTGTGAAAATGTGGTGTGTGCATGTTGCGTTTTGGGCCGTTTCTGTCTCGGGCACTAGGCCTACCTACAAAAGTGAGGTACCATTATTCTCGAAAGACATTGGGAAACGCAGAGTGGGTGGAATTTTGTGAATCTACACAGAATCCAGAACTTTCCACCTCAGAAATGTTTAGGTTTGCAAGGGAGTCTTGGCAACAGAACCTTATGACAGCCAGTCAAGTCACCCCATCCTGGATTCCCCTGGGTGTCTAGTTCTTAAAAATGTATAGGTTTGCTAGGTTTCCCTAAGTGCCGGCAGAGCTAGGGTTCAAAATCTACAGCTAGGCACTTTGCAAAAAAGGGTCCGTTTTCACTCTGAAAATGTGGTGTGTCCACATTATGTTTTGGGCTGTTTCCTGCTGCACGCACTAGGCCTACCCACACAAGTGAGGTACCATTTTTCTCGGACGACTTTGGGAAACACGGGGTGGGGGTAATGTTGTGAATCCACACAGATTCCAGAACTTTCCACCACAGAAATGTGAGGAAAATGTGTGTTTTTATGGGACAAATTGTTAGGTTTGCAAGGGATTCTGGGTAATAGAACCTGGTGAGAGCAAGTCAAGTCTACCCATCCTGGATTCCTCGGGGAGTCTAGTTTTAAAACATTTTTAGGTTTGCTAGGTTTCCCTAGGTGTTGGTAGAGTTAGGTTCAAAACCTAGAGCTACTCACTTTGCACAATAAGGGTCCGTTTTCACTCTGAAAATGTGGCGTGTCCACATTGCGTTTTGGGCTGTTTCCTGTCGCAGGCACTAGGCCTACCCACACTAGTGAAGTACCATTTTCTCTCTGAAGGCTTTGGGAAACACGGGGTGGGGGTAATGTTGTGGATCCATACAGATTGCAGAACTTTCCACCACAGAAATGTGAGGAAAATGTGTGTTTTTTTGGGACAAATTGTTAGGTTTGCAAGGCATCATGGGTAATAGAACCTGGTGAGAGCAAGTCAAATCTCCCCCTCCTAGATTCCCCTGGGTCTCTAGTTTTTAAAAATGTATAGGTTTGCTTGGTTTCCCTAGGTGTTGGCATAGTTAGGGTTCAAATCTAGGGCTAGTCACTTTGCACAAAAAGGGTCCATTTTCACTGTGAAAATATGGTGTGTGCATGTTGCGTTTAGGGTCGTTTCCTGTTGTGGGTCCTAGACCTACCCACACAAGTGAGGTACCATTTTTCTCAGAAGACTTTAGGGAATGAAAGGTTGTGGATCCACACAGAGTCCAGAACTTTTCACCACAGAAATGTGAGGAAAACTTGTTTTTTTGGACACGTTTTGAGGTTTGCCATGTATTCTGTGTAACAGAACCTGGTGGGAGCCAGTCAAGTCACCCCATCTTGGATTCCCCTAGGTGTCTAGTTTTCAAAATTGTATAGGTTATCTAGGTTTCCGTAGGTGCCGGCAGAGCTAGGGCTAAAAATATGCAGCTAGGCACTTTGCAAAAAAAAGAGTCCCCTTTCACTGTGAAAATGTGGTGTGTGCATGTGGCGTTTTGGGCGTTTACTGTCTCGGGCACTAGGCCTACCCACACAAGTGAGGTACCATTTTTCTCGGAAGACATTGGGGAATGCCGCGTCAGTGGAATTTTATGGATCTAGGCATATTCCAGCACTTTCCACCACAGAAATATGACAACAATGTGTTTTTTTTGACAGATTATGATGTTTGCAGGGGATTCTAGGTAACAGAACATGGTGAGAGTCAGTCAAGTCACCCCATCCGGTATTCCCCTGGGTGTCTAGCTTGAAACATTTATAGGTTTGCTAGGTTTCCCTAGGTGCCGGCAGAGCAAGGGTTCAAAATCTGCAGCTAGTCACTTTGCAAAAAAAGGGTTTGTTTTCACTGTGAAAATGTAGGGTGTCCACGTTGCGTTTTGGGACGTTTCCTGTCACGGACACCAGGCCTACCCACAAAAGTGAGGTACCATTTTTCTCTGAAGACTTTGGGGAACACGGGGGGGTGTTGTGGATCCATGCAGATTCCAGAACTTTCCACCACAGAAATAGGAGGAAAATGTTTTTATTTTACAAATATTTAGGTTTGTAATCGATTCTGGGTAATAGAACCTGATGAGAGCCAGTCAAGTCACCACATCCTGGATTCCTCTGCATGTCTAGTTTTGAAAAATGTATAGGTTTGCTCGGTTTCCCTAGGTGCCGGCAGAGCTAGGGTTCGAAATCTATACTAGGAACTTTACAAAAAAAGGGTCAGTTTTCACTGTAAAAATTAAGAGGGTCCATGTTGCGTTTTGAGCCGTTTCCAGTCACAGGCACTAGGCCTACCCACACAAGTGAGGTACCATTTTTATCGGGAGGGTAACAGAATTGTAGAGTAACTGTTATTACCTATTGACTTTTGATGAATTTTTGCCTTCCAAATAAAAAACAATATATAATAAAGAAGTTATTTTTCAAAATGACCTATAATTCTCATGCTAGTATGGGTACTCACAATTTCAGAAATGTGCAAATATCTACTGTTTCTAAACTCTATATGTTGTTCCAATTTCAGAAATACATGTCCTTCATACCGATTTTTCCATGACCGCATAGGTTCCCTGGCATGTTGTTCAACACAGGACTAAGGAAAAACTAGGTATATGGCACAGATGAATCCTACTGAACACTTTTTTGTGAGAAAGAGGTACCATCCACATATCCCTCTTCTGATGTGTGCGGTGTCTCACGTGAGGGTGGTGTTATACATGTGACAGCTGTGGGAAGCACACACACATCAGGGGTGGAAGATGTGGATCCTGCATCTCCAGCAGCATTTATCTGTGCCAATACATGAGGCAGCACAGCAACACAGAACACAGAAGCAATGTTGCAGTGGTAGGCAGCCATGTGGGAGTCCTGCATCTGCTCCATGGACACCAGGATGGGTCTGATAGCCCCCAGCTCTTTGGGCAGATTACTGGTGCCACTTTGGAAGGGCAGTTGTTGATGCCTATGCCTCATGACACCAGCAATGTCAGGCAGGCACTGCTGGAGGCCATGGGATGGAGAGGGGGTGACTCTGATGGCAGCAGTGTTGTCCTTATTGGGACTGAGGCACCCACGGACTCCAATCAATCAATCAATCAATCAAAGCATTTATATCGCGCACTACTCGCCCAGAGGGTCTCAAGGCGCTGGGGGAGGGGGGTCCGCTACTGCTCGAACAGCCAGGTCTTGAGTTGCTTCCTGAAGGCGAGGTGGTCCTGGGTCAGGCGGAGGTGGGTCGGGAGGGAGATCCATGTCTTGGCGGCAAGGTAGGAGAAGGACCGTCCCCCTGTGGTGGCTCTTTGGATGCGGGGGACGGCGGCGAGGGCGTGGCCGGTTGATCGAAGTTGGCGTTTGGGAGCATAGAAGTTGAGGCGGCTGTTGAGGTATCCTGGGCCTTGGTTGTGTAGGGCTTTGTGTGCGTGGGTGAGGAGTCGGAAGGTGATTCTCTTGTTGACCGGGAGCCAGTGCAGGTCTCTCAGGTGTCCGGAGATGTGGCTGCAACGGGGGATGTCCAGGATGAGTCGTGCTGAGGCGTTCTGGATCCGCTGGAGTCTCTTCTGGAGTTTGGCGGTGGTTCCGGCGTAGAAGGAGTTGCCGTAGTCCAGACGGCTGGTGAGGAGGGCCTGGGTGACCGTCTTCCTGGTCTCGTGGGGATCCATCGGAAGATCTTACGTAGCATGCGCAGGATGTTGAAGCATGACGAGTAGATGGCATTGCCTTGTCTGGTCATGGAGAGGGAGGAGTCCAGGATGAAGCCCAGGTTGCGTGCGTGGTCTGTTGGTTTGGGTGCGCTGCCTAGGGCGGGGGGCCACCAGGAGTTGTCCCAGGCAGAGGATGAGGATCCCAGGATGAGGACTTCCGTCTTGTCCGAGTTCAGTTTCAGGCGGCTGTTCTTCATCCATTCGGCTACCTCTTTCATCCCTTCGTGGCTCTGGCGGTGGCGGGGTCATTGGTGAGGGAGAGAATGAGCTGGGTGTCGTCGGCGTAGGAGATGATGTTGAGGTTGTGCTGGCGTGCGATGTCTGCGAGGGGGCTCATGTAGACGTTGAAGAGGGTTGGACTGAGCGAGGAGCCTTGAGGAACGCCGCAGATAACTTCGGTGGCTTCAGATCTGAACGGGGGGAGGCGGACTCTCTGTGTCCTTCCGGCGAGGAAGGAGATGATCCACTCCAGTGCCTTCTCCTGGATTCCGACGTTGCTGAGTCGCTGCACTAGTGTATGGTGGCAGACAGTGTCGAAGGCCGCGGAGAGGTCTAGGAGGATGAGGGCTGCTGTTTCTCCGTTGTCAAGCAGTGCTCGGATGTCATCAGTGGCTGCGATCAGGACGGTCTTGGTGCTGTGGTTGGCCCGGAAGCCAGACTGCGAGAGGTCGAGGGATCCGTTCGTCTCGAGGAAGACGGCCAGCTGCTTGTTGACGGTCTTCTCGATGACTTTTAGCAGGAAACGGGAGCAGCGAGATGGGGCGGTAGTTCTTGAGGTCGGTGGGGTCGGCTGATGACTCCCTCTCCGGTGATTGGCACGTTCTCCATCCTCGCCTGCACTTGATCTGCCAACTCCTGCTGGACTCCTACCACAGTCCGTTGGAAGGTAATGGTTCAGTCCTCGGAGTCCAGGGGTGTGGTTGTGGTTGAAGGTGATGCCCGCTGGTTGTTAGGTGGGGTATGTGGAGACGCCACTATGTGGATGACCCTCCCTGGGCCCAGAGATGGTGTCACAATGGAGTCCAGGAGCTCTTGGAGTTTCCTATGGTAGATGGTTGGTAGGTTATTCACATCACTGATGTCCGGGACAGAGTGCTGGCCAGGAGGTAAGGGTCATCCTCTGCAATGAGATGGGGAAATGCTATTGGTGAAGTCTTCAACATGTTGACATGGCTTAAAGCAGTTGACAAACAAAGTGCATGGCATTACACTTTCAGTTCCTCATTGACGTGTAGGACAGCTGTTATACTAGGGTGTGGATGGCAGATAGCACTGTATTTCCATTTCAGATGACAGGACCTCAGCATTGTCATAAGTATCACTGTGTGCCTACTCTGAGTGGATTAGTCCTGTCCTATTAGTCAGATTCAATTCACTGACATTCATGCCGCTTCATCATGACCAGAGTTGGCTATATGCAGGATGTCAGATAGCTCTTTAATACGATCCATGCACTTGTATGTGTCCATGTCCCCTCTGGCTGTTTCAGATTAGGACCCGGCAACTGACTTACTGCAATACTGCCACACAGTGATGGGGACCCTGATCATATGATGACTCTCCAGTACCTACAACACCGAAATTGTGCATGGCCATCTCCAATGTACTGACAAGGCAGGTTGTTATAGAGTGATGTGTCAGGCAGCACCCAGGATGGTAGTGTTGCTGGGAATTGTGACATTTACATACCAAGCGGCATATTCACATGGTAATGGCACAACACTGTGCTGAAAGTACTTTATGTATACAACCCTGTGTCATTGCACAAACACAGGACAGCACCGTATTCACAAGGATCGGGTGCACCACATGCGTTTTCCCTTGTGTTGGCACCAATAATGACAACCAAGCACCAACATAGACAACCTTTTGCCATGGTGCAAGGATCCCTGTGTTGGTGCATGGCTGCTCTTTTTTCAGCTGTAGTAGGGTGTGCACAGGGGTGGGACATAATCCAGTAAATACTGCCCATCCATGCATGTTGGTGCTGCATATATGTTTGCATCGATGCCCTGTGCCTTTTCACTTCAGCTATGGCCCAGGTTCCACTGGTGTACATAAGATGCATTCACTCCCACTCATATATAAGTATTTCAGAGGAGTTCAGGTGGTCCCTAGCATGGCAGCTGAAACATTTTTGATCTGAGTCTGCATGCCAGGACAGCTATGTGTCATTTAGTTTGCTCTAGGCTAGCATAGAAGTGACAATATAAATGTCACTATGTGTAGGTACTAGCTATGGCACACATATCTCCCATCCCTCAGGTGTATTGTTCATCCTGTGAGATACCAAATGTATGCTAGGAATTTGGAGCCTAGGTTAATGTGCATGGGCCCAGGTGTGACAGAGGGGTATCTTTCATTGAAATGTGGGGCAGTGTGGCACAAGAAACCAGCTTGCTGCGCCCAGCTAAGTGAATAGTAAAGTGCAGGGTTGTGCTGTATTTAGGACAGTATTACGCATCCCGGTGCTTTCATTTCTGCTGGTGCACATTCAGGTGGCACAAACTAATGCAGGTACAGTTAAATCACAGTGCAGGGGTGCCTGCTTTGGTGTAGCCTGCTGTATGTGCCCACTGCATGCAGTTAATACAGGACCACACCGTATCTTGTAGAAACAGCACATTGCTGCATTTTTCAAGTTGAGTTAGGATAGCCCAGCTATTAGGCTTGCAACACTGCCCTATGCTAAAATGTGATCACAATCCCCATGAGCCTTCCATTGATGACATGTCTAAGCATAGCTGAGCCAGGTGCCTTCTGTTTGACCTGCACAACATTACATAGCCCCCCCCATTGGCTCTTGTTAGTACTTAGCCTGTTTTTGCTCTAGTTGGTCATAGTCAGCACTGCCCCGTCCTGCAAATCCAGCCACCAACTCTTCAGAGATGACAGTGGATACCTGCTACTCCAAGGCATCCAGCTCCTCCTGGGGCACTAGACTACCACCTCCAGGCTGCAATGCTGCCTCCTTATTGGTTGCCAGTTTCCCCTTAGTTTGGCCCTTGGCATCATGCCAACGCTTCTTACAGTCTGTCACTGTCTACTTGACTTCATCAACACTTTTCACCTTGTTCACTTTGGACTGACATATGGTCTTTTTCTTCTCCAATGAAACTTTGGAGCTGATGAAGAGCTGTGCTGGTGCTCTGTCACCTTCACGATCAAGATCTCATTCTCCTCCTGACTGAACTTCTCCTGGGACTCTGGCTGGTCATCCTGGTTGGTAGTAGGGTTAGGGAGGGTTGTTGTCCTGTGCTGTGCTCATTCCTGACTGCTATATTCTGGTTTCAGCTGAGTGTACGTTTTTTGGGGTGTTTCATGCTAGGCACAGAAAAGGGACATTAGGCCGGCTAGGCTGTATTTTCTAGCATATAATTGGCCAAATGTCACATTTTGTACCGTAGCGTGATTTTTGACGACTTCACGCTGTTGTCAGAATCATTTTTTTCTGCAACTAATCTGTCCTAGCGCCATGTAGCGCCGTATTGTAAATACAAGCTAACAAGTCATTCGAAAGTGTTGCACTGCAGGGGTAACATTTTTGACACTCCACTGTGGCAAAACTGCAGAGCGCCATTTCGTGTACATATTCCCATGGTTTAGACCTAGAACTTAGAGATCAGGAGTAGGCCATCTTTTATCTTAACCCTTAACCTGATTCTCACACCTAAAGTTATTCCGCAACCATTTTAATTCCAAAGAAGACAACACACTTTTGTTCATGATGTCTGACTTTCTATCTTTCCCAACTACATTCTAAAGTACGTGAATAAATGGGGATGATGCGTAAAATGGAAGTTAAACAAGGTGATGGACAATGTGCTTCAATGAGGTGGTGGAAAGAAGGCTCGTTTGGATGTGGGGGGTCACCTCAGCTTATAAAGCTCTAGTCTCTCCTACAACTCAGATCTTCCTTCCTTCCTATAGGCCCATACGAGTGCCTTCTTTTAGTGTGCAATCTGCAGAAAGATGAAGGGGTGATTAGCTCTGACTGTGGCACAGATTAAGAGCTGTACTGCATGATTAATGTGTTGCAAGGGCACAGAATGCCCACACCAGTAACTAATGCCAGACATATGAAAAAAAGAACACCATGCTTTATTACCTGGTTAAGCACAGACATATTAGATGCTAAATATTAATAACCTTAGCATCTGTTTAAAAAACGAATAATTATTTTCACTATGACCACGATTTTTTCAATTGTAGTGTGGAACGTGTTGGGGTGTACACAAGGCATACATGCCATGCACTGTCTGGTCGAAGTTCTTTGAATACAGGCATATCAAGGCCTTGACACGTGGAGACAAATACTAGGTAGAGCTACCCCAGCTCGACCCCGATCATAACCCTCCCAGGAAAGGAAAATAACCACATTAGTAGAACAAGAAGATAAAGCCTGCCAGCAAGCCAACCTTTACATGGGATGTGCCCCAAGTCCAGGTCCATCTTTTTCGGATATCCATCTTTCTTAGCCACATTATCTAAAACAATAATAAGTGGGGGGTGATTGATGGAAAATCCGCACTCAACCTCGGAGACAGGTGAAATGGGTAAACAACCTTTACAACGAAACTTTTACAAAGCACTACCATTACGACGCAACTTTTACAACGCAAACCATTACAACGCATTGCGCTGGGGGGCGCTCTAGGATAGGGAATAGGTTTAATGTACTATCCAACACCTTCCCTACTATCCACGGGGACTGGAGTTGGAATAGTAAATTAAACTATTCACTATCCAGCGCCCCAAAGCCCTATGCGTTGAAAAGGTATGCGTTGTAAAAACCACGTTGTAAAGGCATGCGTTGTAAAAGCATGCGTTGTAACGTCATACATCTGGTCAAATGCATCACGAGGAAGGGGGGAAGAGGGTTTGGTGGAGATCGCCTTAGCAGCTGGCCATCCAACCCCTGCCCCACCCCCATTAGCTCTTGCCACTCTGTGTTACTTACCTCCCACTGACCATGATCGGATCTTTTAATGGGGAATCTATTAAAATAACGGATACCATGACCACCAAGGAAGGGGGTAAGCGACTCTAAGCCCTGTCTTTTATTTTTTAAGCAGGGCAAGGGCATAACTCCACTATGATGAAATAAGTAGGAAATAAACGTTATTTAATATTCACAGCCCATTTACCAGAAATGCTTTTACTAGAACCTTAGCCTTGTTATAGCATTTCCTTGATGCGCAATACAGATGGACAGCCCTAAAATTCAATGATCACATTTTGAAAAACAAAAGGCAGGAAGAGACACTGGGATTCGCGCTGAGAATTTAATATTGTTCTATGTTTATTTTATTTTGCAACTCTGTGAATAGACGGGTGCGTGGGAGGAAAGAGCTAGTGTCTAGTCGCAACAGCTTTGCATTCATAAGCCATGCTTCGTGATTTGGAGCATAACATTTTGTTCCAACAGGGGACCTATGCTGTAGCAAAACTTTCCTTTCTTTCAAACTTTCTTATTGTTTCTCTGGGTGAGAACCTCTGTTAAGCAGGTTTGAAATCTAAATTGCTTAATTTCTTGAAATTAAAAGTCAGTGAGGATATAAAGAGGCAGCATCCTGAGGCAGCAACAAATACAATAAAAATTGCAATATTGTTGAAGTTCAAAAAAAACTTGCTGCGAAAGAAAGCCCGACAAATGCATAGTGTTGATTTAACATAAACGAAGAGTAAATACATTTTTATTATTATTCGCGTGCTAAATGTATCTGGATGAAAACACAGAATACATTACCGGAATCCATCATGTAAATAAGAAAAGTAATGTTATGCCCTTCTATGCGGAAAATATCCACCGTCTTCCATATTTATCAACTCATTTGTTTTTGATGAAGGGTGGCAGATTGCATAATGAGGCAAGTAGATAACCATTTTACTAAGGGGATTTAGAGCTTGGAGGTTTCTCTACACAGTCAGCACTGAATTGTTTGTGAAATGTCTGAGTTGTTTGAAAGCCTTCTGATTTCAATGTGCTCCCTGCTCAGTTGACTGTGGCAAGCTGGCATCGGTTTGATGGCTCCGTTGAGCTTCTTCGTAGTGCGATTTTCAGTTCTTTATTGTCTTTTGCAAAAGCATTTATATTCAAACCTCATGAGAAGGGAAAAGGAGGCACACTATTAGCCCTGTGGTACCTGACTAATGCTGTTTCCGTATTTCCCCACAACCATTTGGTCCAGGGATACCAGATTCGGATAATAAAGCTAGGAACATCCAATAAAAGGTTGAATTTATAAATCTATCTTCATTACAATTGTTCAAGACAGACCTATAATTGTCGAGAAAGTCTCTTCGGTAAAAGAATTGGATTCAATTGATAGAACAAAGGGTACAGCAGTTTGAGACATAATGGGATTTTTTTGTACCTCATTGTAAGAGTTATCAACACTTGCCATACTGTTGGTGTCATCTGTACCACTAGCAAACAGGTCTAAGAGAAGAAGAGACCTACATAAAGAGATGAATGAATATAATTGCATAATCTGGTTGTTAACAAAGAAATTATATGATCTCAGGAGAGAAGGCAGAGCCCTACTCAGAAATAGCACTTTCAAATTTCATAAACTAGCACAAAAAAAGTCTATGGACCTGATTTAGTTCTTCGCTCGCTGTCTTACCGCCATTCTGCCATGGCGGTGGTCCCTAGTACTCTACCAAGTTTACGTTGCATTTAGAAGCATGCAGGCTGCTTCATTGTCTGTGTCAACAGAATGTTTCTAGCCGCGGTCGCTGCACACTGCTGCCCACGTGGCAGACTCCAATGCTGGCTAATACTACTCTGTCTCCGTCAAAGCCTCAGGTTCCCGTTGAGCAGATGTAGATTTCACAGTTGTGCTGGTAGTCTCCTAGTTCCAGTTCCTAGACGTAGTGAGTCCGTCATGGACCATGCGAAACAATGCACCTTCACTATGGGCATTGGATAGAGGCCAGTGGAATACAACTGATGTCAATTGGCCAAATGGAACGACCTGCATACCACACATAAAATACACTCCTTTTCAGACCATGATCCTTTGCCATTCCAATGCACCATGACACTAGCCAGCAGTGCTTTTCCCAGTAAATTCAGATGATTTTGTTTCTTTTCCCTGTTACTTGTCCCTTTATCTTTTTTCATTTTACACCTTGTGGTTAACTTTTTAATTTGATATTATTTCATTGCACAATGCCAGGCCACAAAAATCCCCATTTAACTGAGGGTGAGATGTCAGTCATGGTGGATGAAATCATAAGAGTACAGCCACAATTGTTTGGAGCCCAAGTCCAAAATACATTCCTATTGCGGAAAAGGCAAACTTGGGCCAGAATAATCAACACTGTGAATGCTGCAGCTAACAACTTGCACATAGAAGTGGAAATTAGGAAGAGGTGGAATGACCTGCAGGAGAGGGTGCGTTCCCTGGCCTCCTATCATCATCTGGAGTCCCAGAAGAGTGTGGTGAATCTCTCTGGCTCACTTATAACTCATGGCCTGGGTGGAGAAGGTCTTGCAGATCCTACATCCTCCTGACAGCATGACAGGAATACCTGGTGGAGTGGAGTCTGGTCTGTTATCATTTTCAAACTCTCACCAACCCTCAAAGTCCTGTTTGCTTTGAAGTCACTGTTAGACCTGTCAGCCTTAGGGTGGTCTCCCCTAGAGTTCTGCCCTTTTTGCCTCCCATTTTGACCTTACATTTTGTTGGACTTAGGACTCTGGGCGCCTCACCACTGCTAAACAGTGCTAAGGTGCGGGTGCTCTCCCCTAAAAACCTTGTGAGGCTGGCATATCTGCCACAAGCCACTGCTACTGCAGTAAGGCTAATCCTCCATAGGCTAATATGGGGAACCTCTCCTTATGGGATAACTTCTGACAGGGACCTAATAAGTCTGTCATGTTTGGTCTTGTTGGACTCGGGGCGGGGAACCCTTTCCAATGATATATAGGGTTTGGGCATTACTACGCTAGGGATCCCACTTTTATAAAGTGGACCTTTTCCTGCCTACACTTAGATTAGGCTCTGCAGACTCCCCCCTCCCCTCTGCATACTGATAGCCTGCCTGGGTTGGGAGGTGGGAGTGGTGATTCACACCTTCTTCCCTGGGATGAGCTGTGATGGGCTGCCCACTGTAGCCTTTACGGCCTGTCTCTCGTCACTGTGACAGCTAGGTCAGGGAAGGCAGGGAACATACCAGAACTCCCTGGACTCTTCCAGAAACCCCTGCCCCCAGACCCTTCCAGAGACTTCTACCACTTTCTAGCCCTTAGACTGAAAGATATATAAGGGAGGGTCCTGGCCTCACTTCTTTGTTACACCCTGGACTAAGAAGAATCCCTGCTGGAGTAAGGACTGCTGCGCCAGGAAGGACTGCCAGACTGAATGAGGCTGACTGCTCCAAGGAACTGCTGCCCCATCTACTGAGCTGTCTCACTGCCTGTTGATCCTGCCCTGCAAGAGGAGACTGAAGAAACACCCCCAGAGTGTCTCCACAACCTACATGGAACCTATTCTCTTTGATTGGGACTGCAACACTGTTTTACTACCCCTGTGGCGCTGAGGCAACCACGTTCCCTCCTGAGCTGCTTCTGCCACACTGAGTGCCTGGAGCTGTGCCCTGCTCTGCCTAAGAAGGACTTGGTGAGCAAAACCGTTAACGCGCAGTGTGCATGGGGCTGTGTCCACCTTGGGACCCGAAGGCACTGTGGAGCTCTGTGCCAGAAGGAGCGCTGTTTGAAACCACCGCCGCCGCCTGGGATAGGGCTGCGCTGAGGAGGGCTGGACTGTGACTATAGCGCTGTGCAGCGGGAGCGCTGAGTCCTGGACGTCGCCGCTACTGCTTCTGTTGAGGAGATACTTAAAACTGCCTCCCAATCATCATCACCGCAGCCCGGGTGGAAAGTACGCCCAGATCGCTTGGAAAACATCCTTCTTTGCCCCGTATGCATCACCGCGGCCCAGGAGCTTCGGAAGCCCTGGGCGCGTCACACCCAGCAGCAGGAAAAGCCGCGCTGGGATTGGGTACCCCCGGGGTGTTGCCCAGCAACGAGGAAGCGTCCCCAGCGAGAGCCGTGCTGTGATTGGTTCCCGCGGCCCAGGAGTCCCGCGGCGTCATCGGCGTACCGCGCGCCTATTGGTCCTGCTCCAAGGGCTTCCCCACGCAGCGGCCGGGGCAGGAAGAAGGAGCCTTCCTCGGAGATCGAGTGAGAAGGGCCTGTGTCGCGACCGCCCTCGCAGGTAACACTTCAGGGCTTAGTTACTGCGAGTGAGCGGGTTGTGGGAGGCTGGTTATTTCTGTTTAATTGCGGGCCGGGCCGGTCAGACTAACATTCCGGTCGGGGGCTTTGCTGGAAACGGAACTGAGACTGCCAGCATGATTAAAAGCGGGACGGCCCTCCGTTAATAGCGGACCGGTTGGGAACTGTGCACGGGACTGCTGGAGTATATAAGTCACGACCTTGGAGGAACTGTTTTCCCGGAATAAAGAGTACTGACATCTCTTGACTGAATATACAGACTCTTGTCCCTTTTTCCTTGCCTGATTGGGGATCTTGTTTAGAAACTGGGCCCATTGTATTATTGATCTTGCCTGGCAACTGAATTCATTTATACCATTGATTTGGGCTGGAAGCCAGACTTGGCTAATTATTGATCTTGCCTGGCAACTGAATTCATTTATACCATTGATTTGGGCTGGAAGCCAGACTTGGCTAATTATTGGTCTTGCCTGCAACTGCATTTACCTGATTAATGATCTCTCCTAATTCTTAGATAAAGATATTTATATTTTTATATATAAAACCGGTGTAGTGTCTTTTTCTTGTGTGCGTGTTTCACTGGGAACTGTTGGGGTGTTGCACAAATACTTTACACATTGCCTCTGGAGTTACGCCTTTGCTGCTCTGCGCCAAGCTACCAGGTCAGAAGCGGTGGTCCCTACTTGGACTAGGGTGCATACCCCTGCCAACTAGAGACCCCGGTTCTAACATTGGTGATCGAGCGGTGGGATAGGACTTGTGCTTGTGTAACACCACGCAGCGACGCAGTATACACCACAACCCTACACCTGACTCCACTGAATTTTTGTCTACCCACTCCAATTGGCATTTTTATTTTTTATTTAAATTCTCCCTGACTGGCTGCTCTTTTTAAAAGTCCTTTGGCCTAAGTCCCATTTGATTTTCTCTGCGAACGTCTGAGGTCCTACCTGGCAAGATGGAATTTGAGCTGGCCAACTTGGAAACTTACACGGCAACGCAGCTCAAGGAATTCTGCGAGGAGAAAAGGGTGCCCTTTAAGCGAGGCGCTAAGAAGACAGAGCTTCAGAAAGCCTTGAGGGCATGGGTAACGGCCCACCCAGAAGGAGATGGAGAAGGGGACGGGCAGGGAGCGGAGCAAGGGGCCACAGGAGAACTTGACCTACTGCCCTTGGTGGAAAATGGCAACTTGTTACCAGGTACAAGGGTACCTTCCAGGGCAGGCAGTAGTGTGTCAGTAAGGACCCTGTCCTCAGAGGAATTGGAGGACAGGAGAGAGAAGAGACAGTTTAAATTGGAACTCGCCAAATTGGAAAGGGAGCGGGAGAAAGAAAGGTGGGCCATGGAGGAGAGGAAACTTACCCATGAGTTCAACATGAAGGAACTGGAAGTTCGAGCCCTACAAGCAGGGACGAACAGCATCAAGAGTGGTGGCAGCATACCTACGGAAGCTTCACGTGAGTCCAGGGTCTTTATGCCTAAAGATGTGATGGCCAGTTTTAAGGTGGGGGATAATATTGATAAGTGGTTAGCTGCCTATGAGGTGTCACTAAGAGCCCATGGGGTCCCAGAGAGTCACTGGGGGGGTGGTCTGTACAAGTACATACCTCCGGAAGTTAGGGACACACTCCTTAGCCTAGAAAAGGAAGACCAGACCAACTATTCTGTTATGAAAGAAGCATTGCTTAAGAGGTTCGGTCTTACCCCTGAGAGGTATAGGCAGAGGTTTAGGAATAGCCACAAACTTCCCACACAGAACTGGGTAGATTTCCTGGACTACGCTAGTAAAGCTTTAGAGGGCTGGGTGCGGGGCAGCAATGTGCATGACTATGAAGGATTGTATAACTTGTTTTTAAGAGAGCACCTTCTAGAGAAATGTTTTCCAGAGCTGCGCCAACACCTGGTTGACCGCAAGTTGACCAATCCTAGGAAGCTTGCGGAGGAGGCGGACACCTGGGTCAGTACCAGAGTGTCCAACAAGGGTTCTGGGGGGGACTCCCAAAGGGGTGGTCAGGGTTCCCACCAGAAGAAAGAGGGGGGAGACAAAAATAAAGAGCTCTCCAAAGGCCCCCAAAATAATTCACAAGGGAAAGGGTCTGGGTCCCAGCCCCAATCTGGCCACCAGAAGCCCACTTATCCTGACAAAGGTCAGCAGCCCAGAACTGTCCGGTGCTATGAGTGTGGTGAACTTGGACACTACAAGGGGGATCCCAAGTGTCGCAAGAGAGCACCACAGGCCACTGGAGGTAAAAACCCCGGGGTGGCTAGTGTAGCGCTTGGGGAGGAGCTGTCCCTAGATGATGGGAGTGAGGGGGCAGGGCTTGTCCTAGTGTCTCTGGGAGACAGTGAGATGGTCCCCAAGGTCCATGTGCCCTCAAATACTACCAAGTATAGGCAGTGGGTCACCCTCAATGGTCGGGGGGTGGAGGCCCTGAGGGACACAGGTGCCAGCATGACTATGGTAAGGAGTCAGCTGGTGTCCCCTGAGCAAATAATTCCCGAGGCGTTCCACCCAGTTGTGATGGCTGACAACAGGGGGGGTCACTATCCCATAGCGCAGGTTCCATTTGAGTGGGGAGGGGTTTCAGGCCTTTTAAGAGTTGCTGTGAGCCCTGCCATGCCAGTGGACTGTCTGTTAGGGAATGACCTGGAGCATACTGCCTGGAAGGAGGTAGAGCTCAAGGCGCATGTGGAGATGCTGGGGTTACCGGAGTGGATTTGTGCTACCACACGGTCTATGGCTGCCCGGAAAGGGAGTCAACCAGGGCTGGAGCCTGGAAAAATGGCCCAGCCAGCTGCTAAGAAGGGAGGAGCCCGAGGGCGTGGGAAGCCTGCCCCGGGGCAGTCACCCCGTGAGATGGATGGGGCACCTGAGGAGGTTGCGCCGGAGTCCACGGAGGGAGACGTTGCTCCCTTGGGGGTCTTACCTACCCCTGCGGAGTGGCAGGTGGAAGGAGGGCCCACCAGGGAGGAGTTTTGTCGGGCACAGAAGGAGTGTCCTACCCTTGAGGGCATGAGGCGACAGGCCGAGGCCCAAGCAGCAGGCAATGCCTCCACAAAGTATCATATTTACTGGGAGGATGGGCTCCTTTACAGTGAGCCCAAGGCTCCTGTGCATGGGTCATCAAGGGCCTTAGTGGTCCCTCAGTGCTACAGGGCCTTTCTTTTGGAATTGGCTCATGAGATCCCATTAGCGGGACACTTGGGCCAAGACAAGACCTTTGCTAGGCTTGTCCCACATTTTTATTGGCCGCAGATGAGAATCTCCTCAGATACATTCTGCAGGACCTGTCTGACCTGCCAAGCTAGTGGGAAAACAGGGGGTAAGCTGAAGGCTCCCCTGGAACCACTACCTGTCGTTAGCACCCCCTTTGAGAGGGTGGGTATCAACATTGTTGGGCCTATGGATCCACCGACTTCTTCTGGTCACAGGTTTATCCTGGTCCTGGTGGACCATGCCACCCGGTACCCAGAGGCTATTCCTCTGAGAACCATCACTGCACCTGCAGTGGCACGGGCCCTGATGGGGATTTTTACCAGAGTGGGTTTCCCCAAAGAGGTGGTGTCCGACAGGGGTACAAATTTTATGTCTGCCTACATGCAAGCCATGTGGAAGGAGTGTGGGGTTACTTATAAGTTCTCCACCCCTTACCACCCACAGACCAATGGTCTAGTGGAGAGATTTAACAAGACCCTAAAGGGCATGATCAGGAGTCTGCCTGAGGGCCTGAGGAAAAAGTGGGACATCCTCTTGCCCTGTTTGTTGTTTTCCTACAGGGAGGTACCGCAAAAGGGAGTGGGCTTCAGCCCCTTTGAGCTTTTGTATGGTCACCCTGTTAGGGGACCTCTCAGTTTAGTGAAGGATGGGTGGGAGAAGACTCCCAGGAGGCTTCCCCAAGATGTAGTGAGCTACATGCTGGCCTTCCGCAGCCAAATGGCTAAGTTGTGGAAGCAAGCTTCTGACAACTTAGAGGCCAGCCAGGCGGTGATGAAGGAATGGTACGACCAGAATTCTCACCCCGTGGAGCTAGAACCTGGACAGAAGGTGTGGGTCATGGAGCCTGGAGAGCTTAGTGCCCTCCAGGATCGCTGGACTGGCCCTTATGAGGTATTGGAAAAGAAGGGTAAGGCCACTTACCTAGTGGACCTTGAGACCCCCAGGCAGCCCCACAGGGTGCTACACGCCAACCGCCTCAAACCCCACCATGAGAGGTCTGAGCTCACCTTACTGATGGTGACTGATGGGGCCGAGGAAGAGGAAAGTGAACCTCTCCCGGACCTCTTCGCTTCCAAAGAGAAGGATGGATCGGTGGAGGGAGTGGTCCTCTCCCCATCCTTGACTCCTGAGCAACAGAGGGACTGTCGCCAGGTCCTAGGGCAGTTCGCCTCAGTGTTTTCCCTTATCCCTGGGATCACCCACCTGTGTACCCATGACGTGGACACAGGAGACAGCCCCCCTGTCAAGTCCAAGTCTTACAGGCTGTCCGATAAGGTGAAGGCCAGCATCCAGAGTGAGGTCACTAAGATGCTGGAGTTGGGGGTGATAGAGCCCTCCAGCAGCCCTTGGTCCAGTCCGGTGGTTCTGGTACCAAAAGCTGCCCCACCGGGCACCACACCAGAACTTAGGTTCTGTGTGGATTACAGGGGACTGAACTCTGTGACCAAGACTGACGCTCATCCTATCCCGAGGGCGGATGAGCTCATTGACCAGCTGGGGGCTGCCCGATACCTGAGTACCTTTGACCTCACGTCAGGGTACTGGCAGATCGCCCTAACAGATGAAGCTAAAGAAAGGTCCGCCTTTTCCACCCCAGAGGGCCACTACCAGTTTAGAGTGATGCCCTTTGGACTGAAAAACGCTCCTGCCACCTTCCAGCGGCTGGTGAACCGGGTCCTCTCCGGTTTAAAGGCCTTCTCTGCTGCCTACCTGGACGACATAGCTGTCTTCAGTAGCAGCTGGGAGGACCATTTGGGTCACCTCCAGGAAGTGCTTCAGGCTCTGCAGCAGGCAGGCCTGACTATCAAAGCTAGCAAATGCCAGATAGGGCAGGGGTCGGTAGTCTACCTAGGACATTTGGTAGGCGGGGGCAAGGTGCAGCCCCTACAGGCCAAGATAGAAACCATCCTGGCCTGGGAGCCTCCCAAAACACAGACTGAGGTCAGGGCATTCCTGGGCCTAACAGGTTACTACCGCAGGTTTGTCAAGGGCTATGGCACCATTGTGGCCCCCTTGACGGAGCTAACCTCTAAGAAACAACCTAGAAAAGTGATCTGGACAGAGGCTTGCCAAAAAGCCTTTGACTCTCTAAAGGAGGCCATGTGCACCGCTCCTGTGCTCAGGGCCCCTGACTTCTCCAAAGAGTTCATTGTCCAAACGGACGCCTCAGAGCATGGCATAGGGGCAGTACTTTCGCAACTCAATGAGGAGGGACGGGACCAACCAGTAGCCTTCATCTCCAGGAGGCTGCTCCCCCGAGAACAGAGGTGGAGCGCGATAGAGAGGGAAGCCTTTGCAGTGGTCTGGGCTGTAAAGAAGCTGAGGCCATATTTGTTTGGCTCCCACTTCCTGATTCAGACTGACCACCGGCCCCTCAGGTGGCTCATGCAAATGAGGGGCGAGAATCCCAAATTGTTGAGGTGGTCCATTTCCGTACAGGGGATGGACTTCAGGGTGGAACACAGACCCGGAGTAGACCACGCCAATGCTGACGGTCTCTCTCGGTTTTTCCGCCTTAGTGATGAGAACTCCCTGGAGGTTGGGTAGTTCTCCCCACTTTCAGCTGGGGGGGACACGTGTTAGACCTGTCAGCCTTAGGGTGGTCTCCCCTAGAGTTTTGCCCTTTTTGCCTCCCATTTTGACCTTACATTTTGTTGGACTTAGGACTCTGGGCGCCTCACCACTGCTAAACAGTGCTGAGGTGCGGGTGCTCTCCCCTAAAAACCTTGTGAGGCTGGCATATCTGCCACAAGCCACTGCTACTGCAGTAAGGCTAATCCTTCATAGGCTAATATGGGGAACCTCTCCTTATGGGATAACTTCTGACAGGGACCTAATAAGTCTGTCATGTTTGGTCTTGTTGGACTCGGGGCGGGGAACCCTTTCCAATGATATATAGGGTTTGGGCATTACTACGCTAGGGATCCCACTTTTATAAAGTGGACCTTTTCCTGCCTACACTTAGATTAGGCTCTGCAGACTCCCCCCTCCCCTCTGCATACTGATAGCCTGCCTGGGTTGGGAGGTGGGAGTGGTGATTCACACCTTCTTCCCTGGGATGAGCTGTGATGGGCTGCCCACTGTAGCCTTTATGGCCTGTCTCTCGTCACTGTGACAGCTAGGTCAGGGAAGGCAGGGAACATACCAGAACTCCCTGGACTCTTCCAGAAACCCCTGCCCCCAGACCCTTCCAGAGACTTCTACCACTTTCTAGCCCTTAGACTGAAAGATATATAAGGGAGGGTCCTGGCCTCACTTCTTTGTTACACCCTGGACTAAGAAGAATCCCTGCTGGAGTAAGGACTGCTGCGCCAGGAAGGACTGCCAGACTGAATGAGGCTGACTGCTCCAAGGAACTGCTGCCCCATCTACTGAGCTGTCTCACTGCCTGTTGATCCTGCCCTGCAAGAGGAGACTGAAGAAACACCCCCAGAGTGTCTCCACAACCTACATGGAACCTATTCTCTTTGATTGGGACTGCAACACTGTTTTACTACCCCTGTGGCGCTGAGGCAACCACGTTCCCTCCTGAGCTGCTTCTGCCACACTGAGTGCCTGGAGCTGTGCCCTGCTCTGCCTAAGAAGGACTTGGTGAGCAAAACCGTTAACGCGCAGTGTGCATGGGGCTGTGTCCACCTTGGGACCCGAAGGCACTGTGGAGCTCTGTGCCAGAAGGAGCGCTGTTTGAAACCACCGCCGCCGCCTGGGATAGGGCTGCGCTGAGGAGGGCTGGACTGTGACTATAGCGCTGTGCAGCGGGAGCGCTGAGTCCTGGACGTCGCCGCTACTGCTTCTGTTGAGGAGATACTTAAAACTGCCTCCCAATCATCATCACCGCAGCCCGGGTGGAAAGTACGCCCAGATCGCTTGGAAAACATCCTTCTTTGCCCCGTATGCATCACCGCGGCCCGGGAGCTTCGGAAGCCCTGGGCGCGTCACACCCAGCAGCAGGAAAAGCCGCGCTGGGATTGGGTACCCCCGGGGTGTTGCCCAGCAACGAGGAAGCGTCCCCAGCGAGAGCCGTGCTGTGATTGGTTCCCGCGGCCCAGGAGTCAATCAATCAGTGACACTTATAAAGCGCGCTACATACCCGTGGGGTCTCAAGGCGCTGGGGGGGGGGGGGAGCCGCTACTGCTCGAACAGCCAGGTCTTCAGCTTCTTCCTGAAGGAGAGGTGGTCTTGGGTCAGGCGCAGGTCGGTCGGGAGGGAGTTCCAGGTCTTGGCGGCCAGGTGGGAGAAGGACCTTCCTCCTGTAGTCGCTCTTCGGATGCGGGGGACGGCGGCGAGGGCGTGGTTGGCTGATCGGAGGTGGCGTTTGGGAGCGTAGAAGTTGACTCGGCTGTTGAGGTAGCTCGGGCCTTGGTTGTGTAGGGCTTTGTGTGCGTGGGTGAGGAGGCGGAAGGTGATTCTTTTGTTGACGGGGAGCCAGTGAAGGTCTCGCAGATGTCCGGAGATGTGGCTGGTTCGTGGGATGTCGAGGATGAGTCTGGCTGAGGCGTTCTGGATCCGCTGGAGTCTCTTCTGGAGCTTGGCGGTGGTCCCGGCGTAGAGGGCGTTGCCGTCGTCCAGTCGGCTGGTGACGAGGGCCTGGGTGAAGGTCTTCCTGGTCTCGGTGGGGATCCACCAGAAGATCTTCCGTAGCATGCGTAGGATGTTGAAGCATGCCGAGGAGACGTTGTTGACTTGCCTGGTCATGGAGAGGGAGGAGTCCAGGATGAAGCCCAGGTTGCGTGCATGGTCTGTCGGTTTGGGTGCGGTGCCCAGGGCGGGAGGCCACCAGGAGTCGTCCCAGGCGGAGGGAGAGGAGCCCAGGATGAGGACCTCCGTCTTGTCCGAGTTCAGTTTCAGGCGGCTGGTCGTCATCCACTCGGCTACCTCTTTCATCCCTTCGTGCAGGTTGGCTCTGGCGGCGGCGGGGTCGTTGGTCAGGGAGAGGATCAGCTGGGTGTCGTCGGCGTAGGAGATTATGCTGAGGTTGTGTTTGCGTACGATGGCCGCGAGGCGCCCGCGGCGTCATCGGCGTACCGCGCGCCTATTGGTCCTGCTCCAAGGGCTTCCCCACGCAGCGGCCGGGGCAGGAAGAAGGAGCCTTCCTCGGAGATCGTGTGAGAAGGGCCTGTGCCGCGACCGCCCTCGCAGGTAACACTTCAGGGCTTAGTTACTGCGAGTGAGCGGGTTGTGGGAGGCTGGTTATTTCTGTTTAATTGCGGGCCGGGCCGGTCAGACTAACATTCCGGTCGGGGGCTTTGCTGGAAACGGAACTGAGACTGCCAGCATGATTAAAAGCGGGACGGCCCTCCGTTAATAGCGGACCGGTTGGGAACTGTGCACGGGACTGCTGGAGTATATAAGTCACGACCTTGGAGGAACTGTTTTCCCGGAATAAAGAGTACTGACATCTCTTGACTGAATATACAGACTCTTGTCCCTTTTTCCTTGCCTGATTGGGGATCTTGTTTAGAAACTGGGCCCATTGTATTATTGATCTTGCCTGGCAACTGAATTCATTTATACCATCGATTTGGGCTGGAAGCCAGACTTGGCTAATTATTGATCTTGCCTGGCAACTGAATTCATTTATACCATTGATTTGGGCTGGAAGCCAGACTTGGCTAATTATTGATCTTGCCTGGCAACTGAATTCATTTATACCATTGATTTGGGCTGGAAGCCAGACTTGGCTAATTATTGGTCTTGCCTGCAACTGCATTTACCTGATTAATGATCTCTCCTAATTCTTAGATAAAGATATTTATATTTTTATATATAAAACCGGTGTAGTGTCTTTTTCTTGTGTGCGTGTTTCACTGGGAACTGTTGGGGTGTTGCACAAATACTTTACACATTGCCTCTGGAGTTACGCCTTTGCTGCTCTGCGCCAAGCTACCAGGTCAGAAGCGGTGGTCCCTACTTGGACTAGGGTGCATACCCCTGCCAACTAGAGACCCCGGTTCTAACAGTCACCTATTGCTAAATGACCAATATCCATCCCAATTGTGTAAATGTCTGTTTTGTAGTCATCAAGACCTTGGAAGTGTCAATTACACATCTCACCTCTCCACTGTGTTGTGTTGACTGATTGGGAGGTGTTTGTTACACTTCCTAATATCTTCATGAACATTTCAAGACATCCTATTACCTACTTATGTGAAGTTGTACTATTTATAATTGCTAAAAGTTGGGGTAATATGTGCAATACAACTGAAAGCTGACTTCACAATATCTCTACCCATTTTGTCTTCTAGGTAACTACATTGTTTGGCTCAAAATATTTGAATGTACAATATACACTTTTACTAATGTTAAATGTCTAACTGGCAGATCATGTGTCCAGGAATCTACGACTGAAAAGACCTCCACTCCAGTTCACGATCAAGGCATCAGTGAGGTCAACATTCCTGGTAATCTGAAGGACAATGAGGAGCCTGGTCCATCTGGCAGATAGCTCCAATGACACTCACTGAGCCCACATTGACACCTCCCACCCCAGTTGTAACACCTTAGCAAACCGAAGACTCCACTTCCTGTATTCCTACCACTGTAACACCGAGTCCTGGGTGATGTTGAGACTACAGCACCACCACCTTCAGCTCACCTATGAACCAGTTGAATGGGGCTCACTGGGCCAAAGGCACAGGATAGTGGAGTTAGGGGTTGTGAAGGGAGTTTGTGGGCCAGCATTGGGGGGGCGGGCACTGGGTCACCGTCACCCAGACCACCATCAACCAGGTCTTGGGAGCCTATCATCAGGCCCAAGCCATGATGGGCCAGGTACTCACCGAGGCCCGGGCACTGAAGCAGTTGCTCACAAATCTAATATGGGCTCCCTGACTGGGGTCAAAAGCACATCAGCTCTAGAAGAGGCAAAGAAACAACTGGAAGACATAGAAAAAGACATGAACTCCTACACAGACTCTCTAACCAAAAGAAAGTCAGACAAACTTAAAAAAGGATATTCCATTTTTTAGCAAAGAAAACATATATCCATACTTAGCCGAGAACTAATACAGCCAAATATATACTTTACAAAATGAACAATATTCCAGCAGGCAATATAATCATAAAGTAACTACGTTCTCGGATACCTCAGATTCAGACAATGAAGGTTCCTCAAATCAGTTAGCTTCAAAGGCAATAGATATACACCAAGAGGGCATAAAAACAGCCAGCCTTTTTTATCCAGGCGCAACAGGCGGAGGGGTAATTGGAGGTCGCAATGCCAGCCCAAATACTGAAACACTCAACAGATCAATCACAATCAATATCTGGTGACCCGGAATGGCCAGTACTGAAGGGAATGAAACAAATCCCTGTATTCAACCTTAGCAAATCTAGCCTCTCGCCCTTTACTTACACCTTATTGTCAAAAGGTTTGTCCTCCCCCCCCCCCCCCCCCTCATGCTGGCACATTTCAGATGTTCACTAATCTGATGGCATTTTTGGGAAAAATTTGCCTTAGAGCTTTTTTTCTGAACAAGAGAGAATATCCACTTCATGTAACCAATTGGGCCTTGTCCTAGCATCCACTTTTACACCTACGACTGACAAAATACCACCTGGAGTTTCAGTTTTTGAGCAGGTTGAATATAAAAACTTGCCCTGGCCACTAAGTATATACCAAAAACAACCTACAATCTTGACCAAGAGGAATACACTGCCCTTATGGAACGTAAAAAAACTGTGATAAAGGAGGCAGCATTGTAGTATTAGACACTATGAACTACAACTACCTTCTATACTACAATTGTTGCAGATCCAAACAGTGAAGGCAAGAGTAAAATTCAACGGTTGACAGATAAGGCACTGCAAAGTGGCCACATCTGCAAAAAAGAACACGCATACTTAAACATTGCACATCCAAAGATGGCGAGCATCTACGGAGTGCCAAAAATGCATAAGACCCATTGTCACAACCAATGGCTCCAATACCGAGCCTTTGTCCAAATATATTGATGCCATTCTCTGCTCTTAGGTACCCCGTAAACCATCTTATGTTCAGGATACTAGGCATATTATCAATTTGGTAGAAGGCCTCGCTTGTAACCCAAGATCAGATTTGATGGTGACTTTAGACATAGAAGCCCTGTATAGTAACATACATATAGAAGGGGCTCTAGAAGAGGTCCTTTGGCTTATTCAAAACATGAATATAGATTGTGCCACCATGTTCATACTTGACTGCCTAAACTAGTTCTAGAAGAAAATACATTTGAATCCAACGAGTATCTTTATAAACAAACTAAAGGTACGGGCATGGGAGCATCAAGTGTTACAACGGTAGCCAACATTTACATGGCCAAATGAGTATAAAATGATCTATAACGAATGGCCCCCTTTTCAGAATCAGGCACTAGATGGTCACGGTTCATAGATTTAATCTTTTTCATATGGACTGACAAAGCAGACATTCTGTCAGAATTTTTAGCGTGGCTGAACCCGTGCGACGATAACATCCATTTCACATCCCACTACAGTGAGGTCCAGGTGGAATGTCTGGATATCATTATTAAACATTGAGCAGGAGAATTAGCGGTACAGTTATACACCGAGCCAACTGTTGGATTATGGACACGAGATAACACGAGATGACATGTTTGAAGTCTTGTGTTTGTCTCCTGTCATGTAAAGAATTGTTTGGTTCTAGAATGTGTATTTTTCAAAATGGAAGGTTGGGAGGTTGTGAGTGGGAAATGTTATTATGAAGGTGACTGAAGACTGAAGAAGACGTGTGTTCTTAATAAACCTGATGGAAACTCTTCTCTGCCTCCGTGTTTCCTCTCTACACCAACAGCACTAAACAACTTGCTACACTATGATAGTTTCCATCCACCAGCTCAGAAAAACAGTATTCCTTTTGGTCAATTTTTGCGCCTTTGCTGCAATTGTACTGCTCTCAGTTATTTTGACTCAAGAGCAGTGGATATGAAGGATTTTTTTTGCAAGAGTCTTTCCCAAAAAACTGGTGAAGGATTCAGATAAAAGGGCCTGGTTCTATGACCGACAATATCTACTGATACCACTGTTATCACCAAAGATACCCCCAAACTAGTTTTTGTGACTTGTCACTCCATGTTTAATGAAAGAATAAGACACATTGTCTGTTTCAACTGGCATATACTAAATGCAAATAAACAATCCAATCAAAAACGACCCAAACCAATGTTTGCATACGCAGGAATAAAAATCTAAAGGACCACACACTGAGATCGAGAATGCCATCTAAAAAAACAGTTTGTTCAAAGAACCAATGATGGGTCACAACCGGTGGTCAGAAATTTTAAATGCACCATGATTAAAGTGTGTCCTTTGGCACTAGAGGCAGCAAGCATAAAGTTCAATGGCAGACAGTAAAACAGTAAAACCGAAGACATAATTTACTTATTGATTTGTCCCTGTAATTTAGGGTACATAGGCGAAAAATCACGCACCCTAGCAACAAGACTTACAGGACTTACAAAACAGAGATGGCCATATGCACAAAAAAGTCATGGCCCGTTTGGTGCAGCATTACATGGATAAGAACCACACTCCAGATGATATCAACTGGTTCATACTTGAGAAAATACAGGCCCGTCCAGGAATCAACCCTGAAGCTGTGCGGGAAAGTAGCAAAGTCTTTTGATTTTTCTTCTTGAAACCTCGACATAGGCCTTAATCTTGAAATTCCCTGGGATCATGCTATAGATGTAATTACTAACTGGTACTCCGCAACAGGCCTATAATTCGCTGTTCGGTTCTTGTTGTAAGTCTTTGTATGCACCCGTCTCCCTTGCAGCCATATCCTGCCAATTTCATCTTACATGTGGTACTCATCTCAGTACATATGCTCCCATCTTTGGGTAGCTGATTTCTATTTTCAATTATCAATTTATTCACATGTGAGCACTGAGTTCACAACATGTATCTGGTATCTCGCGCATCTTATCATGTTGGTCAACATTCATCTTACTCGTCTTAGTGCATATATTTTGAGCTTCAGTGGGTATGTTACATTTGGGTCATTCCATTTCCATTGTGTCCTTATATGTATTTCCACACAGACCTTTTGAGTAACTAGCTAGTAGATGCCACTGATGCTTATCTTTGTCCCTGTGGCGTTTTAAAACATGTCTCTATGCACTTGAGGATTGCTGTTGCAGTTTATCCATTCGGTTTACAGCTGAAATGGACAGCTGTTGGATGCCATACTGTATGGGCATTTTAAAATATGCATAACTCCCGCACCAGCTCCACTCTCTCCCACCTTGGTGTTCTTTGTGAACAGTACCCTTCTCTTTGTAAAATAAGCCAACATACACATTTCTTGTGGTGGTCATTCGTTGGCCGCAGTTTTTTCTTAGGCATACATCTCAATTTCTGGGGTACTCAGTACCGTCTTTATTCAACCGCAGTGTGGCATGACATATTTGTAAACATTATTTTTCTTGACAGGTGATTTGGTTGGGCTTGCTTTGACATCCGCATGAAGGAGGGATGTAGCTAGGCCCAACTCACTACCTTGTTGGACTCCTGTTGTGCCCTGCCAACCAGCAGGGGCTGGGCTGCGAGCGCCGCCTCCGTTTGCTACCCCTCTTGGTAGGTCGACTCACCCAGCCGTGAGGCATCGTAAGGGGAACGGTCCTACCCGCTGTCCTTCGGTCCCCTTGCCCAGCCGTGAGGCCTCCTAAGGCAAGTGGTCCTGTCCCAGCACACTGCCCTCCGGTGTGCTTCTGTGCCAACCATTGTCCCCGTTGTTTCTCGCCCCTTCCTTTGCCCTTCCCGCAGCCCTGCAACATGGCTGCTCATTAGGTGTGGGTGGGTCAATAGTTCCTTCGTCCGTGCTGCTCCCCCGCTCCAAAGATAGGAGCCATCGTGGGGGAAGCAGGCTTATATCCCCCCCAGTGACGGTGGCCCCGGTTCGCACCATACCTCCCCATTGGCCATTGGAATATTGCAGGGGTCCCATTGACCAGGGGGGTAGGCGCCGCAGTGGCTACCTGGGGGGGGTTCCTCCCGCTCTCGGTGCGCTGTTCGCGCCACAAATCAGTTCTGGCTGGAGGTGTTGGTGGCTCGGCGTCTGTTATGGCGCCGACCTCTGATGCCCCCGTTGGGGACTGGCCTCTGCAAAATTTTATCTTTTGATATTACACTTGTGGCGGCGCATTATCCAGCATAACTTTATATAGAGGCCAATTTCCTTTAGTGGCTCCCTCACACTAGTTGTCCCATCCAATGTGGCGCTTATTTGGGCATTAATTAGTTGCAACACATGTCGCATCATTTCATTGTCAGGACAACATTATTCTGTGGGCTTTATATACAATGCCCACACCAAAACTCAGCTTGTCCTAGCAAAAATCTATTTTCAACGCTGTTGTTACCGTTTCTTTGTTGAACCTGTTTCTTTATGGCGCTCAGTTATTCCCAGGTTGCTTTTCTACTTTGACCCTACAAACTCCGGTTGTCTTATTTACTTCTGGGGCACGCAACGCTGAATCCATACAAATGGAGGTTCAATCTCACCTCATTTCAGCATACGCGGACGAGATGCGAGACGGGATCATAACAGATCGCTACAAATAGGTAAGAACCCTAGACATCCCCGACGCCTCTCACGAGCCATTGTGCTTCATCGCCTGGTTTTCTGTTCAGTTACAGATCAATCATAGCATTTATAAAGCGCACGACTCACCCGTGAGGGCCTCAAGGCGCAGGGATAGCGTGCTGTCCGCCATAGTCGGTCACCCGGGCAAACACAGGTATACTTTTCCTTTAATTTGCATACTCTTACAACAATTGCGAGAGTAGCAAAGCCAAGTTTCATTGTTAGGATTGCCGAGGCATGCCTCATAACCATTGGCAATTTAACATTCATCGTCCCCGTTTTTTATTTAATTTAGCATTTTATTTAGTCTGTTTGGATTGAGCTATTGCAGCATGATTGTTGAGCGATTCAAAAAGGCTAACTGTGGGCTCCTCAGTCCATTGATAGTTCGTATACTTTAATCTAATTATTTGAGCTACACAGATAATTTAACAATTACTTCCTTACTTTTTAGTCAGCTGAGCAATTTATTTAGCCTGTCTGGCTAGAGATGTTGCGGCATGCTGGTTAAGCGATTTACCTACGGCTACCTGTGGGATATTTTAGTCCACTGTTAATATGTATATTTCATGAACATCATTCGCACTTTCTAGGACAAGCTATTGTTGGTATTCCTCTAATACTTACCCAGTGTTTCCTTCTCTTTCGCCACTACGAAACTGAGCTAGTACCGTCGGCCAGTACCGAAGTTCGGATTAACTTCACCTGATATTTCTCTGAAGCTTATTGCTAAAGAGGCGGGTAAATATATACTTCCCAGGCTAGCCCTCGTGTAGAGGAACCAGGGTGCATATTATCAAGGGGGTTTATCTCCGCTTTTTTGGCTTTAAAAGCCAAGAAAGCGGAGATAAAATTATCTCCCTATTACCAAGCTGTCGCTAACACCAGTTAGTCACAGCTAATAGGAGATAGCGACCATCTTGGGCCCCGCTTTGCATGTCAGTGATATTTATCACTAATGACATGCAAAGTGGGCGTGCCAAGATGTTAGCTACTGGAAACAGTCCCTAACATCGCTATCTCCTATTACCAACTTTTGGAGATATTCGCGCTAAGCGCGAATATCTCCAAAAGCTAACACCTGCCCTGAGCAGTTCTTAGCCATGTTATCCAATGGGAGGTGGATAACATGGCTAAGAGCATTTGCTCGATAATGCATGAATATCGCTGACTTTTCAGCGATATTCATGCATTGCGGACGTTTTTTATCGCATTTGCGATAAACCTTGCTAATAGCAAGGTTTATCTGCGATAAAAATCGCCGATGTGCGGCGATAATTTTTGTCTCTAAACAAGTTAGAGACAAACATTATCGCTAGTTGTTGGTAATATGCCCCATGCTATTCTATCCACCGCATGGTCGCTCATGTAGTAAATATCCTTGTTCTTCATCACTTTTTGTACATAGGACTTTGCGATCCTGAACTTTCGCCCATTTGTGGATTTCCACGGACCAGATTGAGGCCCTCAACTCCAGTGGCCTTTCACTCCATTTAAGCCCTACGGCTACGTTTTGGCCATTATAGGTATTCTACAGCTTCTTTAAGTAGTACATTTATAGCATGACCTCAAGTGTAGCTATTTGATTTGGAATCTTTAGTTCACCCTTATTATTTGGATTCTGCCATGCATGACACTCCATGGGCAGGGTTCATTTTATACATACCGCCTGTTTCAGTACATTTAGGCATTTTCTTTGTACTTACTATCTCACCTGAATTCTTCTGTTAGTCACGAAAACTAGTATTTTCTCTTCCTCTTCCTTTTTTCTCTCTTATTTTTGGGATTTTCACAATATTATGCCATTTCATTCTGATATCGACAAGGGGCATTTAGGGCACCACAGGTGGTCACTTTGGTTTCAACTCACCTGCTGATTTTAACGAGTATGTTATCACTAGGATTGATGACAATACACCAGCAGTTGGCGTACATATCATGCAGCTTTTTTGCTTTCTTTGTGTTCTTTCTAGTGAATGATGTGACGGCTTCCTGATGAAGGAATTGGCACCGAAACGCGCATAGTGTCTTCACACCGTCAGCCATACAACATCTAAGCCATTCACGTTATTAGCTAAATTGTAATTGTATCATGGTTCAATGAATCAATATCTTTTGTTTTCAGTCATATGTATCCATGATTTGTAGATTGAGCAGGATTATATGAACCACTCGATTAAATACCTAGTCCATCAAATGTATTTATGATCTACCTCATGAAGTGATTACTGTCTAGGACCCTGTTTATGTAAATAATGTATCATTTTTAAATACTGTACATGAAATATTAAACATTATTTTGTGATAAAAATATTAGAAGTCTCCTTAGTCATTAGATGAATTGTAGTTAGATTGTTTATCACATGTTAGTTTCAATATTGTATGTAAATGTGTTTGTATTTATATAGCGCCTTCTACCCAGAGGTCTCGTAGCGTTGTATTCATAACGCTGTGGAACCCTTCCTGGCTTTCCTGTGAGATGTCCACTCCTGGGCACCCCCAAGGTGAAGCCAGGCATCCAAGCGCTGCTGGGGCCGTTGTGGAAATTAAGCAAGCTATTGCCCAGAGTCACAGAGTGGGACCCATGATTAGACTAGGCACCAAGGCGAGAATTATCAGGTCCGGGGAGATTGAGTCCAAGAGCCGCCACGGTGGGAATTGAACCCTGGTCCCGGGCCAGACCTCTGCACCAGGGTCTGCCGCTCTAACCATTGTGCCACGCTTCTGCAAGCACATTTACATTAATTGTTTCTTGCTCAAGTTTGTTTCTAAATATTTTTGATTTTTCCCTGTGCCTTGGCAAGTTATCATGGAGGGGCCTCTGTTTCCTAAACTGAGTGCTGCAGGTCATTTACAAAGAAGCCCTTGGCTCCGGGGTTGCACAAGGTGTGAGTGTGTGTGGAAACAGCTATGCTAAGAAGGAAGAGGGGGAATCCATTTTAGGACGGTTTCCCTCACACACCAGAGGTGTCATACTTCATCATAGGGATACCTCCTTGCATCACAAACCTAGTTGTGACACGTGCTACAAACCCTCGCTGTGAGGGAGGAGCTCAAGGATGGTTTTTTTGTATGCAGGGTGGTCATAAAACCCAATGTGAGCGTTGTGTGTGGTAGAGGGAGGGCAGTGCTGGGTAGACAGTGCTTAAAACTAGCTAACAGGTTAGCCTAACACAGTTTATTGATTCTACCTGGTGCTAGGATTAAAATCAAGTAGTGGGTAGAGCAACTGCCGGCATTAGAAGCTGTTGTACTAGAATGTGATCAAAATGTTTCAGCCTGTTAACCTAAACAAGTGTTGTGGCTTTCGTCAGGATCTATTCTTGAAGCTACTGCGACATAAGTGAGAGATACTTAAAATGGTGTTAATAAATCTCTGTGTATATGAAGATACTTAACCACATCGCTGCTGTGGTTATTTTTCCCCTGTGCTGGAAATTGCCATTTTGCTGGTGTCATGACGAGCTCAGCTCGTCATCAGCACAGCTCAACTGTGCCTCATGACGAGCTGAGCTCGTCATGAGCATGGAAGGGGTTAAACCAGTGATCCAGCACTTCTCCAGATTCATTGGTAAACCTATGAACAACATAAACAACATACCGCGCTGTTAAAGCAGTATTACACATAATAGCACCGCAGGACCACACCCGCAAATTAAAATTGACAAATATATGCAATGTATTAACGGTATCGTGCATTATGCGTCAGTGCTAGAGTAGCACTTTGCTAACCTATTCCTAGCTTACAGTTACTCACCTGCAATAGTCAGGCAAATTACTGCATCTGTCCCTGGTGGATAGTCAATGGGATCAAACGCTGGTCCAACCTAGCAAGTGAAGGGTGGGGCGTTAGAGATCAAAAAAAGAATGATGCCCAAATAATTCAAAACAACAAGACAAGCCTCCTAAGCAATAATGGTTAATACAGCAAAACCACATCTGTGCACCCCCAAGTAAACACTAGAGGGGGCCCAGGAGGACCCTAAGCAACCACAGAGATGAGGCCACTGGAACTGAGGTACTGCGTGGCTGACATGGAAGCTAAAAGCCTACCAAATGTATGTATGTAGGCTGGGCAAGCAAGGAGAGCGAGCGCGCCTCAACAGAAGGCAGCCCCAACCCCACTATCTTGATGTACTACACAATCTAACATCATAGGAAGTAGGCGGGGGAGGGGTGGCCATCGCGTCACTGGTGGTGAAGTGCTGTGTCCGTGGGATATGTGGACTGTGGCACTAGACATTTGGAAGACCGCCCAAGGTGGAGGGTCAGAATACAAGCACGCATGCAGGCTGCACAGGTGGGGTATGAGTGATACAAGGCAGGTGCCACATATGAGTATGGACGGGACAATGTCCCCAAACTGTGCAAAGCAAACTGCGCAGATGTTGTGCAGAAGGAGGGAACGGCTTGCTCCGGTGCCGATAGGGATAGTGAAAAGGAGTGGGACAAGACTACTCGTGATAGTTTGACTGTGTGCGAAGGCTACCGGGGCAGTCACAGGTAATAAACGGGAACACGCGCATAACCTGCATTAAGCTGTGGAAAAATCTAGCAAGGGCCAGATACCAGCTGGATGAGCGCTGTTCCGGTCCACAGGGAGAGACCCCGAGTGTGGTTGGCGCTGAGCCGTGTGTCTACAGGGTGGGAAAAACGGCATGGACAGCACGGGGTGTGAGAGCATTACCGCTCGGAGGGAGCGTTGTATCCACAGCTTCTGTCCTGGGGGCAGATGTGGATCCAACAGAAAGATCTGTATTATATGA
Source organism: Lissotriton vulgaris (assembly GCF_964263255.1). Taxonomy (NCBI): domain Eukaryota; kingdom Metazoa; phylum Chordata; class Amphibia; order Caudata; family Salamandridae; genus Lissotriton; species Lissotriton vulgaris. The sequence goes on from NC_141698.1 coordinate 951,211,813, forward strand.
GGAAAAGGCAGATGACCTTCAGATGGCTTCCAGTGGAAACCCAGGGCACAAATTTACGAACAGCAAATCGGGAGCAGAAAAGAAAAGCAAGATTACAGTCACAACGGCCACATCGATACATGTGTGTTTGACAATCATGAATTGGGGAGTCTGCCCGCCCTGGTCCCTTAAACCTCCTCAGGCCCCCTTTTGTGTTTTATGCAGCTCATTCACACCCATGTGTGTAGGGATTTCCAAGCATCATCTACCCCTTCCTGTGGTCCAACAACATCTGGACCATCTATATCTGCCACAGCCGCCACAGTAAGGGAGACCTTGCCACTGGTAGAACCACCTGCAGCCCCTACAGGCCCTGCAACTGTGGAACACCCTCCTGCAAGATGGGATGTCCACGCATAGTACCAGGAGGTGAGAATGGTAATACCTCTGCAACCACCAACAAGAACCCTGACCCTAATTTCCTCCAGTGTGTGCCTAACATTTACTCTTTGGACTATTTCTGTACACATTTGCCTTTCTGATGCAAATAGCATTTTGGACAATGGACTTGCAACAAATTTTGCCTCTCTACATTGATGGTTTTATTTATTATGACTGACTTCTTCACTTTTTTGTTTGCTTTTTCTTTTTCACCCTGTTTGTTTTTTCACGTTTGGCACAATACATTTACCAGTAAAAAACTCTGAGGGGCATATTCTCAAGGACTTCTCCCTGATTTATCGGCACTTCAGAGCAGCAAAAGTGGTGAGAGAATTATCGCCTCATTCTGAAGCCAGTGCAAACTGCCAATATCACAAGTTATCCAGCGATAGCTTCTGCAAAAAAACATTGCCACGGATGAGAGCAACAACTAATGCTAATTATATGCAGAGTAGGCGTTCCTGTGCAAAAACACACAAAAACACAACTTCACGATATTCTCAACGTCCAGCCAGATTGGCAAATCAATCCCAAAACAGGCAATAAGGCGTGTTATCAGCAGGGATTTAACACCTGCCTTTTACTGGTGTTAAGGAGGACGACAACCTGCAGTATGAAAGGGAACCCATCCCAGAGCCACATCGGCAGACCAACACATGTCATGGAGCTACTGATCATGCAGCTCGGACACCCAAGAGGCCCACAACACCCATCGCCACAACCCCCATGTCCCCCCACCGGACCACCCTCCCTGGACCACGCCCTCAGGACCACCGCCTCGGACCACCACCAGGACTACCTCAGAGGCACTGCAAAGTAAGACAGCAGTCCATCCGAAAACGCACCAACCTCACAGACTTAACGCCAGAGGAAGTCATTGCACACTACAGGCTCAAAAGGACAACCATCCTCTGCATCCTGACCCACATTTCCCATAGGCTGACAGTACCAACACAGCAGGCAACCAAAATCCCTCTGCAGGCATAGCTGCTGGCTGTGCTGCACCTGTTAGCCTCTGCCACCTTCCAACCAACAACTGCTAAAGTCAGAGGAGTCTCAAAACCAACCCTATCAAAGTTAATCACAACTGTCTTGGATGCCATCATCAGCTTGGTACCCCAGCACCTTCACTTCCCCCACATTGGTCACCTCTCGCCTGGACTATGGCAACATCCTTTTTCTTGGAGCCAATAAGGAGGTGATTAATAAGTTACAAATGGTTCAAAATGCTGCTGTTTGCCTGCTCTGCCAGATTCCCAAAATTACTTCAATTTCTAGTTCCTTGCGCGATCTCCACTGGTTGATAGTGGAGAATCGCAATATATTTAAGACCTTAACCTATATGTATAGGATTGAAATGGGTAAGGCCCCCTAATATTTGAGATTCATCGCTCAATTGTACGTTCCACCTCGTTCTCTTCGTTCAGCCAATCCGACAAAATTTCTGTCCCAAGGTACAGATTATGTAGGGTAGGAGGTCGATCCTTCTCCTATCTGGGGCCTACTTTGTGGACCTCTCTTCCTTTGTCTTTAAGGAATGAGCCCAGTTTTGTGCACTTTTGTAGGATGTTGAAAACCTGGCATTTTAATCAGTAGGCTTCCATCCTTATCTGTTTCTGACCTTTTTTCAGGCGGGGCCGGGAAACCCTTGGGTAGCTGAGCGCCTTATAAAATTAAATAACATAACATAACATAACTATGCGCAGGAACAGCTAGAGACAAAGCAAGGCTTCTACGCCATAGCTGGCTTCCCGCACGTGTTGGGGGCAATAGACTGAACACATGTCCTACTTGTTCCCCCTGCCGACACTGCACACAATTACCGCAACAGAAGGCACACGCATTGCATCAATGTGCAGGCAATAGTGGACCACAGGGGATTCTTCACCAACGTCGTCGCCAACTACCCAGGCAGTTTGCATGATTCTTACATCTTCCAACAGTCCATCATCAACCAGTGCTTTGAGGATGACACCTACGGAAATGCACTGCTCGTTGGTAAGTACCAAATGAACACACCACACATCTCAACTCCACACCATGCAACTCACAACTGTGGGAATGCACATGTTACAACATCACATACAACATGCAAAACAACATGCCCACCTACCAGACACTAGAACAGAAGGAACTGTGGTAACAGAGGCCGGCCATGTAGACAAACCATCCACGTCATGGCACCTCTGCCACACAATAGCGGGATTTGGTGAGAGGTGGGAGCCAAGTATGTACAAAGGAGGCAAGTGACCCATGATTCAGAATGAACACAATGCCAAGTGAGGCGCTAAAGTGCTGGATAGACTAGTGTATGCAGAGCACAGACATGTCCATGTGGACATATACTGCTGGTTTGTGTGGTGTTGTAGACAGTGGATGCAACCATATTACCTCAGGCAGTGGGGTAGACCTTGGAGATGTAGCTATGTTGTCCCCCCCTGTAAGCATAAGCCGAGTGGGCTGGGCCAGCGTAGGAGTGGAAATTAACAGGCCATGACTCAGGGCATGGTTCACTTCCGGGATGGCCACCAAAGCAACTAATGCGTGTGTGTCTGGATCCGCCTTATCCTAACCATAGGCCTACACACACGTGTCCGACCACCTTCAATGGCCAATATCACAGTGTCATTGTCAGGCTTGTGGTCATGCACAGATTGTCATGACACTGGTGTGTCATAGGAGTGCAAGTGATACAACCTGTGCAGCACACACAAGTAAATAGGCTCTTGGAATGGGGAGCAGCTGTGAGGCAACGTAATACACATGGATGCCGCTCATTTGCCACATGCAAGACATGTCAAACATGAATCCCAAAGTCCCACACATCCCACACCAATATGCTAATAAGCCTGCGAACACAGAATGCAGAACAACCGATTGACACATCTCTCTCCCCTGTCACAGGGGATCAAGGATATGCACTCAGGCCGTAGATGATGATACCCCTCTGAGCCCCGAACACCCAGGCCCAAAGGCAGTACAATGCGGCCCTCAAACGCACCAGGGGCATTGTTGAGCGCTCATTTGTCATGTTGAAGTCACGTTTCAGGTGCCTGGACATCACAGGTGGAAGACTCCTTTCGAGCCTGCAAATAGTGTGCAAGATGATCATTGCATGTTGTGTGTTGCCAAACATATGTGTACGCACCAATGCCCCATGGATCCATGTGCCGAATGCACCGGACGATGATGATGAAGATGAGGCAGGAAGACCACGCCCCAGTGCAGCAGCAGCAGCAATAGCCCGAAGGGACACTATCATTAACAATTTCTTCACAGGAGCATGTCACATTGGCACTGTCCTTAGCAGTCTTGGAACAGGACAAAATGATCACAGGCACAGCATGTGCAAATAAATTAATTCCAAGACACATTCCCTGTATGCATGGCACTCTTCTGCATTAGCACATCACACTGACAAGTGTAAGTGCAACATTTAGTGCTGACAATTTTACCAATGGCAATTAGATGGTGGCAGTGTCACCTCCGTTATCAGGATCCTGTTTTCCAGCAGACTGAACTGCGTCATTCTCTTCTTCTTCTCCTTGCCCTTCCCTGACCCCAAGGTCCCAGGCTGGTCCTACATGGGGCTTGTGGAGTTCTGGTTGTCCTCTGTACTTGCTCCGGCTACCTCCATTGTGCTTCACATTTGCTTTGGTTTTGTTTGTGGGTTTTTTCCTACTTTGATAGTGCTTTTTCCCGTCTGACGTGTATGAATTGTAGGCCTGGCGAAGATTATTGCAGATTTATTTATCGCAGTTGGGACCATCACAACTCTTTCAAGTTAGGGTTTAGGTTTTTATCGCCATCCCAGTGACTTTATCACAGACATTTGACGTGTTATCGGTTAACTATCGCATGTTACCGCCGTGTTGTGAATAGGACATTAACACAGAGATATTTTCCCACGATAGGCAGCAATATGAAACATTGCGTTAGCCGATTTTGGCGATGATTATTGTACGTTATTGAGAATATCCCCCTTAGATTGGTATTGTATATCTCAACTCTATCAATGCATCTGTTATTTTCATCATAACTTAACAATGACAAAAATCAAAACATTGTGTAAACAAAGACAATTTGCAAGTAGGTAATATTTATCTCAAGTTCCCTAACATGACTCTCAAAAATGTCATACCATTCAAACATCTACTACTATGTTTATTCCATTTGACCAATACTTGTCTGTCAACATTTTCACTAACAGAAAAAGCCATACTTTACACATATTCTCAGTGCCAGGTTGCACATTTCCAGTTCAAGACTTTGCCAACATGGAAGAAGGGGATATATCTAAAAACAATAAGATGGAATAGGCAAATTATCATTGACTCATGTCATCAGATGGAGCCAGATCTTCTGGCTCACATAAGGACCTTACATCAATAACACGAATAGACAAAAACATGTCAGCACTACATTTTGTAGATACAGGATAAATCCAAACTACTGTTCCAGTATCTGGTGGAATGTCACAACAAAGTCTAAGTGATGTGCCACAAGAAGTATGTCCTAAAATGATGAACACTGGTAAACACGACCAGCAAAAGAATCAACCAGGATGACCCTTCCGTACAAGACAATCAAAGACCACAAACATTAACATCTGTTCCTTTTTTAGAGAGAGACACAGGACTACAGGTAGAACCAGGATGGGCAGGAGCAAGAAGAAAGTCAATCGCAGAAGCAATAGCCAAGAACACAAGGAGTCACAACCCTAGTCATAAACATCTCTAAACACAAAATCACTGAGTTTCAGACACAAACTCTACAGAAAGGTACCTCGTGTGTTCCCACGTATCACTCAAATATTCGGGAAACACAAATATGTATATAAAAAATTCATGCAAAGTTTACGACTCAGACATTTTTTTTACAGATAACGTTGAAAAAACAAACAAAGGAGAAGAACTTAAAAAAGATGTCCTTATGGGATTAGGGAACAAAAGTAAATATCTAACCCCAGTCAGCCACAAAGTGTTGGATGCTTTTGAGAAAGTTATCCTTAAAAACATCAACCAAATTTTCAAATCACCCAGAACCAAGACCACTAACATAAAACAGAAAGAGAGACAAGCTTTGAAACAACTAGTTGCTAACAAAGACCTTACAATACGCCAAGCAGCTAAGGGCAGAGCACTCATAATCATGAACACCAACTTCTATGAAAAGAATGTCAATGAACATGTCAATGACACAGAAACTTATATGAAAATGGACACAAATCCCACTAACACATTTTTTTAACATTTTGTCAAAAATCATTGACACAGCCATGGATGCTGGAACCATCAGCACAAAAGAAAAAGAATATTTGATCAAAATCAACCCAGCCATTCAGTACATTTATATGTTCCCTAAAATACATTGGGAATGAACCAACTAATCAATGTCTATGAATTATTAAATCATTGTATATATTATTGAATCCTGTTTGTATGGTCATTTCCCATTCCCTTGTAAATATACCCCTGTTGAAACCGTGTACATAACTGTCACTTGCTGTCACTTTAATGTATGCTTAAACCACTCTTTCGGTTCACACTTTACACTTGGGACACCCTTTCAAAAGTCTCCACACTGTTATATGATATGTGAATTGCAATATGTAAATAATTGAACTTTCTTTCTTGTAAAAATACTAATGATGGTACTCAATTGGTGTTATGAGTTTTGTTTTTCCTTCCTACATCCTCGGTAACCTTCACACTAGTATTAGACATTGTTGTGTATTTATCTAGTATACTGTCATTGTTCCACTGGAACCACTGTTTCTTCGATATAAAATACGTACCCTGGTTCCTTAGTGAGTAGGGTTCCCTTGTTTTTCCTGTGGCCCTAAAATACATAAGCACGCCACCAAACCACCATTCCGACCAATAGTTTTCACAATAAACTTAATAAATGAACTCATTGGCAAATTCATTGACAGGCATCTGCAGTCCATCGTCCAGAACATACCAACGTACATCAAAGATACCACACACTTTCTGAACATTTTGGAAGAAAACAAGAAGTTTTTACCACTGAAATGATCATGAGTACCATTATATACTTCGATTTCTTATGATTTGGGTCTAACAGCAGTGGAAAGTAAGTTAGTAGAAAGTGACAAAGATGAAGACTTGAAATTATTCCTGGTGGAATAATTTTTACAGTATTTCACAGCTATTTTCAATGGAATAATCAATTTTATGTACAATCTTCCGGTACATCTATGGAAAATTGTGCGGCACCATCCTATGCCAATATTTTCATGCACCGGTTTGAGACAGACCACATCCTACAAAATCCAGAGTGGAAACACAACATAATTCTTTACAAGGGATATATCGACAACATTTTCATTCTGTGAAAAAGATCAGAAACTGCTTTAATCATCGCCATCCAAAATCTCAATGAAGTCAACGAAAGTATAGCATTTACATCTACCACCAGTTAAAAAGAATTACCCTTCCTTGATGTCATGATTACGAATGAAAGCGACACACTGAAAACCAGTGTATATCACAAACCCACCGACAGAAATAACTTACTACACTACCACAGCTTTCGCCAACCCTCCCAAAAAAAATCTCCCACTTTCTCAACTACTCTAAATCAAAAGAATTTATGACAAACACAAAGCAATCACCATCGTGAAATTCAAAGAGAGAGGATACCCTGAATCCATACTAAAACAAGCTATTGAGAGAGTCCAGAATATGGAAAAGGATAAATTTTTAATTCCGCAACACAAAAGTGATGAACAAAGGTCAGTCTTCGTTTAAAAACTTTCCACAAGAAGTCACAGGATCAAGAAAGCCATCCTAAAACACTGGCCGATACTTGCATTGGCGGATGATTTCAGAGGTATTTTTTCGATCAACCCAAGGTTCGTCTATGAATGCACCAACAATCTCATGGAACTGTTAAAATCCAAGGAAACTACAGCAACTGTCAATGCCCAGGGTTTCATCCGCATCGGGGCTGTGTTGAATAGCCTATTACTTCCCCTATGAACAGTCTCAGAGCCTGAGAATATCACACAGACTACTAAGCCCGTCCAACCGGGGAGGGAAAGGAAAGGGGCGGCTGGGAGGGAGACCTGAAACCGACATAGAACAACAGAACTTAGAATGCTCCCACCCGCGTATATGATTGGGCCCACCCTCTTCCTTATAGATATGTTCCGTTTGATAAAGGTACTCAGAAACCCCTCATACTTGTAAAGAAAAATGTAAGGAATTATAGTTCAGGAGACACTTGGCGGGGAGGTACCGTTTTCTTAACCCAGCTATAACGAGAGAAGCACAACAAGTTTATGTAACACCCTGAACCTCTTGTTGACTACACTAATCTTGAGGAACACTCACACACATACCTAGGCATGTAGAGAACACACTTCACTGGATGTACACAATCCTTATATACAGTACCCTCCTTCGTCTGCTGAATGCACTTATATAAAAGAAACAATGATGTGAGAAAGAAAACCAAGGAAATAAAGCACAGTGCACAAGTATTCTGCTATCCAATATGCACCGTGTTCAATCAGGATTACGTAGATGACGGAGTTCAATAATCACTCCCCCATTGAAAGTATAAAATGCTTTATCTTCAGGAACAGTCACTGCAGTTTAGCAAACACCACGGGTTCCCAATGTTCGTCTATTTACCCAAGTTTGTATTTGCTTGCTAAGTTTGGAAATCCCCAGAAAAGCTCCTGATATAATACCCACACGCTTCCCTCTCTCGGCCGAGAAAAATAAACAGCTGTCGGATCCAAGTTGCCACGCCGGAAACGTGACTTCGGTAACATGCGGTTTCAGAACACAGAAAGAAGCTAAACTCCGCTTCTACTCAAAAGTCCGCTTGTCTTACCGCACATCCAATTATAAGTTTGCAGCACACCAAGGGGCATATTATCAAGGGGGTTTATCTCCGCTTTTTTGGCTTTAAAAGCCAAGAAAGCGGAGATAAAATTATCTCCCTATTACCTAGCTGCCGCTAACACCAGTTAGCGACAGCTAGTAGGAGATAGCGACCATCTTGGGCCCCACTTTGCATGTCAGTGATATTTATCACTAATGAGATGCAAAGTGGGCTGCCAAGATGTTAGCGACTGAAAACAGTCGCTAACATCGCTATCTCCTATTACCAACTTTTAGAGATATTCGCGCTAAGCGAGAAAATCTCCAAAAGCTAACACCTGCCCTGAGCAGTTCTTAGCCATGTTATCCAATGGGAGGTGGATAACATGGCTAAGAGCATTAGCTCGCTAATGCATGAATATCGCTGACTTTTCAGCGATATTCATGCTTTGCGTCGATTTATACCGCATTTGCGTTAAACCTTGGTAATACCAAGGTTTATTTGCGGTAAAAATCGCCGCAACGCTGCGGTAAATTTTTGTCTCTAACCAAGCAATAGCGATAATTATCCTTATTGCTTGGTAATATGCCCCCAAATCCTCCAGAGTGCTGAGACGAATTATCAGCACCGCCGATACATCACAGGGAACTATAAACCCACGCATTACGTGTCATAAACGCGACGTGTTCTATGTAGAGCTGGGAAATGCAGTTCTTTGTTCATAGCGACACCCAGGATCAGCGGCGATCTTGGCAGTAACCATGAAACATCATGGTACCCTTCCATGCTACAACTGCAGTAATTGTAACCCATAAATAAAGGAAATGAAATATCACACCTAACACAGGGAACCGCCATTAAGTTGAAAGTTACATGCACTTGCAACAGTAACAATTTAGTGCAAATGTTGAAATGTCCTTGTGGATTAGTCTATGTTGGAAAAAAATCCAGAAAAATAAAGACACGAATTACTGAGCATAAAGGTAACATAAGGCTCAAGAACATCAACTCCACCGTTGCAGTACATTTCAACCAATTCGACCTTAACCCCAGCCAGTTACGCTTCTGCATTCTTGAAATGGTAACTCAACTACCTGGTCGAGATAAATCTCAACATCTCCTGAGAAGAGGAACATATTGGATTAATCACCTAGCGTCATTACAGCCAAAAGGACTTAATGAACGCCTAGAACTCAGTTGCTTTCTATAGACTTCTAACGCTCATTCATCGTATTAATGCTCTGAATTTGCTATGTCAAGTGTACATGCTTATACATATATTGTTTTACAGAGTTCGTCCTTTCCTCGGTCTCATCACACATTTATGAATGTTCTGAAATTCGCTATGTCTGGTGTACATGTTTATATATATCGTCTTACACAGTTTTGCTTTTTACCCACATCACAATTACTTCCAGTTAGGTGTGCCTTGACACTATCAATATGGTACTTTCCCCTTTTTTATTTCCAGTCTTTTGGTTATTTTTCTCGTACACTGCGCACACCCGTTTGCACATTTTCGGGCTCATTTAAACCCGTAGATTTCTTCTTTCTCTTGACATTGAGTATTCACTCAGTACCTTCATACGGAATGGGTTGACACATGCTTCTGAACTACACAGCGTAGTATTTTTTTCATTTTTACCATAGTCACGTGATCGGAACTTCCGTCATTGTGCCAATTTAACAGAACTTTAAAACTGGCGTATCCACAAACATACCACTGTGTTGTTCCAACCTTGGAGCTCCATTGCTTTAAAACTTTGGTAAGCAGGACCTCGAATTTTTTAATGACCGCTTGTTCAGTTGACCGATCACGCTAATCTTTCACCTGCGATCGTTACATGTCACCGATTCCGACATTCACATAGTTACGTCTCAGGTTAAAATACAGCTAACCATTTGTTTATTCACTTGGCACCTCGTGTAACTGCCGTAATAAGTGCACTTTTAAACGTCGCAGGTTAGAATACAGCTAACCACTTGTGTAACTACCGTAATCATGGCACTTTTAACTCACGGTCGACAGACTGTTTTTTAAGGCACTTCTTCATTAGCACACCCAATTCTAAAGGCACCCTAACAGCACATATGTCACATATGCATCCGCGGAAGTACATGTTATTCTCAGTGCTTACTTTCATCAACAGTTGGCTGACTGTTCTGATAAAAATGTTCTACACCTGTACACATGCTTTCAAGACACTGTAACAGAGTACACGTCACATGTTTTTTCGCGTGTACACTTTTTGAGAACCTGACCAAACTTGACTAATGCTCATACACTCTTGTGTTGTTGCACCGACACATGTAGTTACATCACTGTTACCATCCACTGATGTATACCAAATTGATGTTAAGCGATTTTTTCGCTGAGTTATTGCAGATGTGCTCCACTTGTATGCTTTTAGGATTAAGTTACCTGAAGAAGGGCACCTGCCCGAAATGCATTGGGCGGAAAATGTGAATACGTTTTTTGATATACTATGAAGATAATAGTATGAGGATTCAAATATGAAGAATAAATAAGCAAAGTATGTAAAAGATTCACACGAAGAGTCAATGAAATTAATTTGAAAGCTAACCAAATTATCTATCGGAGTGCCCATCGGAGAAGCTATTCCTACGGGAACTAACGCAAATTGTACTAAAATGATGAGGAACATCAACACTTTACACACAATGAGGATTTCGCGAATGTGAAGGGAGATTAGCATGACTTGGCTCAACTACAAAATGTCGTTTGAGCAAATGATGGAACACATATTTCTTTAATGCCAAAAAATGACAGAGAACAAGTACAATGTAATCTTCAAATCTTCCATGTGTCTGTCTTTCCCAGAATCAACCCAGGTTCCTTTTAAACTTGGAAACAGCACCATATACCTGCACATGTCACAATTCGGAAATGTCTAAATGAAGATGACATGTCAACTTTGGAGGACACAGTTTCACAGAACAATCAGAGATAAATATAATCCAACTCAGCATAGTAGTCAATACGTGCAAACTTTGATCAACAAATACATTTGCGTCTATCCTGTCATTTATCCTGTCCTTCATTGATGTCTTCGTGAAGACGAACCATGGGTAAGGCGAGACCTGCATTCCGATTCCGAATCGGGCCCCGGGAACCGGTGTTGTGGTGCTCAGAAGATTGCGACCTACATCTCCGTGATGCCCGGCGGTGGAGTTGGCATGGTGCCCGAGCTATAGTTGAATAACATTGGCCTGAGGTGGCAGGGTCGACCGGTCTGGTTGACTTTCCCTTTCGATTTGTTTTCTAGAGGGATTTTCGACTGGGAGCGGCCCCCCAGTGCTGAGGGCAGCTATCCTGCGCTGAACCCGAGTGTACCTCCTCATTGCTCTGCGAGTTTTGGGAGGATACCTGGCCTGTGCCCTCTGGCTGAGGTTGGGCCTCCACCCGGGGGTCCCTGGAGCCACCATCTTCCTACTTAGTCTATCCGCCTCACACCGGTCCACATTCCACAATGGCAGGGAAATCGGAGGGGGAAAAGCAGAAGCTTAAGACAACTCGGCCGGGTGGCTATACCCAGACTAACAACATGGATCGTTATGACCAGACTAAGGGATCTCCCAGCGGATCGGGCAGGTAGGTACTCCGATTTCGACAACTGAGCCGACCCTGCAAGACGTTATGGCCGCTATAGATGGGATTAAATCCTCCCTTGGGCAACAAATGGAGACCCTCGCCCTTAAACTTGATACTGTGGCGATCGATGTCAATCTGATCCGCACGGACTTGACGAAAACGAACGAGAAAGTCAAGTCGTTGGACATTAAGACTTCCAGTTTGACGGGTGACGTTGCTGACTTGCAGACGGAGGTCCGCAACTTGAAGGCCTCCAATGATCTCTTTATGCGTCGTCTGGAGGATTTTGAAGGAAGGGCTCGGCAGAACAATGTCCGTATCATCGGTGTTCCGGAGAAGGCGGAAGATTCTGCAGCTGACCTCTTTGTCGAAAATCTGGTTGTTAACCACCTTGCACCCAAGGGACTGAGTACGTTTTTCACGGTTGAGCGGACTCATAGAGTTCCGGGTGGTAGGCCACCGCGGCCTATGATCGCAAGGATTTTTAATTTCCGTGATAGGGACGCTATCCTGCAGGCCTCACTGATTAGTGGACCTATGAAGTTCGAGAACACTACCATCAGCTTCTACCCGAACTTTACCCAATCTGTCCAAAAGCAGAGACTTGGCTTCCTAGGGGTAAAGAGGAGACTGCGTTATATGGGCCTTAGGTACGCTATGCTTTTTCCGGCCAAGTTGAGGATCAAACACGCGGAGCGCACTTTTTTTTTCGATCGGCCGGAGGCGGTGGCTGACTGGCTCGACACTCTGTCGAACCATCGTGCACAAGAGGAACAATCTGGAGGGGCGGAAGTCGGACCGATGGAACAGGAATAGGCACCTGCTGTCTGGTTTCTGGGGTCCTTAGTGGGCCTTGAACTGTGGTACGCTAATCCTGTAATGTGAATTGATGTGACATCCGGGGAGGTTACGGGGCTATTGGTGGGTCTCTTTCCTCCTCTGATTAACTTTTTGTAGCTTAGTTAGATGTGGGGGCGACAGGCACACTGCAAGTTGGGGTGGCTTTCTAGTCTTATGCAGGGGTGCAGGGTGGGGGGGTTTGTAACGGGATGTTGGGGGGGATGGGGGTTTCTGTTGGGGTGTGTATTTGTTTCTCTTCAAGGCAATGTATTGTTAGACCTTCTGATCGAAGTGCTGGATTCTTACTGGGGTCGGATCTTCTTTCACTTTTGGATGGGAGTAGGAGGCTGAAACTGATGAGCTGGAATGTGAATGGGTTGGGGGATAGGATTAAACGTGGGGTAGTGCTGCAATTATTGAAACATCACCCCCTGATGTGGTCCTTCTTCAGGAGATGCACTTGATAGGTAATACTTGTCATGCCATGAACAGGAAGGGGTATCGTTTGGTCGCCCATGCCGGGTTCTCCTCCGGCTCCAGGGGGGCTGGTATCCTAATTAAGACTTCTCTCCCACTGGAGATCAACGCTATGGTCCTCGATGATAGGGGGCGCTATGTCGCTCTAACGGGTAGGTGGGAGGGCCGGACTCTTTCCCTGGTCTCTGTCTATGTCCCCCATGGCCTACAGTCAACTACTTTTGCGGACTTGGGGCGGGTTGTCCTTGCTCTCCTTAAGGGATCATTGCTATTGGGTGGTGATTTTAAAGCTGTGATTTTTGGTATAGCTGATCGACATCCACCTAGGGATCTTAAGGGGGCACAGAACTGGCTTCAAGATTTCATTGATACTCTGGGCTTGGTAGATTGCTGGAGATTGTTGCATTCCGCTCAGCGGCAGTACACGTTTCATTCGGGCGCTCACAGTAGCCTTTCGAGGAGCGATTATGTTTTGGTGCCTGCTGCACAGGCACTTTCTATCACTGAGGATAAGCATTTGGCTCGGGGAATCTCTGACCACTCTCCACTATGGCTTTGAATGGAGTTCAATTCTGGGACAGAGGGTCGGGTAGCTCCGATTAACCCCTGGTATCTCTGGAACCCTAAAACATGCGCAGACCTGGTAAAATCTCTCGACCAATATTTTCTGTAGAACGAGGGTTCTGTTTCGTCTGTAGTGTCACTTTGGGAGGCTTTCAAAACCGTCCTTAGGGGCCAGGCCTTGTCGTTAATCACAGGCGTTAAGAAACGGAGAGATGAGGAGGTGGTTAAGATCGAGGCGGAGATAGCGGACCTTGAGCTTGGCCTGGAGCGGGAGGTTACCCATGCCAAGATGCATCTTTTGCGACTTAAACAGTTGGAATACAGTGCATTGGTTACTGATACGGTTAAGGCAATGAGTAGAGAACAACAGGGACGGCTATATGAAATTGGAAGATAAAGCAGGCAAACTGATAGCGTGGTTGGATAAGAAGGACAGGGCGAGTCGTGTGGTGCTGTGATTGAGACGGCGAGTGGTGTTCATGTTGCCGACCCTGAAGAGATTGTTCAGTGCTTTGCGGATCACTTCCAGCCAGTGTACTCCTCCGTGTCGGAGAGGCAGGAGGAGGACTCACATCTATTGTTGCGTGAATTTGCTTTACCGTATCTTTCTGATTGGGAACAAATGGATGCTCCAATAACCACAGACGAGTTGGCTCTTGCGATTTGCTCCCTGTGTTCGGAAAAGCTATGGGTCCCAACGGTTTGACTATTGAACTTTACAAGTTGCGGCCTGACAAGATAGCATCCTATTTAAGGGATATGTTTTTGGAGTCTCGTGAGTGTGGTTCTCTCCCTCGTGATCAGCGTCTTGCGACCATTGCGGTGATTCATAGGGAGGGGAAACCGAGGGATAGGTGTGCATCATACCGGCCGATTTCTCTTTTGAACGCCGAACCTAAGATCCTCGCAAAATTGCTGGCTAACCGTTTGATCACCGTTATTAGTGAGTTGATACATCCGGATCAATCCGGTTTCATCCCGCATAGAAACACTGCCCTGAATCTTAGGCATCTGCATGGCGTTCTCGCGAGAGCTGCGACGTTGCGTGAGCCGGCCATCTTGGCGTCTTTGGATGCCACAATGGCTTTTGATACCGTGGAATGGCCATACTTATGGGCTGCGCTGGCAAATTGTTGTGAATGGTCGTGTTTCCATTCAGCTTAGTCTTGGGAGAGGTACTCGTCAGGGTTGTCCCTTGTCGCTCCTGTTTGCTCCAGCCCTCGAGCCCCTTGCTGCATGGATTCGATGGGAGCCCTCGATGAAGGGCATTCAATGGTCTCCTGATTTTGAAGATCGCATCTCGCTCGACGCAGATGACATCTTACTGTATTTGACCTCGCCCCGGAAGTCATTGATGGTTTTGTGCGATGTTTTGACCTCCTTTGGTAGGAACTCGGGCTTGATTATTAATTGGATGAAATCCTACCTATACGTTCTTTCTGGTGACGTCCCTCTTCATCCACGTACCTGTCCCATTCAGGTGACACTGACAGGGTTTAAATATGTCAGTATCTATATTTCATTGGATCCTGTGGCCCGGTATGAAAAGAATCTTCTCCCACCCTTGGCTAGATTGAAACAGGATGTCGCGGGTTTGGGTAAACTTCGCTTTCGCTGCTTGGTCGTGCGGCCCTATTTAAAATGATGTCTCTGCCTTGTTTTCTTTATGCTCTCCAGAACACTCTTGATATAGTTCCCGCTAGCTATTTTCGTGTGGTTGAAGACCTTCAAGGGAAGTTGATATGGGACGGTAGGCCTCGTATTGCTCTGCCCAAACTGACGCTCCCCTGGTATGATGGGGGTATTGCTCTCCCTGACATCAAATGTTATTATTGGGCTTCTCAATTGCGGGCCATTAATCATGGTATGTATGGTCCTGAATTGAACCCTGCTTTTGCTATGGATAGATGGCTGTTGCCCGGGGGTAATTATTATAGGGCGCTGTACTCAAAATTGGTGGTCAAGACTCTGTCGGGGCCTACGAGGACGGCAGTGCGTACGTGGCAGGACGCTACTAGTTTGATGGGGTGGAAAGACCGGTTGACTCTAGTGACCCGGCTTTTCAGCTCGGATAAGCTCGGTAAGCTGTGGAAGACCAAGGGGTTCGATACGTGAGACCTCATCGGTATCAGTAAGGTGGGAGACCTCTGGGTTAAGGGCCAGGTGAAATCGTTTGTGATGTTAACCCCTTCGAAGCTAATGACGAGCTGGGCTCGTCATGGCGCTTACCTGCCGTGCGCGGATGACAAGGCCAGCTCGTCATGAATAATGGTGATTTTGGAGCTTCAGCGCCGGACGGGAAAACGCCTAGCAGCCATGTGGTTAAAGACAGAGTTTGAATTGGGTGACAATGAGAACTTCCGATATGTTCAAGTTTGCCACACCTTAATGTCGGTTTTCCCTTCGGGGGAGGTAATTCCGGAGTCGTCACCGCTTGAAGATAGATTATTGGATGGCTATGTGCCCGATAGTACTATCTCCCTTGTCTACAAAAAATTGATTAATAATAGGTCAGACCTCCTGTTACATTTTCGGGACTTGTGGACCCATGACGGCCTCGAATTGGATGACGAGGACTGGCAGTCTGCGATCTCCTCTCCCAAGGAGGTCGCGATTCCAGCTCGACTCCGACTGGTACAACTTAAGATCCTCCACGGGATTTATGTCAAGGGCCCCTGTTTGGTCCGAATGGACTTTTCTGAGGAGGGGTTATGCAAGCGAGGGTGTAGGCAGGTAGGGACATTTCTCCATATAATTTGGGAATGTCGTGAGGTTGCTGCTTACTGGAGCGGGGTCCATGAGGTAATAAAGGAAGTGACGGGTGTTGCTCTCTTGCCTGAGGCCAGACGCTGCTTGTTGAATGTTTGGGAACCCACGGATTATAATGTAGCCCAGACTCAGTGGGTGACCCTGGGGGCCATGATTGACAAGCGAGATATTGCTCAGTTGTGGGGGTCCCAGAGGCCTCCTACAATCGAAGTATGGAAGGAAAACATGGGCTGGTGTATGTTCAGGGAAAAAACGGTGTATTTGGCCCGGGCCGTCCTCGGAAGTGGCGTAGAGTGTGGGGACCTTGGAATAGGTATCGTGGAGACATATGTACACCGCCTGCAGTAGATAACATTGATGTCCCACTTTCCCCCTGACCCCGCATTATGACCATCTCATTGTATCTTTATTGAGTTTGGCCCCTATCCCCCCTCCCTTTCCTTATGTTGATTGCTGCTCATTGTATTGTGTTTTCCTTCCTCGATTGAACTGGTACTTTGTATAACATGTTTCATGCCTTGCTTGTTTATATTTTAAATAAAAAGAAACAAAAACAAAATACATTTGCCCTGATTTTCCCTAAACTTGCCCTTCCAAACAGTACCACCATATACTTCTCTCATAATCACATCAGTATATTTAGTTCCTTATAGAGGACAATGATTTTGGGGATTTCTAAGCACTTTACAATGCTAAAATACAACAGTTTAAGTATGTGTTGTGCCCGAGATCATATTTGGTGTGTATGGAGAGATATTTCTATTTGAATTACATGTGCTACTGTGAAAACTCACATCATCGAAATTAGGAAACACATTATAAACTCTGTACAACTGTACATAAAAATGTTTTCTGTACTAATGAAATTAAAATAATGCTAGCTATCTGTATGGGCAAACAAATTATTCAGTCTATTTCAGGACTCCCCAAACAGTTGTATGGAAGCTACCAGTAGTAGCCCCCAGACCACTTTTGAGTAACATGCAGCCTGGAGGTAATTTATTAGATGGACACAAGGTCATTTTTGTATGTAAAAGATAAGAGAAGGCTGTGTTCATGGGACATCGTGACCATCAGGCTGCAGACAACAATGCTGATAATGAGCAGTGCTCACTCCGAATAATTGTTTAGGCTGGGACTGAGTCACAGGGTCAAACAACTAAAGCACTGCGATACATCTGTCATAAACATATTTCCTTGCTTGGTTAAATTTTGAGGTCTGCTTAAAAATATGCCCCTGAATGATTTTTAATCGATGACAGTTGAAAGTGAGAATTACCTAACTCCTTGAGAAAACACTTAATTTAATTTTACTCCCATTTCAATGTGTGTCAAAGTCCAAACTCCTGGACCCTTACTCACAGTGGCCACTATTCACTGTGCAATAACTATATATGTTTTGCCTTCAGTACTTTTGAATCTTTTGCACGGATCAGAAGTAGGTCACATTACTAAATATGTAGGAGCCCCCTGGACTAGATGATGTCACAGGCCTGGATTGGTGAGTTTAGACCATGACTTTTGATGTGAGTAGGCAACAGGCCACTTCAAAAGTGTGTATTAAGATATTGCTTTTGATCAGCATGTGAGAATACACATGTTGTATGCCGACCTATGAGTTATGCTAGTGATTGATGTAAAAAATATTTTGTTACATCAAGAAAGACTGAGAAAAAGTCCCCAAAACTTTTTTTGCTGTAATTTCTTTTATTGATACAAGTCAACGCCCATCAAAAACAGCAGATATGGAAGGCCATCACCAGGAATGTGTAGACATGGGGGTTTTCATGTGGCACAGAATCCGCTGCTGCAACAGATGGAGGGACTGTTGACTCTGGACCTGACAGTCAGCAGAAGTCCAGCTCAGGCAGCCCTCCCAATGTGAGAGGCGGTTGCGCCACACCCTGACCACCCTAGTGGGCCATAATCTTGTGGGGGCTTATCCTGAGCTTGATGGACAGTTGAGGGCACAACAGCAGCAACATGGGGGTAAGTTCTTATCAGAGTTTCACATGTTACATGAATAATGTTTTGTTACAGGTAGGATCTTTTACATCAATATTAAGGGTGACCTATGTCCAACGTACAAGAAGATTTCTTGAAGGTGTAGTTTGGTACAATGTGTATGATCATGAGCTTTGTCTAATAATTTGTGGTAAGGAACCCACCAGATTTCTGTTCACAACAAATGGAATGTTCTCAGCAGACACATGTTTGCCTAAAGTCCACATATACATCGTGTTGTTTGATGTCATGGGGGACAGTTGAACCAAACAGGCCAATAGTATTTATTGTGACAGGTTTGATGCTCCTTCACTATTGTGGATGATGTATTAGTAGCCCTATTGCATGTGACATAGCTGCCTAGGCACTTAGGATACAGTGGATGTACCAAACGTCACGTTGGTAAGTTGAGATTCTACACATACAAGAGTGAGCATGTGATCCAAAATGACTGTCACTAATAATTGCTACATTTGGGAATCAAAACCTATCTAAACAAATACTGTTTCATACATGTTAAAAGTGACCGATTAGCATGATGTCTTACCTCTACACAAAGATGTGTGTGTAAGCCAGCCTGTTTTTTACAAAAAATAGTGATAGACATACCATTTTTGTTGAACCACAGGCAGGAATGTGTGCACATTGATGACAGAGTGACACACACCCTAAACTATTTCAAAATGTCTATTGTCCTGACCAAATCATAAAGCTATGATGTACTAAAAGGGATTTTGCAAACTGGAATGTTCTATCATATTTATGTTGGAGTATCCCATCAGGAAAGTTCAAAATCAGGTCTAACTCATGGATCATTAGGCAATTGTTGAAATGCATCAAGGTGTAATATTTATTTATTTGTGTATTTTGTATAGCGCGCAGCTACCCCAACGGGGTGTATGTTGCATATTGGGATTTATATATGAATCTTTGAAGTAATTATACTATATGAATTAGTGCATGTAATAATTACTGTCATGCTCTACAAGCTTTTAAATACAGTGAAAGGCAGCATAATTAGTGACACAATTTAACTTACATACAACAAATGTCAAATAACTAGAGGTATTGAGGAGTGAAATGTGAAAAAGTGTTTTTGCTCTATGCTGAAGTGTATAGGAAATGTTTCAAGGGCTACGTATTTGCTTATGCTTTGGAAGTCGTTTGTCAATCCACCCAAATATATGTGTCTGGCTATATTCAAGAGCAAAGGTATCCACTTAGTAAATGATACATTGCTAAGCTTCTTCAGTGCAGAAAACATTTATACATTTTAACAATTGACACTTGACACTTGTAGTAAGTGTTACCATGGTAAATGCCAACAAAGGCAACCTGTTTTCAGTTCATACTATTATTGGTACAACATTGTAGTATTTGTTCACACATATGTATTCATATTTTACTTATCGAGAAGGGAATGTATGTAGAGTTTAGGGCCTAGTGAACAGACTGTACAAATGTAATTTTGGTTGATATCCTTTTGGTGAAATTAGTTCACTATTCTAAATAATCAAGGCCAACCGTTCAAAGATGTAGAGGGTCATAATAATGGGCAGATCAGACATGATATAGAAGCAATTGTAACTGCGACCAAATGGTTTCTGAAAATGTTTCTTATATGCATGAGCTTATACTAATATTGAACCAAAGTTTAAGAGGCTTGAAGCAGGTGAAATCTGTAAACTTGGAAACTGTTTTGTGATCAAAGGTAATGATCAGTTCTGTTTACATAGATCCAATAACACTATGTTATATATAATTTCAGCATCATCCGGGGAAGGCATAGGAGAATTTGCCAATGTAGGTGGAGAAGCAGCATGCCACTGTGTTTTTGATGTGGACACCACACAACGAGGGAGCCAGTGGCATGGAGGGTGAGGGGAGTGCAACAGAGGCCACCAGTGGCTCAACATCTTCTTTGGAGGCCTCCTCCAGTGATCACTACCTTGTGGCAGCAGACCCTACATGTTCCACCTGCATGCTGGTCCACCACCCAGAGTATCATTGCAAATCCATCCTACCTCTTGCTCCCCCCAAAGTTGGCCATACCAGTCCCCCTAAAAGAGGTGGCATTGACTTTGATCCAGGTACCTTAACGCCTGGATGTGCTGTGTGAGGAGGCTAATGGCCTCCTCAGGAACCTCTCTGTAGGCCTGACTGCACTTACGAATGCCATCCAGGGGCTTGGCTGCCAATTGCAATAAATGGTAGCTTACCTGGAAGGCATTCACAGTGCTATGCCTGGATTAAAGAGGTATTTTAATGGTCTAGGATCCTCAATGACCATAGCCTCCAAACCATCCCAACCTCGTGCCCCACCTCCCGCCCTGTCCCTATCCAAATTCCCTATTCCCAAATGTGTACCAAGCACAATCACACATTTGCACACAACCACTCATGCAAACACAAGCAGCACACCCACACACAGACATAATTAACACAAAAAACACAGGCACGCATCCAGAGAGACCCATCAACACAGCCACAGAGCCTGCACCCACATCCACAGTCACCACACCCACAACCAGCACAGCCACATATACCACACTTACAAACACCACCCACACCACCAACACAGACACCACACCCACGGGCACCACACCCACTACCACAGTCACACGCACTACTGCCACCACAAGCACAGACACCACAAACAACACCACACCCACAGACTCTACACCCACCACCACAGCCACATTCACCACACCCAGCACTTCCACAGCACATAGACTCACAAAACAGAAACATCCACACTCACCCATACAACACACATCAACAAGCAAGACACACCCAAACATTCACAACATACACTAGGCCAACAGACACCTGCACCCTCAACAGAAACATGCACAACTGACACTTCCACTCCCTCTACCTCCCAACCTCAGTTTTCCCCTGACCATCCTACCCATTTTCCCAGTGGGAGTCTTATGTTTGCCCTTGCTGTGCCCCCTACCACACCCAAACCCACCCCTCCCAAATGCAAATATACCCCTTCTACCCCAAACCCATCCCTTTCATATCCCAACCTACCCCTCAAAAGAAAGGAACCACCACTACTGTCCCCAAGGTACCCCTAAAAAAGGCGAATGCCCCTTCCCAAAACCGCCTCCTCCCAAAGCCAAGACCACCACTCCCAAAATCACCCCCCCAAATCCAAGTGTACCCCACCCAAAACTAAAACACCCCTTACCAAGTAACATCTTTGTGGTGCCTGCTCTGCCCACTAGTAGCTTTCCCTGGCAGTGCAATTGGAGGCAAGCTGAGTGCCACATCACCCCTGTGCACAGGACTTTGTGGACACCATTTGGACTGACATTTGAATTGTTTAAAACATGGGAGACTTATCTCATTGTGAATTAATCCCAAGGTTTCTTTTCACCAAGTTTGTCCTGGCATTAATTTCCCTTCGCAATTGTTTGATTCCTAGCAATGTTTCAGTGCAAAATGTGCAGTGCATACTTTTCTTTAGCAAGATGGCAAGAATTGCAACATATTTTTTCAATGTCTTCTATGGTAAATGCATATACTGGTTTACAGGGTATGTGAAGGTCATTTACTTTAGGTTTAACCATTCAACATAGTTGCAGACACTTGCACCAACAAATAGATGTTGACACATTATTTAAGGATATTTTTCTACAGGTGTGTTTGTTTCACCTCGATGAGTATGTACACATATGCATTGCACCTTGTAATATAATGGGCAAATTTAACTTGTGTACAATACAGGACTTGCACTAGACAAGAGTAAATGTTAAAATTTGGGACTGCCATTGATTTTTCAGGTAATCTATGAGGTGAGGGTTACATCTTGTCTAGTACAATTTCTACATAATGTTATATTGCACTTATCTCAATGATGTGTGATACATACGTTTTTATTGTGATTATTTTTTACTTTATTTAAACACACCTCTATGGTGAGTTTTAGATTTTTGACTTAATATCATTTGTGTAAGTGTCCTTTTTTGGAAGGCAGCTGGAATCACATTTATGATCACAATCTGGTTATACAGGTGTGTTACTTTAATTTTCGTAAATGTCAACATGAGAGACATATGAATTACACTTTGGTATGCTATTACTTGTGTGAGTATTTTAAAAATGCATGAGTCCTGAGAATATGTGAGCAGCCAAGTGAAAAGGTAACAGGTAGTGGGGTAGGTTATCTTCAGCTCTGGCAATGACGATGATGATTTGTATTGTAATTATACAGCAGGAGAATAGGCAGGATATGTAGGATTTGGTCTATGGTGGCACTGGAAATGGGACGGTGAGTTAATGTTAAGTTTATGCCTTATGTGTATTCCATTCCGTCAGCTCAGGTGTGGAGGTTTCCCTCCCACAGTTGCGTCAGCTGGAAGGCACATCGTGATTGGCCCAGTGAATATAGTGGCTGCATCACCACAGACACCTGCTTTTGCCTATACTGCCATCAACGTGGTTGAGATTTTGTGGCAGTGATGGTGGGACCACTGCAGTCTTTCGTCTATGCAATAACCAACCTCTAAATAGGGTGTTTTAACCGCCAAGCCACAGCACGGGAAGCCCTCTGAAAAAGCCACAGTGGTACCCGATCCACCAAGATTTAAATTAAGCCCTATGTTTTGGCAACTATACAAATTGAATACTTTAATACCAAAATGTGACATCATAGTGACTTCGCCAAATATTATGATGGGTTTCTTGCTCAGAAATGTTTTTTCTTTGGAATAATCATAGCCAGGTTAATCATTGCTTGTGTGTGGTAAAGTACACTCCGACCCAATTTCCAGGACTGAACTTTGAAATGTGCGAGGTTTAGGCTTTCAAATTTATCCGACTTCAGATAAAGCACACAAAAGAGCTTGTGATCTCTTGTTTCTACAAATGGTGCTGTGAGGTGGCAGAATGCAGGAAGAGGTGGAAAATAACACCTGTACCTTATTGGTAAGGGAAGAGATGATGAAAAATCCTGGAAGGGCACATGCTTGAGCATTGGAAATAGGAACACGGCAAGTAAAGATCTGGGAGGCTTCTGAAGAGGGAGGAAGTCAGAAGAAGAGGTGTGGTCTGGTGAAAGCAGAATTCCCGGATTCATAAGTGGTGACAAGTGTAATGTTGCTTATCTGTAACAAAGCAAAGACAGGCCTGTTCAAGAGGAAGATGAGCTCCCTGTTGTTTGAGGGTGGGGCTTCAGCCTCATGGTTGGGGGATTGATGCTACATGAAAGCAACAAACTTTCAGAGTCTTTAACATAGATAAGAGATAGCACTTCTTAGAAGCTTAAGTGAGGAGAAAGAATAGATCAGACGAAGGTGGCGCTCGATAGGAGTCTGCATGAATGTGTCTGCGTGGGTAGGCCAAGAGGGCAGGAACATAGAGGTATTGACAGAGAGGCAGGAGTGTTAGAACTGGGGGTTTCTGGTTGGCAATGGTATACACCTTGAACCAAATAGGGACCCTTGCCTCTAAGTCAGGGGAAGGGGATTACAATACTGGATAACCCCTGTTCACCCCCTTGGTAGCTTGACACGAGCAGACAGACCTATCTCAGAGGCAGTGTGCTAAACATTTGTGAACACATACAGAAATACAGTGAAAACACTACAGATGGACACAACACAGGTTTTATAAAAATAAGTATTCTTTATATAGACTTAACACAAGACCACAAACAACGAAAACCCACAATACTTTAATCAATAATAATTCTTCAAGATGGTAGAAATAGTTCAAAAGTAGGTATTCACTTAAAAATAGTCTTTAGCAACAGATAACCCCAATTGAAGCTATCACAACGTCAAGGTCAAAGAAATCCTAAAGTACAGCACCGACCGAGAGGTGCGCGGCGTTGGGCCCGGAGTCAAAACAGACCCACAAATAACAGTACCTTGGAAAAGCAAAAACAAAGACAGCTCATGGTGTCGGGGAGGTGCGGCGTCGATGGTGCATTGCGGCATTGGCTCCTTACTTCGGGGGAGATGATGCGTCGATGTCCTAGATGCTTGCGCAGGCAGGGGAGGCATCGGTTCTGGACAGGACAGGAGGTGATGTCACGATGGTCCAGAAATTACGGTTCCGTACAATGTCACAATGTCGATGGATTCTTGACCACCCACATCGACGATCGGCTTCGCGATGATGTCGGCTTCTGAGTTTATGCGGCACAGCAGCAGGCATCAGGCCGGCATCGCAAGTCGGAGCAGTGCTCATGGCTATGGCAGGCTTACGATGTTGTCCGCTGGCGTCGATGTGGCACGGCGGCGGGTGTCGGGTCTACGTTGCAAGTCAGAGCAGCGCTCACGGCTTCAATGCAGATGATGGAGTCACTCGCCGGCGTCGGTGTTGCAGAATTCCTTTTGTAGCAGCTAGAACAGCAAGATCAAGAAGCAGGCAAACAGAAGGGGTGAAGTCTGGTATCCCTGAGACTTCGGTCAGGATCCAAGCCCTTGGAGTAATATTCTGTAAGATGATGAAAGTCCTTTAGAAGTTCCTTCTCCTCTCCTTGTCACTGAAGACACCACTGTAGGCCAATCCAGCAACACAGCACACTGGCAGGGGGCAGTACAACTCCTACAGCTTGCTTGGTTCTTCTCCTTGGCAGATTTTGTCTTGTTCCAGAAGTGATGTGATCTAAAGTCTTGGGGTTTGGGCTCCAATATTTATACTAGCAAATCCTTTGTCCTCTGAAGGCAGAGGGTCCTGTGCCCAGTCCAAACCAGTGCTGCGTAGTCCTGGAGCACTTTGTTGACAGGACTCCTTCATTCCTTTCAGTGTGGGCAAGGGACTTCAGATGCACCACAGGAGGTGGATCCAGCAATGTGGAAGGCAGGCACAACCCTATTCAGGTCCCAGTTGCAACTCCTCCCACCCATCTACATGCAGATAGCGCTATTCAGCCATGTGTTGACTCACCCCGTCTCCTAGAATCCCCCAGCCCCAGTCACTCAAACTCCAGTCAAGGAATACACAACCTAGCAGAGGCAGCCTTGGATAGATAGGCAAGAAAATGCCTATTTTCTAAAAATGGTATTTTCAAACACAGAATGTTAAAACCAACTACACTAAAATATGTATTTTATCATTCTGGGTTCAGGCATACTAAACTCAAATTTCTACAATGTTCTCTGGGTCAGTTAGGATTATAAGATGTTATAATCAAAACTGCCCATTCTGGCCTACGGGGACTGGTATCCTTGCAATAGTGAAAAAACGAAAATGGCTGTAATTCACTATTAGGACATGCCACACACACCAGGGCATGTCCTACCATATACTTACAATGCACCAGGCCCTTGGGCCTACCTTAGGGGTGTCTGATATGAAGAAAAGGGAAGGTTTAGGGACTGGCAAGTGGGTGCACTTATCAAGTCGACATGGCAGTACTAGAGTGCACACAGGCTCTGCAATGGCAGGCCGGAGACACACGTTACAAGCTGCTTCTGTGGGGGGCCACAACCAGTGCTGCAAGCCCACCAGCAGCATTTGATTTACAAGCCCTTGTCCCACATGGTGCACTGTGCTAGCGTCTGACAAGTAAATCAAATAACCCAATCATGGAGTCACTAATCAATACATCAATTTAACATAGGGAACACTTGCACTGTGGCACTGAATAGCAGTGGCACAGTGCCCAACAGGGCCGGACTGGGAACCAGAACCGGCCCTGGCAGAGTGCTCGGCCGGCCCCCTCCCCATTCGGGGAGGAGAGGAGAGGGGGGAGAGGTGCGACCGTGCTCTGTGACAGGGCCGGTTTTCGGCCGTTTTTGTTACAGGGCCGTTTTTGCAGCATAACGGCCCTGTAACAAAAACGGCCCCAGGGGCCCAAAACCGGCCCCCAACCATGCGGCCCGCCGGGGTATTGCCCGGTGCCATCAACGGCCAGTCCGGGCCTGGTGCCCAAAGCATCTAACCAGCAAAACAGGTCAAATACAGAGGAGGCAATAAGTAAAAAATGGAAGGGAGACTCATGCCTATGATACCAGGTCTAACAAAAAGGTTGTGTAAAAGTTATAGGCAGTGAAAAAGAGGCTGTAATAGTGCAATACAGACTATCTGTGTGGAGACTACAGTTGAATCTCTGAGAGGGCAAGTGTCAGCTATTGAAGGTGGTCTGTACTCAGTCAATATAGAAGTTCAGGAGCTCGAAAATGAAGTGCAAAGAGCGTATCTATTATGATGGAGGCCGAGAGAGAAAACAAAAGAAGATCAACAAATAATAGGGTTTTGGCCTTGGTATTTGTTCCCTTGCACATGAAGTCTGAAACACTTCCAGTGATGTATTATTGTTTTATGGCCAACATAGCCCCCACCAGTACTACTCTCATCCTCCATTAGTAAAAAATTACATATACCGTTTGCTTCCAGAGGAACTAGACCTCTACTGACACTGCCATTTAGATGCCTACAGACCCTACAATGTGAGAGCACATCTTGAAAAAAAGCAGGGGTACTGAAAAATCAATTTGAGAACTGCAGGATATTTCAGTTTGCAGACATCAGCTCTAAGACCCAGGACAGGAAAGACTGTTGATGGGATGAGAAAAGAGCTTCTGGCTCTGAGCATCTTTGTGCGTTTATTGAATGCTCCCAAATTGAAGGCTGTATGACAGGAGAAACATGACTTTTATCAGACCAGATGCCGCATATGACTTGTTTGATGGAGTCATGAAGAACTCCTCTGAGGGGTGATGTGTAGAAGGCACTCT
This sequence comes from Lissotriton vulgaris, assembly GCF_964263255.1. Lineage (NCBI taxonomy): Eukaryota > Metazoa > Chordata > Amphibia > Caudata > Salamandridae > Lissotriton > Lissotriton vulgaris. Next base: position 951,239,053 of record NC_141698.1, read on the forward strand.
AAGTGACCTCTTGGAGTGTTCTGTGCTAAGTTCCTTTACTTGTATATAATGAAGAATATTGAAACTTAAAACAGGATTCCACCTAGTACCAACAGGCTAACACAACATAAAGGTTTTTAGTTTATTGTGAAAACTGGACTGAATGTTGATTTCAAAGGAGGGCGTTTCAGCAATGAGCTAGCCAAAACAAAGCAAAAAAAAAGTGCCAAAAAAGGTGAGGTTTAGTAGCTTTAAGAAGAACATTGATGGAAATGGAGAGAGAAACATTCCGGCCAAAATCCTTGTCAAGCTTGATGGACTGGACAGAATGTCAACTTTTCAGCAAAGTTCCAAAATGAGATACAAAATTACCCCAAGATGTAAACCTCTCATTGCAGGGGAATTAAAGGAAACATTTTGCACAGGATGCCTACAGAAGAACCAGGTTAAAACTGCTGTTTTGATTTAATTATCAAAGGAAAGCTCCTTGTTGAATAAGAAAGCATTCCTTTTGACATATAGGACAGAAACTAGCTGAGGCTGCATAACAGCCAGCTACAAGGCTGACTGCCAGGCATCATTTTGTTTTTTTAACAATCAGTACCTGTTGGAGCTAGCACTTTCTGATTGGCTGAGGCAATGCCCTAGCCAGGCAGACCCTACCACTGCTGTCAGGGGTGGGTGATTACACACCCTGCATAACCTGCGATCAACCTTGGGTTGCTTGTCACTGAGAAGTCAAGCTTACTACTGAGGTAATGAGGTAATGTGTAAAGCATTGGCACAGCTCACACTCACAATAAATACCCTGAGCATCATTAAAGCGACTACACACATGATGTTTGTAAATAACATTTATATTCAACACACATATTAATCAACACCACATGATATTATGAATTTCTGGGCAGTAATCACACTTGGAATTATTACACTTGTCCGTGGTTTGGCCTAGCAAAACTAGGTCCAATCGCGTTTGAATGACATCAGCAATATGTACACTTGGAAAAGATCCTATACTACACACCCCTCCTCACGATCCTAATGTTGTGCAACAAATTGTCCATCCTAGGCTCACCCTCACAATTCCTATAAAACAGTGCCAAACAATTAGAAGATGCACCTCGGGTCACAGTGATATAAAAACTATGTACATACACAGTAATAAATCAATTTTAAGCAGCACCGCGGTCCGAGGCCACCTAGGGAAAACCAATGTCAAATGTAGTATTCTTTTCGCAAGAAATCAACATATCAGGCAAACCACATCTCAGTGCCGTGAATCATAAGTGGTTCATCCACTGTCACTCCCACACATGTAAACTCACTTCGCACTAAAATGCGGTGCAGTAGATATCGGGCAAGTCTGTATGGAACGTGTTTGCACACATTCGCAACCAGAATCCTAATGAGGTGCACTGATACCGAGCAGGTCAATAGATAACACACTCTGCAGACTCAGTGACTCCAAGTCCACCTCCACCCTCCAACTCACCCTGACTGTCCCTCACCCTCCTGATTAGAGATACCCCGTCCTTCTTCCAGGCATTAGGCTATGTGTGGCCGAAGTCACTCTTAGCCAGGTTCCCAGGGAAGCAAGTGGGAGGTAGGCAGCGAGGTTAATTAGAAGGCAGTCAGCCAAAAGGGTTTGGAAGCCACTTGATCCAGAGCAGACAACCTGAGGGCCATATTCGGTCATGACAAAGAGGACCACAGGGACCTTCCAGCACCAGCACAGTTCTGCAAAGCACAGGTGGGTCATGCAGTCTCTTAACCCACTGCTGATCGGTCTCCGTAGCGTTTCTCCACCCCTGTCAATCACTCTCACCACCCAGGTCTGAGCCAGGCACTACTATCTGGCAACACAGTGTCTTTAGGGCAGGCCAGGTGAGGGCAGCTGGTTTGCCGTGCTGAGGATCAAGTAAGGGAACAGCTGATGAATGGAGAAGAAAGCAAGGGGTCCGCTCAGATGGATGAAGCACCCCATGAGGTAGACATCGATCAGAGTTGCATCCAGGCACAACGTCTGGTGCATGATGCTACGGGTCGCCCCAGACCGTTCCGGTCACACACAACAAAGAGTTGTGAATTCCATACCTCCCTGGAAACGAAGCACAAGTCTGGTGTACGTTTATATTAGTCACACCAGACAGTTCCAGTCGCACACACAACTAAGAGTTGCAAATTCCGTACCTCCCTGGAAATGACACAGACAAGCACAAGTTCAGCAATGCCTCACAAGGTAGAATGAAGCACTCAATAAGCATGCAGTTAGCATGTCACACGAGAGAGATGTTGCACGATCGACTAAGCAGGCCACTTGAGTCCCACAGTCAGTGAATCAACTCACCGCCAACAAGACGCTTATGTATGCTAAGGTCCCCCCGACCTTTGCACAACCACACCTGGGCAGGAGTTCAGGGCTCCACAACAGGTGATCTGGTCTACATGCACACTTCTTTGTTCTGGGCTCACATTTGGAATCCAGCAGATGATGTGGGAACTTGAGAGAGCACTGCTTTCCGTGTGTCACAGGTAGATGATGTGGGTCCCTCATAGGAGATCTTTGATGACCCTGAGAACTCCCATAGAACAGGGGGCTAGCTCGACAAGCCCTTGTAGAGTACACTTCAGGGTGCCACACAGCAGCAGGTAGCCAGACCAGGCCAGCCACTATTCAGAAAGGGCACACGGTCCCTTTCAATGGCGGTAATCCTCCTTGTAAATAACAAAGTCCGTCACTGCCAGTGTGCACCACGTAGTTTCAGTTTTTCCGGTACTAAGTCCCCACAAGCGCATCTCACCCTTTGCTGAAGTATTTCACCTGTAGTTGTACTGTAGTATACCTTTGAAGTTAAGGTAGGTTCAAAGGGTCTCACTTTGAATCACAGCGTCTCCCCTAAATTTCTGTTCTGTCTGCCAAGGGTGCTGTGGAATGCAGATCTTAATCTTTAGTGGAGCCATGATCTGGCTCCATAGGACAAGTGCCAAAACCTCCTCTTTCAATCTTTCCAGGCATCCTGCAAATGGCAGAGGTCTGTTGTTCCAGTTGCAGATGTGCTCCCCCAACCTCCCGTGTCGACCTGTTTCAAGCACCAAGGCATATAAAGAGTTTTAAAGCATAGAAATGCCCATTTTCTAGTTGTGGCACTTCTTCACGAATCATGACAAAGACACCTTGACAACTGGCGACGGGTTGTCACTGCGATTCCAGTGATATGAAAATAATGAGGCTGCTCCACTTCAATTGACTATTGCAGCTTTAGGTGAGTTCACTTATCTCCCCATGTTAGCCTATAGGAAGAGCAAACCTCATAAGTATCAAAAACACACATGGGTATTCCACACTACCCGGGAGGGATCACACATGTGTACCTGCCTTGCCTTTCACCTAACACTCGCTTTACCCCTGGAGGAATTACCCTTGGAGTACTCAGATGACTTAAACAGGCCAGTCTGAGTAAACAGGCAAATGCTCATACTAGCCTGCAAAGGCAGGCTGAACATGTATTAAAAGAACACCATCGGTGTGAGGGCGCAGGACACACATATGAGACTCACTCAGAGTAGATGTGCATCTCAGGTAGCAATGGTAGGCTGGACACGTGTTTGGGAACACCTTCTGTACTGATGCACCCACCAGCCTGCACTGGCAGGCTGGATCCAGGTTCTTAAACATCGTTGGTGCAAGCGTGCACACCGGCCTGCAGTGGCAGGCCAGACTGATGCTTTGGATACCTCGGCGAGCCTCACTTCCTACTGTGTGTAAGAAGGTTTGCGTGGTTGTAAAGATGAGAGGTACACCCAACTAATAATCCTAAACCGGGGCAGATAAATCAATTGTGAAATAAATATATTTAGGAAAAGTGAATAAAACGTATGGACCTAAACAAATAACACAATATAACATAATCAATAAAAATGTACATGTAGCATATTTGATGCAAAATGGACAACAGTTAGTTATTTTCAGTTTTATTGATTTATTTACTTATTTATTTTCTTTTTATTATAAGGATTATTTAACAATAAGATACATAAAATAAGGTTGTCCAATACCAATGGTATTACTGTGCTTATATTTTGTTCCTTATTGTCACAGTTTATAAAGTTCAATAATAACTTTCTTTCAAAAGACACATTTGAAAGAAAAAACAACAATCAATGATGACATGGCTGTAAAATCTGTTAGTTCCTACGCCTGTTTCGGCTATCAGCCTTCATCAGGAAACTATGATTATAATCAGGTCTCCCGGTCTAATGGTATTTATTTTTTTGCCATTTCCGTCTGTATTTATCCATAGTTATTTTTGGGGCATTTTGTCTGTATTTATCCGCATTTATTTTTGCTACAAGCAAAAAACGATGCTACAGCTAGTATTTTTCTACATTTATTTCAGTCCCAAAAAACACATGTGCAACTGCTTGTACACGGGCACAAGAGTTGAGGGAACAACAAACTAAATGGCAACGAACTCAACAAATACCGACCACAATGCAAAAGGGCCATTACAAGCCCCCCCCTCCACATGAGGAATCATATGCAAGTCACACACCCATGCATCAAAATGGGCTTACAAACAACCACACACAAGTAAGGGCGCAAAATCCAGCTGTTTAAAACAAAATAGAAACCAACGGGCAGTCTTTAATTTGATAGCGCATTGAGGCAAAGGAAAGCACAAATGCAGTTTGCCTGAATAAGTACACTGAAGCCTCAGCCACTGATATGCCAGTTCTCTATTTCAAGTCCAACACTGTTGCTGTAATGCCATTCTATCAGATGGCTCAGCAAGTTTAGTGGTGGTTTCTGACATATCGGAAGCTCAAATGTCAGCAGTCACCTTAGTCTTTCATCTTTCAAAGGATGGTAAAATTAAAGCCATAATGCTGGTTTGGTTTGCATTTGTTTTTTCAGAGGGGGTGCTAATTTGTACAACGAGTACAATGTTCAACATGTCTCTTTATCTAAAACAAAACATTACAGGAATTGGAAAATAGGTTCTGCTCAGAAAACTTTTGGAGCTTGCACTTCCATGGAGAGACTTCTGTCCTACAGAGCGCTTTAACTGTGTGCTGTATCTATTGTCTACAGTACAATACCAAGCGGGGGCATTGGGTCAACGCTCTGCTGATTTCTGGGTGACTTTCAGATCTATTTCAGTGCCCTGCTTCTTATTGGATTGCAATCGTCCCTATTGTTGTATTGAATCCGTCCCTGGAGTGTATCTTCTTTAGCTAAGTTTTTGACTAAAGGAGCTGCATTCTTCCATTGTTGAAATCAGAAGGTTTTTTTTGCTATTTTTAGTACACATGGGAGCGCATGACTTTTCTTGCTCTCTATACAGCCCACACATTCACCATTTACGTGCTGCCTTCTTTTCCAAGCCATATCCACTCACCTATTGCTCCCACGTAACATTTTGTGTGGGGGGAGGGGGGTGGGGGGTTTGCAGCTTCTACCATACCACTTGCTTCTTTCTTTTACCACTCCTGCACATACTCCTTTTTAAAAGCGTGCAGACTTTCAGCAAAGTCTCAAAAGCTGAGGTGCCATCATCACCTCGCTTCAGGAAAGTGTATCTTTTAAAGATCATTTGTACAAGACCTTTCAACATGCAAATACAACTGATGGAAAGCACAGCTCTCAGAAGGCAATGCACACTCAGTGAGCTGCAGTTATCCTAATTCTTCGGCTCAATGAACGTTAATTGCTGATTCAAAACCCCCTGGTGTTGCCTGTCTCATAGGTGGTGGGGGGTGCCAGATCCAGAGCCCGAGGCTGCAGCAGGACAGACAGTGTGAAAAGCAGCATTCCAGGGGTCGCCATTAATCTGCCCCCTGAGGCCACAGACATACATTTATCTTGTGAAATGGTGACAGGCTGGCGCAGAGCTCACTCGAGCAGCGGAGCCCTGGAGATGCCCTATTCAAAGGAAAGGCTGGGGGCAGCAGTAAAAGGAACAGGGGTGTGCCAACTCTGGGCTAAGCGTGGCAAACTTTACTAGTATTTTGCCATTTCTACATATAAATACAGACAAAGGAAACATAGTTTCCCATCTGTAGTTATATGTAAAAATCCATATAAATGGAAAACTGCCGTAATTATAATTCAAGAAAAACCTAAACAAAATACAAATAACCAAAATCCTTATCAGTCTTGTGTCACGGTCCAATATACATGATTAAAGTTGCCAATTAAACAGCACAAGGTCAATATCAATAATTACAGTTAATCTTCCAATAAAAACTACTAGTCACAGCATACTTATTCTAAACAACCTAACAAAAATGACCCAATAGTGGAGGGTCTGTGCCAATTAGTCACTAACACCACAAATCCGTCACCGTGTGAATTCACTCTGAATATCCTTTATCTATTAAGCTTCTGACTAAAGTGGGATCAAGGGAATGTAGGGAAAGCCGGATGAGAAAAAGTCAAAAAAGAGGAAGAGAGAAATAAGAAAGAAGAAGGACAATCAATAGTACCATATCATAATTGCAGAACTGTTATTATACTACCACTGTATTGATGCCAAACCTACATGAACAAAGAACAAAATATAGTGGGATGATGGTCTCATGCTTTCACTAACTAGTACAACCACTTTGCCTAGGTATGTTTTGTTTCCTCAAAATTCTACTGGAACCTTACTAGATGATCCAAGAAAATTCAGTATGAAGCAGTGTTCAGTGTCAGCTCATATGGGCTTAGAGAAGCATGTTAAAACTCTAAAACAAAGAAGGGACCAGTAATTGATATTGACAAACCGATACTAATAGTGTCAAGATGTCAGTTCTGGAGCATTATCTACTTCAGATACTGTTTGGTAGCCTTATAGTCATCTATGTGATTTAAATTGTCTGGTTGGCGTAAAATTAAAGTAATACTCATTTCTAGGCCCAACCTGACTACCTTTGTAGCGATAAATAGATCTTTAAAATATTAAACATGGGATAATAGGCTAATTGAAATCATACCTGATGTATGTAAAAAATAAAAATTTTGGGCTCAAAGACAGGCTCAATTATGCAGATAATGTGTTGGTCAATGACTCTGTAAACAAAAAAACGGCCCCAATCAGTATATAAAATTAGTGGCATGATGAAAACTTACATAGAATGGCGATTGTGGGTAACTACTTACCAAAGACATAGATCTAAGCCGTCTTTAACAATACTTTGAACAGACTAGTGAAACGCTTGCAAACCGGTAATGAACCCAGGTTCCCAGGACCCTGAATGTCAAACCGGGAAGGAATTAAAATGTACAAAAATTAACCGAGATGGCGATTGAAAAGCTGCTAGCGTACCGATGTGTCTTAAGTTTACGGCAGCTTACTGTTTATTTGACAGCTGTTGACGCTTATGTTCAGATGTTCCGTTCCTAAATGGTCAACGCGACGCAAACCAAGCGAAAAAGTCCCCGCAGCATTCCGGTCAGCAACATAGGAGGCCAGGTGCTCCTCGGTATTTATATACCAGAGGCTGGCAAAATAGGGCGCCTCAAAGGGGAAGTGCAGCCTACACGACCCGGAACCAGATAACTATGCATAAAAGAATAGAAACAAAAAAGGGGAATGACGTCTGTGGCAGCCATCTTAAGAAGAGTTTTAACGAAGAAGAAGGGTTAATATTTTTACAATTCAAAGGTATAGGGATTATATGACTGAGAAGTTTATTGTGTGGATATGTCAGGAACATATAGAAATGATATAACCATATAAGGACTAGTCATTAACTATAGATGATAGATGGATATGTAACTGCTGCATAGTTTGTGCAAAAATAATATTCAATGTACAAAAAAATCTTATAAAAAAGCTCCTCGATAGTCAACAAACCTTGTTGATGAAACTGTGTAACAGTTTGTTAATGTGTATCAGTATAGCAAAGTGCCAACAAAGCCTTGTCGTGCAAGCTATACCTTCCAATATTCAGGATTCATCCACAGTTGTATTTCAAAACCTGATCTCAGGGTATTTCCTTATTCATCCTGGTCAGGTAGGTGTTCAATATAAAAATCCAATATACCTCGCTACACTTACATATATTCGTACTTATAGTGCCAGAGGTTGTGCAAATTTTCTCCACAATGAGCCAGCGTATGTCATCTGCACTGTGTTTAGCCTCCTATTTAGTGTTTCACCAAGGGGGCTTGTACTTTTTGTGTGCGGATTACTGACCTATGTTCCGATAGTCTGGTTGACATCATTGCCTTTATTACAGGGGCATATCAATAAATAGACTACGTTGGTTGTTCTACAATTAGGTAAGGTCTTGGGTTGCAAGCTCACGCTGACTTTAGTCAGAATCTGAATAGATAGAGGAAATTCAGAGTGAATTCACACAGTGACGGATTTGTGGTGTTAGTGACTAATTGGCACAGACCCTTCACTTTTGGGTCATTTTTGTTAGGTTGTTTAGAATAAGTATGCTATGACTAGTAGTTTTTATTGGTAGATTTACTGAAATTATTGAAATTGACCTTGTGCTGTTTATTTGGCAATTTTAATTATGTATATAGGACTGCGACACAACACTGATATGAATTTTGGTTATTTGTATTTTGTTTAGGTTTTTCTTGAATTATAATCATGGCTTCCTGATTTTACAATGAATATGGCCTAACCCCCATATAGGCTGTTAGGACTACAGTGCGCACTACTTAATTGGAATTCCAAACATTCAAAACAACTCTTCAATTTATAAACCTTGTATTTAATTCATTTTCTGGTACTGAACCATATATAAAATCAAAGATTCATTAAATCAATTCAAATTCAACATTTAATATACATTTTGCCGTCATATTGCATGAACCACCACCCAATGCATTTCGGGACGCTCTCGTCCCTTCGTCAGGGGTTCCCGTTGTCAACTCGTTTAGATGTAAGGAACACTGCCTCAACTAAGGATGGAAAAACGCCGTTAATCCTCAACTCTTAAATGGCGAATGTAAACAACTCTCTATCAAGAAGAAGAAGTGTGTACCGTCTACATGTGGTCGAACCAACGCCGCTTCCGATCTTCAAACGGAGCAGCTCCGGACAGACACGCCTCGCTGTATTGAAATACGATGTCTTCATGTCTTCATTGATTGTTGTTTCTTCTTTCAAATGTGTCTTTTGATAGAAAGTTATTATTGAACTTTATAAACTGTGACAATTAGGAACAAAATCTAAGCACAGTAATAACATTGGTATTGGACAAACTTATTTTATGTATATTATTGTTAAATAATCCTTACACATAAAAAGAAAATAAATAAATCAAAAAAACTGAAAAGAACTAACTGTTGTCCATTGTGCATCAAATATGTTACATGAACATTGTTATTGATTATGTTATATCGTGTTGTTTTTTTAGGTTCATAAGTTTTATTCACTTTTCCTAAATATATTTATTTCAAAATTAAGAAGGGTTGCACTGTAGTTCGCACTGCACTTACAGTTGGAGAGTGACCCAGGCCCTAAACAGAGAAACAGCCACCCCCAGGAAGTGTGTCATTGGAAGAGCTGACACCCTAGGTAGGGAAAACCAACATGGGGGCTCGTCCCTTCTCAGTAAGTGCACATACAGCTGTACCTGCCTGGCAAATCACATACCCCAGTTTGGTGGTAGTGAAAGGCCCCCTCTGGGTTGGCTATGGAATTAGACTCACCAACCTGAGCATGTGACATTTCTTTTTTTTAAGTGTGAGTTTATTAGACAATAAAGAAATACAAAGAAAATACGAGCAGTGAAAAAACAGTCAAAGTATGAAAATCAAAAAGTTATACAAGAAATGGGGGAAGGGAGGAGGGAAAAACATTCTGATACATCAATAATCAAATGCATCAATAATCAAATACCTGTAATGAAAACAATACCTGAAATAATGACAATACTTTAAGTAGAGACAGAGCAAGCATTAAAAACTCATAATAATGGATATACACGCTAAAATGAGAAAAGATAATTCAAGGCGGTTTGCGAACCTCAATAGAATGAACATCATGTGTGATGGAGGAAGGGGCAGAGGAGGAAAGGTATTGCACTAAAGGAAGCCAGAGGAGATCCCGCTTAATTGCTAGGGAGATAGGGGAGCTGAAATTAGTATCTAATCTATGGTGAAAGCACATTGCATTCCCCCAGGATCGGAAGGAAACATTAGTGGCTTGTTTCCAATTGGAAGTAATGTGGTGAAAGGCAATGGCAATAAATAGATCCAATAAGAGATAGTGAGTATGTGTTTGGGGCGGTGCAGGGGATAGAGAACCCAAAAATATGTGAGAGGGAGAAAAAGGAACAGTGAAATGAAAAATTTTCTGGAGTTGAGACCAAACCAAGTTCCAGAATTGAGAAATGGGAGGGCAATCAAAAAGCATGTGTTGTAAGTTTGCTGATGGACAGGGACAAGACCAGCAAGTAGGGGGAGTATCTGTTGAGAAAGAGGATAAGATAGTGGGAGTAAAAAGGGTGCGGTTGTAAATAAAATTAAGAGTTTGGGTCGTGTTGGCAGCCCTAGAAGTCTTGTGTAGAAGAAATCACTGGAGGAGAGAGTAATCGCGAAAGATAGCTCTCATAATGCAGTCACAGACACAGCACAGCCCTGAGGATGAAGAATACTCATAAGAAAAAGGAGAGATGTTACCATTAGAAGACCATGAGCAAAGAAAGCAAGATGCAGCATGATGTAGCGTGAGGGGGCCGATGATGAGGCAGCAGGAGCCTCAACGTGAGATGAAAACTCGGCCAAATAAAGTAGACTTTAAAAAGGGCAGGTTATATGTGCCATGGAGATCAATACATGAAGTGAAATTGCTGAGGCATGGAGATAAGGCAGGAGGAACGCTGTTCCAAACAGGAAATGGCGGCCGCAGGCTGAGGAGCAGGAACGCAGGGTGAGGAGAGCCAAAAAGTGCATAGAAAGGCCAGCAGATAAGGAGCAAGAGGGCTCACCTCATTTTCTAGCGTTGTGCAGCAGGGTTGCTATGTCAGCATCGTTGGAAAGGAAGCAGGGCACTTTATCAAGGGAAAATCGCAGAGCTCCGCCTCAAAGGACAAAATGGCGGACGGAGACGCGAATCGCCGATACTTCATCGAGTAAACGGCGAGGAAGAGAAAGTTCCCGCAAAGGACGGCACCATCAGGCTCGCGGCATCATGCGGCAAAGCTGAAGGGGTTTGTAGACTGAAAGCGGCCCGTTGGTGTGTGGAAAAGGTGATAGGCGTGTAGTCCGTCACAGGAGCTCCGCCGTCACACCGCCATCTTGGCTGGTGCCGAGACCACGCCCCAGCATGTGACATTTCTGACAGGCTATTCAGGTGAGTGTCGCAATCAGTTTGGTATCCCCTGTTGCACCTGCCCTGGGTATGTGGAGTAACATGTTACAGGGCACTCACACAAAACTACACCTAAATCAATCAAATAAGCACCCTATCCTGCATATGTAAAAGGGCAGGAGGACTTTCCCACTGCAGTACAGTGGGAAAGTGCCCCGAGTGCTATGGTCCGGAAAAGAGAGTTGGCAAAAACTAGGAGAACAAAAAGCAAAATGTTTTAGGGAAATCCCCCTAGGAAGGGCCATGTCCAACGGTACCACTGTACTTTTGGCAATTAGCTTAAAGTAAATGGCAGCCTTCAAGGCCTCAATGGCAAAGAATCAAGAACATACTGCAAAGTATGGCATATTTGGGGCCCAGAATGCACTGTTCTCCCAAAAATCAAAATGGAGAAATTGTATCTTCGGTGAGTGTGTCAGTATAACCCAAACCAAGAGTGTGGCTAATATCTAACTACACTCCCCTTCCAGTCCCTCTCCTAATCTGATTAGGGTAGGTCCCCTGCGGGTGGGGATTAAGGAAGTGGGGGATGGGCTGGGTCCTATGACATCTGTTCTGCTGCCTTTGAAGTCCAACTTATCTCCTCAGCCACTTCTTCTCCCTAGCTTCTCCAGGAAGCAAATCTACTCCCACAAAATAGCTGTATTGTTGCAGCCCAGGCCTCTACACACCTACTCAGGTAGCAGCTTGGCTCAGGCTCTAAAAGGCTGACCAATCAGAAGAGGCGTATACAGGGCTGCTCTAGGTAACTTCAGAATAGTAAGTTCTAAAACAACTTTCCGTCCCCGGCAAGTTTCTCGATTGATTGCAACCATTATTGTGATACATTGAAAGATGGGTCTAGCTAGCTCAAATCAAAAGTTAGACTTTATTAAGTTTAATAAACTCTTCTCTTGTTAGGCTATGGGGCTAGCAGCACTAGGCTAGGGGAAATTAACGTTGCCTGTTTTTCCTTACCAGGGCAAAACAACATATTTTATATAGTCCCTGCTTTTTAGAACAATGCACCCATACCCTTGGGGCGCCTAGGGCAGACCTTAGAGGTGACTTAAATATAATAAAAAGCTGGCTTTGGACTTTGGAAGTACTTTTATTTCCAAAGTTCGAATTGGACACAATTTGATTTTAAAATTAGACTGCATGGCATACCAGACTTTAAAATGATAACCAGACACCACAGAAGGGCACAGTTGAGTGCATTTAGTCCACTGGAGTCTCCAAACCATCAACGAGTGCTATATAAATACAAACCTTTGTCCTCCTCTATCCTTCTGCTATCATTCCAAATCCAATTAACTGACTAACCTATCCACCACTTAAAATGTACTTGCATGTTTCACTATACTAATTCAACATTAATCCTCTATCAGTCCCGGAGTAGCGTGCTACTCGCCGAAAAAGAGCTTTGAAGCCTCATCAGGGGTAGTAAGCGCTATATAAATGCAATTACAATACAATACAATACAATACAATACAATACAATACTAGGGACTTACAGGTAGGTTGTCTTTGCCAATTAGAATTATAGCAACTATTGTGTACCTTTAGAGGACATATCACAGGCCCTATTCCTGGTTAGTAGAGCCTAGGGCAACTTCAGAGTCAGAAACCACAAGAATCAATCAAAGAATTGGGGTGATCAGGGCAAAAATGAGGAGTGTCCTATACTGGAGATATTAAGGTTTACATTTTTGTAGTGAAAATCGTGCCTAAAAGCACAAAGCACCACTCGCAGTCATCGGATAACTGTAGACCAGGAAAAAAAGTCCCAAGTTCAGGCCAATTGCAACAGAGCTTGGATTGGATACAGGGACCACATTAGGCTGAAAAGCTGAAAAGTTACCTTCTAAGTCCGGTGTAAAAAGTTATGTTCACATTGAAGGAGGTCGCGACGCGAGTAGCAGGTAGGTAGTCACGGATGACCATCACTTTAACACAGAGATCAAGCCAGGCGTCGTGGACAGTCATCACGTAGCTTGAAGAGTCAGTTGGGTGTTGTGGATGGTTGCTGCTGTAGCTACTCTTTAACGGTCATTGTGGGCTGCCGTTGCTTTAGTTGCAAAGTGCAGCTCTCAAGCTGATAGTTGTCACTGGCAGAGCATCACACTGGAGGGCAGCAGAGTCTTGTGTACAAGAGGAGCCACAACATTTGCTGCAGAGAAGCATACCCTGAAGCTAGCCATGAGTTAGGACCTGGAAAGGACCACTTGGGATCAGGAGATCACTCCATCAGAACCCAGTAGGTCCAGACAGGGCAGCTGGGCAGTTGCAGGGAGGCCTCTGAAGCTTGGTGTGTCCCTGTAGCCCCCACACAGGAGGTCAGCCAACTGACCCTTGGAATCACTCCGGTTAGCTTAGAATGAAGGTATGCAGGTCAGTCTTTCTTCTCAGACAGCAAGGCAGTCTTTCAAACAGCAGGCTAGTCCTCTAGGAGCAGGGCAGTTCTTCTTCTATAACTTACACAGGTCCAGGCGTGTTCAAATGAGTGGCTCTGCAGGTCCAATATATACACCTGGCACCAGCCTTTGTGTGGGAGAGCTCCCTGTCCCTCCCCCACATCTGGTTCTGGAAACCTCTTCACTTTCCCAGACAGGACTTTAAACTTTCTGTGGTGACAAATGACAGCGCTGCCCTGGTTTAAGATTTCTTTGTGTGTGCAGGAAGCAAAGCCTCTCCCTAAATGTTGTGATGCCCACTACCCAGTCTCGGTCTCTGTCCCGTTTCTCCAACCACGCGATGAGCTTATTTGCTTTGTTGCCTACATCATACAGCCTCCTCTGCGTGGCCACCGCTTGATGACATGCTGCGTCCTCCCATAGATCCCTAAGTTTCTTCTGTTTAAGGCGAAGCTGTTGTAGCAGCCCCCGGGTGCACCGTGCCTCCCGCGCCAATTCCCCCTCCATAGCTTCAATTTCTTGCTGATGATCTTCGCACCTGGTGAGATCCTGCTTCCTTTTAATACCCACCTCTGCCTGATTATATATCCCCTGATCACCTCTTTATATGCTTCCCAAAGTGTACAGTGCAAATCAACAGACCCCGTGTTTTTATCACAGTATTGTCTAATACGTTCCCTGAGCTTGTCCTGGAAGTCTCTATCTTTTAAATGCCAGTGTGCAATACAAGGGTGAAGAGTAATGTCCCTGACAGGGCCTTGGAACATAATCTCCACCAGGAAGTGTCCAATCTTTGTAAAAAGGCAGCCACACTGTTCTTTTATTTAATTATATGCTCAATTTTTTAACAGTTTTAAATCATGATATTTACGATCTTTTTGTAACATCTTTGCACTGGTTTTAATTAACTATGCATAATAAACTTTACCTTACCTTACCTTACCAGTACTAGCACCCCTGTCGGACTGTCGAACAACGTCGCACTCAAGTCAGGGAAAGTGTTGGTGTGAAGTCTAAGGGGGATATATACGGAGCATAGATTTTCTGTTTGCCTTCCCACATCACTGCAAGGGCTACAAACCTCCCCAGTGGATTCCGGCAGACACAACCCAAGATAAGCGGAAACGTATTTTTCACCAAAATTGCAACCCCCCTTGGAGCCTAATGTATAGCCTGCGTACACCAGGAGGGTATAACCAAACCGATTCAGTGCCAGGTAATGGTGGCCCGCAAATGCGTTTTCTGATGTAGAACAAGGTCGGGGGATGTCACTTAGATATTGAAGGACCCCAGTCCACTTGATTTTGTCCCACAGCCCATTAACATTCCACAACCAGAGTTTCAACATTTTCTTGTGCTGATTGACCATTTAGATGATCAATAACATGCATGGTGCCCATACACATTCAGAGGTCACCCAAACCCACAGGACCCCAGAACCATCCTCCCTTGTCTTCCCACCATTGTGGATCCACAGCTGGAACATAAAAAACTTCAAACATTGCACCCAACGTATAGTATTGAAAACAATTAACCATTTCAAACTCCCCACTCCCGGCAGCACTGCACAGTAGGCTTAAACCTTCCCACCACCCCAATTTGCAGCGCGCCTATCACCCACATTGGTTCATGTAAACTAAAATGGGGCACGTGGTCCAGCCGCCCTACTTAGCGTCCCTGATTGTTTGAGCCTAGTTAAACAGTTCCATCAAGTCCAATTCAGTATGTTTGCGTAAAAGTCCTCAGAATCTCACTGGAGACTCCAGTTAGTCACCCATCCGCCGTTCATCCTTGGCTGTACTGGTCAAGATTGCATACAAACTGGTAAGTGCTCCAAAATGTATCATCTGTGCTCAGCTAGCAGTTGTACTTTGCTCACAAATATCACCTGCCTGTGGAATCCGTTCCATGCCCGCACCAGACGTACTCATTGGCCCATGTTCTAGCCTGTGTCTGTTTGTCTGCCCACGCTGATCCCGATGCCACTGGTTCCCGGATGAGCGTCAACCGTCTAGCCATTCCCAGGTTTTCTCCAGGCTGGTGAAAACCATACCTTTCCTGCCACCTCCACTCGCAGTTTGGAGGAAAACATAATTGCGTATTTGAGTTCTTTCTCGCATAGCGCCCATTTAACTTCGAGGCAACTCCACCATTGTTTTTGGACCTTCAGCATGAAGTCTGGGAAGAATGTTAGCTTATTATTTTCCAGTTGGATCGGGGGCGGCCAACGTGCCTTTTGCCATATAGCATCTCTGTCCCGAAAGTTGAAGACATGCGCAACAATAGGTCTGGGTGGCACCCCAGGTCTCGGTCTCCCCCTGGGACTCTATACACCCGCTCAATAGGAAGAACTGGGACAGGCCCTTGGGCTGAAGTTGTTTTATTATGAGGCCCTCAACAAACAGGTTTGTCGCCTGGTCCTCCACCCGCTCTGGCACACCCAGAATGCGCACATTATTGTGTCGGGCCCTGCCCTTATAGTCATCCAATTGGGCTTCCTTCCAGTTAGTGCTGGCTTGCAGTATTTTTAATCTGTTTTTTAAGCGTGGCTGAGTTGTTATTCAGTTTGATAGTTGTGGCTTCCACCTCCTTGTTTCTATTGTTCATATTGCAGATGTCCACCCTGATCAAGGAAACTTCAGATGAAACACTGTCCTTTCTGGCCTCAAGGGAGGTCTGAACCGTTGTAATGGCTAGCATTATACCCTTGAGGGTCAGATCAGTTTGACCGACGGCTGCTACTGTGGTATCATGTGCACCCTTGGGACCCTCATCCTTTGCATCCGGTCCTTTCTGCCATGCATATTTGTCAAGTTTTGCTTACAGCATTGTGCGATTGCCCTTCCGGCCTGTCAGGTTTCACCAGCCAAACTCACACACTGCACTCAGTTCAGTCTCTTGTGCTCCTGTTTCCAGTCCGGGCAAGACCAGGAACATCAGCCAGTCTTCGGGGAGCTACTCCTGTCCCCGCAAGGAATTACCGGAGTTCCCAAGGGTGTCCAATTCCTTACAGCCGCTGTATGTTACTGAGTCACCTCCAGATGATCATCATATCATCCTAATGGCCTGGCCTGATGGTCCCAGCAATGCGGAATACCAGGCAGACCACATATCCCACCCTGCTTCGTCTTGGCATTGAAGCAGGGCCGTCAGTCTCACAATGCACCAACCAGCTGTGTCCACACCGGCCTCTCCTGAGGTAAGCCCCCGTTCAGCTAACCGCAGCGCTCCAGCACCCGCTCGTTTGTCACCACAGTCGGTGTGCCCCCATGGGGGGAGAACGGTAGATATGCCATGCTCGCTGCAGGATAAAAACAAGGGCTATCAGATAGCGAGAAAAAACAGGTAAACAACGAATGCAGTAGATGTAGATTAACATGCAACCGAAGGTGGAACCTCCCTGCTAATATATATAAAAACATCCTTATCCTTTCAGATTTAACAAAAGACAAAGGTGCGATTATGCAAAACCCAAAAAACTGAAATAAATACCAAGGTGTATGAATTGAAAATGGAATAAGGTAAATGAATCAAATAATAACGAGATAACAAGTAGGATAAAGGGGAGCCTTGATGCCCCTTGGTACATAAATCCCTACAATAGACCCCACAAGTTGAGAAGCCATTGGGAGCACCCTGGGAGGTGGTTTTTTCAACAGCAGCCCACACATTGGTATGACCTATGGCTAATAGCAAAAGCAAATTCCCAAACCAATGTATGTCAATATGGTAACTGTGATGCAAAAAAATATGAGTTGACTTAAAAAAGCTACAGTATCTAAAGTTGTTAGCTAAAACTATGCAATATGCTCGGCTTTTTTTCGCCAAAAGGATGTAATTCAAGAATGATTACTTGTGGTCTGATGTCATATACTGACTTGAATATATTTATCTACAGGATTTCTCTGTATAGGCAGCCACCCAGTGCCAAAATAGGAGAGACAGTTATTTTTAAGTCTTGAAAAAGATGGCATATTACTAAAAAAGGATAGACCACAGAAACCTGTGTTATGGGGTGCACTATCCACTAGCTCACTATTACGTGATGCACTGTTCTCTAATTTTCATATATATTTTCAATCCAAACGTATCAAAAATATTTTTCAAATTAATTATTCACCAAAAATTAAACACATGATTGTTATTCATAACATTGCACAATCATTGTAATCAGACCAAAAGCTAAACAGAAACCAAAATGCCATAAGACGATGTTTTAGTTTTCCTTCTTCAAAAACCACTTTTATTCTTCTTTTTCCATCATCAAATGTGTCTGTTTGAAATCTTCAAACAACTCTCCACAAATCAACATATGAAGACATATCCCAATGCATTTCGGTATGCACCTTTGTCAGGGGAATGTTCTACAAATAACAAAATTCTATCACATATAAGGCAGATTCATACGTTTTTTACAATTTCTGATCAAAAAATGCATTATGGGTTATTGAATCCGTTTTAACAGAAACCAGAAAATTACCAGCTAGGTTGTCACATATCGTGTTATATCAATTATCATGCTCATAAAAGTTCACCAGTGACCTTAGAAACCAAAAAGAATAAATGAATCAGGGAACGCCCAAGAATAAACTGCACCATGTGATCTCAGTGTCCAAAGCAATGTACACCAAAACATTTTATCTTTATCCAAGTGTTCAAAACATGCCTCCGATTTATTAACACTCCTACCTTCACTAACAACAATCGAGCAGGTAAGCGTGTTGCATCAAAAAATATAATCCATGCCTTTGTTCTGCAAAAAGTGACATAGTCCGTAAATTACCAAATTTGTTAAGTCTTCACTAAATTAATCGTATGTCCGTAACACCAATACTCACTCATTTATCTGTAAGATGCTGTTCAGATTTTCGTAACTCTAATTAGGTTTGGTCTCTTTCCTTTATCTGAAATATAGTAATAATATCGCCGTGTAAAGCTTGAAACCCGTTGCTAATGGAAATAAAAAACTAGGCCTTAATTTTGTCCCGTCTAGATTACGGAAACTCCCTATATCTGGGAACTCCTTTGTCCACCATTAACAAATTACAAGTGGTACAAAACAGTGCAGCTAGACTCCTCCTTCAAATTCCTAGGAGACAATCGGCCAAACAAGCTCTCCGTCAATTACATTGGCTTCCAATGAATGCCAGAATTCAATTTAAAACACTGTGTATAACTCACAAAGCCATCTGGAAAACAGGCCCAAAAATTCTCCACTCTTTAATACCACTCTACCTTCCTTCCAGGTCGCTTCGATCTAGTAACCATTTTTTAGCCTCCATTAAAAGGATAAAGAAGGTGAGATGGGGAGGCTGCTCCTTTTCACAGCAAAATTGCAACAATTCGAGAAGCTTTTGGTCTGATTACAATGATTGTGCAATGTTATGAATAACAATCATGTGTTTAATTTTTGGTGAACACTTAATTTGAAAAATCTTTTTGATACGTTTGGATTGAAAATATATATGAAAATTAGAGAACAGTGCATCACGTAATAGTGAGCTGGTGGATAGTGCACCCCATAACACAGGTTTCTGTGGTCTATCCATTTATACTAACTTGATTGGGGCTAGTCAATATATGGGTCTGCACCGGATATAATTGCAAAACATTAAGTTTAAAGTGATAAAAAAAGGAGTGCAAATTATTATCATTGTGTATACTTAGATGACTTGCTTTAGCTCCATTTGTAATTTGCACCCACACGTAAAGATGGATTTTGATGAGATAGCTCAGATGACAAAAAAACAAGCAGATGTGAAAGGCTATACAGCTGTGGAAGCTGAAAACATTTATTTGCTTATTAAAGAAACCAGGGATTTGAAAACCAAGCCAGGCACCACAACACAATTAATCAAACAACTACAGTACACCTTACGCAAAGAAATTAATCAGAGGCTTCACGCCACGACCCTGATACAATACCATAGGGTTAAGCGCATTCCTAGGGGACTGCGGATCTCATTAAGACCAATGTTGTTTAAATTTAATAAACCATTTTTAGCAAGATGGTTTGCGATATTGAATAAATGCTCGCTAGATTTAGTACTCTTGATTGTCGAAGAGTTATCTAATGTTTTGAAGGAGCTAGAGTCTGAGATTAATGACATGAAAACAGAATTGTCAACACCTATGTCTGCTGAGGACATGGATAAGACTCTTAAGGAGATTAATGACAAATTATAGGAACACACAAAAGAAGTTCATGAAAGAAAATTGCGAAAGTTTAAGCGTGACACATTAGATTATAAGCTTGATGAGGTGTATAGTTGGGCTGACAACTATGCGCAAAGAAGGGTATTTAAAAAACCAACCGTACACACATCAGAAGAAAGTTTGGCCACTGATCAGGATACCCTACCCACACATCCCCCAGTAGAAACAGCAGTAGCAAGTTCATGTGCAGAAGGTGTGGCAAACAATCAGAGTAGGCAGCCTTTTTTAGAGGGGGGCCACAGTTCCAATCATCCACCGGACGAACACGCACAACACACACAAAACAAAGCAAATGGAGAAGGAGGGGACAAGGGAAAAGAACAAGATGGAGTAAGACGCAATCCAAAGAGGAACTGATCATGAACATTTCTGACATGACACTAAGTCCCATACAAACAGCAGTATTGAATAAGGGTATGTCTTTTGTGCCAACGTATCAAAGCAATGAACTTGAGACTGAAGTTTCTTTCTTCAAATTTATGAGAAAGTTAAGACTCAGGTGGTTTTTTCACCATATAGCCACAGTGAGTTCTGAGCCCACAGCAGATATATCAAAAACTAAAATCTTTAAACCGAAAAGTTTGTTTATGTCACCCATGTCACACAAAGCTTTAGACCTTTTGAAACATTGGTAAAGAAAGATTTTGCCAAACTGAAACATTATGGCAAAACAAGAAGAAACTTGACGAAGCAAGAAACTATAGCATTGAACGAATTGGCTTCCAATGAGACCCTTACTATAGTTGCTACAGACAAGGGTGGAGCACTAGTGGTGCTCAATTCTGCCCATTACCATCTTAAGGTAGATCAACATGTGAAGGACACCAACACCTATGTACAGCTAGAATCAGATCCCACCATAGAGTTTCAGAGAATCCTATCTGAGATTTTAAAAAGAGCCACTGATTTAGGCTGGATTGATGAACAAACACGGAGATACCTGACTACAGAACACCCTAGTACACCATACATATATATGTTGCCAAAAATGCACAAAGACCCGGAGGACCCACCATTCCGGCCCATTGTGGCGGGGTGTGGGTCATTACATGAACCACTAGGGAAATATTTGGATCATTATATGCAACCTTTAGTGCAACAATGGTCAACTTTTGTACAAGATACCACTGACTGTTTAAAAAAATTGCAGAGAGTACCTATCTCTGCTGATGATGAACTGTGACTGTGTACAGTTGATGTATCAGCTCTTTACACCTCGATCCCACATATGGAAGGGTTAGAGGCAGCAGAATGGATGCTTTTGAGACACAAATATGAGGAGAGTCAAAATATTTTTTTTCTCGAATTGTTGCAATTTTGCTTATATCATGGATATTTTCAGTGGCAAGATTGTTTTTTCCTACAAAAGACGGGTACCTCTATGGGCTTTACTGCGGCACCGACATATGCAAATATGTTTATGTCCAAATTTGAAGAACAGCACATACTACAAAAGCGTGAGTGGCAAGAACATCTAGCACTGTACTTAAGGTATATCGATGATATACTGGTATTGTGGAAAGGACCAGAGGAGAAATTACGAGAACAACTCAATGAGTTAAACAATAGTCATGCTTTCATTAAGTTCACACACACTATCAATTCTGAACAGATAAGTTATCTGGATATAATGATTACAAGAAAAGGAGACACACTTGTAACAAGTGTGTTTAAGAAGCCTACAGATAGGAACAATGCCTTACATTTTGATAGTTTTCATTCTCAATCCTTAAAGAGGCATCTACCTTTGTCACAGTTTATCAGGGCGAGAAGAATTTGTTCAGATGAGAACCAAGGGTTTGAAACCATCAAAAACATGCGAAAAGATTACAAAGAGAGAGGTTACCCAGAGACAGTACTTGAACAGGCTGAGAACAGAGTGAGAACAATGTCTAGATCTACAATGTTAGAGAAGAGTGAGAGAGTGAGAGGCAAGAGAGAAGTTTATGTACTTAGATTCTCCACAGCCGCAGCGGCCATAAAAAAATGTATAAGGAAAAGATGGGAGATTATTGAGCAAGAAACCCGATTTCAGACAGGTATTTTTAGATAAACCTCTGTTTGCACACTCTAGGTCAAGGAACCTCAAGGAGATTTTAAAAGGTCGCAGACATGAAATAAAAGATCTAGGTCAAAAAGGCATGATGAAGTGCCAAAACTGTGGACATTGTGGTAACGTGTTGGTTGGTAATTCATTTGCTTACCCACAAACTGGAAAAAGGATAACTCTTAAACACACGTCTGATTGTAATTCCAGTGTTCTGATATATGCAATTAAATGTCCATGTAGACTTGTTTATGTTGGGCGTACCGCAAGGAAGGTGAAGGTGCGGATGACCGAGCATAAAAGCATGATACGTACCATGAACATGAAATCTTGTTTGGCTGCACATTGGCATGAATATGGTCACACAATACCTCAACTAAGATTCACTGTGTTAGAGAGATTGGTGGAGAAACCACATGTTGATACAGTGAGATTGTTGGCGCAACAAGAAACATACTGGATAAAGTCGCTTAGGACGCTGACTCCCTATGGACTCAATGACAAGATAGAGATGATTTGCTTCCTGTAAAACATGACATAATTGTGTTGTAACAATGCTTGTTATCTTTTGTACCAAAATCACATTTATGTGCTTTCGGACTTCATGCTCATAAAATCTCACAAACATTCATCAAAGGGTTCTCCTTATGATTGCTTGTATATTTCATATAAATGTTATTATTTCATTTCACACACAGGCAATTGTTTATTTGTAGTTAAGTATTCATTAGTATTAGGGTGAGCACCAAAGTAGTGAGATAGTGAAACTTTAATTTGGGTTTGTTTAGAACAAAGCGAGTGTAAATAAACGCCATTTTGGATAGAGCAGACAGGTTTCTAGTCCATTTTCTATGTTCACATCGAGGGTGACGTCAGACGCTGAATACCGGCACTTTGAGATTGTTTAGAATCACCGAGAGAGCGAGGGGCAAACGTTGCGGAAGAAGGCATGAAAATATAGGTAAGAACTGGGCATTGTAGAGCGGTAGAGTATATCATTTTTTAGTTCCATTAGCAACGGGTTGCAAGCTTTACATGGCGATATTATTACTATATTTCAGATAAAGGAAAGAGACCAAACCTAATTAGAGTTACGAAAATCTGAACAGCATCTTATAGATAAATGAGTGAGTATTGGTGTTACGGACATACAATTAATTTAGTAAAGACTTAACAAATTTGGTAATTTACGGACTATGTCACTTTTTGCAGAACAAAGGCATGGATTATATTTTTTGATGCAACACGCTTACCTGCTCGATTGTTGTTAGTGAAGGTAGGAGTGTTAATAAATCGGAGGCATGTTTTGAACACTTGGATAAAGACACGGTTCGTTTTGGTGTACATTGCTTTGGACACTGAGATCACATGGTGCAGTTTATTCTTGGACGTTCCCTGATTCATTTATTCTTTTTGGTTTCTAAGGTCACTGGTGAACTTTTATGAGCATGATAATTGATATTACACGAAATGTGACAACCTAGCTGGTAATTTTCTAGTTTCTGTTAAAACGGATTCAATAACCCATAAAGCATTTTTTGATCAGAAATTGTAAAAAACTTATGAATCTGCCTTATATGTGATAGAATTTTATGCTATTTGTAGAACATTCTCCTGACGAAGGTGCATACCGAAAGGCATTGGGATATGTCTTCATATGTTGATTTGTGGAGAGTTGTTTGAAGATTTCAAACAGACACATTTGATGATGGAAAAAGAAGAATAAAAGCGGTTTTTGAAGAAGGAAAACTCAAACATCGTCTTATGGCATTTTGGTTTCTGTTTAGCTTTTGGTCTGATTACAATGATTGTGCAATGTTATGAATAACAATCATGTGTTTAATTTTTGGTGAATAATTAATTTGAAAAATCTTTTTGATACGTTTGGATTGAAAATATATATGAAAATTAGAAAACAGTGCATCACGTAATAGTGAGCTAGTGGATAGTGCACCCCATAACACAGGTTTCTCTGGTCTATCCATTTATGCTAACTTGACTGGGGCTATTCAAGATATGGGTCTGCACCGGATATAATTGCAAAACATTAAGTTTAAAGTGATAAAAAAAGGAGTGCAAATTATTATCATTGTGTATACTTATATTACTAAAAAAGGCCATCGAAACGCGTTGACGCCCATTGTTGCACAATCCAACTACCTAACTCAGCCCAAGAACAATGGGAAAAAAAGCCACGTCTGGGATTGAGTCCGAATGAGGGTTATGATGTGCATATTTGTATGACAAATCGCTGATGTCTTTGTTTGTCTCTCTCCTCCCTCTTTCTTTTGAAACATATAATGTGTTTTTAGGCAACTTCTTTTTTCAAAATTTGTTGGACTACAGTATAAGTACTTGTTTGTGTCTATGAACTGTGAATGAGTTTTTTCTTAATTGATAAAAATCTTTTTATGAAATAAGAATGCTTTTTTAATATGTTTTAATTGCTTGTTTTAATAAAATTCCTATATTTTATATATAAAATTGTCTTTGTTTATGCTTTTCCTTAATTAAGCTTTATGTCCAAGACCAATATTTGGGCGTACTTTCTCAGTAACTCATCCAAGGGAAACTGCTTTACTTCACAAAAAAAAACTGCCACAGAAGTTGGTGGTCCCATCGGACCTTACTACATGAATTACCCCTGTACCGCACCGGTCCTCGCACACAATGTTCGATTTGTCATTCGGTGCCTTTCAGCAGGGTGCCTCGCATTCTGTCCTCCTCACACTCTCTCTGCAGTCCCTCCTTCGCCAGCCTGCTTACTGGAGCTCACCATTTACTGCGGCTGCCTTCGTTTTCAAATATAGAGTCCCACAGGATCCTCTCCAGTCTTTTAGAAGCGGCTGGGGTTTGTAGCGTTGCATGCCCATTTAAGCCTCTCCTCCTGCCATCATCACTGGTGTTTCCTTCAGGCTACCTCTCCACCCAGCATGGACGCGGCGCCATTACTGCAGAGCTGCCCATCAGACCCAACAGATATCTCAGCAACGTGACAACCAAATTGCCTCTCGTTTGTTACAAAGAGCGGTCCAGGCACTACGAACACCAGCAGCCCTGGAATGGCTCATTACAACACTGATAAATATGCGGATGTTGCTTTTGCCGTGTATGTTATGCTTAAGTCACGCTAGTGTGCAGCCATCTTCCTCGGCTGCTGGCCATATCCCCCCGAAATGGCAGTTTAAAATTGTACTACAGGCTGTATTAGCCGCCTGAGACATGATTTAAAAGGCTATTTAGTGGGAGGCACAATGAGTGTTGAAGGTCCACTAGTAGCATTTGATTTAAGGGCCTTGGGTACATGTACCACTATTTACTAGGGACTTACATGTAAGTTAAATGTGCTAGTTAGGAGTAGGCCAATTTCACCATGTTTGGAGCAGAGAGCACACACACTTTAACATTGGTTAGCAGTGGTAAAGCGCACAGAGTCCTAAAGCCAACAAAAAAATCAACAAGAGCGGAGGAGTGAAGTCAAAATGTTTTGGGGAATACCATGCGAAGGACGTCAGGTCCAACACCATGCAGTTCTGCTCTTATATACCACATTTATAATGGTATCTGAGTTCTGTTGTGAATTACCCTACTGAAAACACTGTCTCATTAACTCAAATGTAAATATTTATCTTAGTAAGTAGATGCTTTCACATCTACTCAAAGACTTTATAGATCCCTTAAATTGACCTATGTTTTGAAAAGCTAGTCTGAAACACAAATGGATATGAATACAATATTTACTTTTATGAAGTTTCACTATTGTTTATGCTCTTATTTTTATCCTTTAAATTTTATTGGAATTCAGGTACAAATATTTTAGGGACAGAGTGGCATATTATCAAGCCTGTGCGCTAAAATTATCGCCGCTTTATCGGCCTAAAATGGCCGATAAAGCGGCGATAATGGGCGTGATAATATGCTCTGTGGAATTCCAATCGAAGCCCATGTTAGATGTCTTCACATCTAACATGTGCTTCGATTGGAATTCCATAGAGCATATTATCAAGCCCATTATCGCCGCTTTATCGGCCGTTTTCGGCCGATAAAGCGGCGATAATTTTAGCGCACAGGCTTGATAATATGCCCCAGAGTGAGGTACAGACATAGGGTACGATTCCAACCCTAATCCTGATAAAGTAGGATTAGGGTTGGAATTTAGACAATGTATAGGTTTGGGGCTTTGGGAAGGATTGTGTTTAGTGTTAGGCATAGGGATACTAAGAAGTATAGGCTACAGAACAAGGATGAAGTTAGGTTCAGGGATAAGGTGTGGCATAGCTGTTACCTTCAATAGGGGGTAAGGTATAGCCTTCAAGTGATAGTATGCGTAAGGATCGTTCATACTTTAAGGTTAGGTGTAGGGTGATATGGGTCTCACATTTAGAGGGTTAGAACAAATCAACGTTAATGTTATTGATTTTCTAACTTTTTCTTTTCTCTTGTTTTGTATAGTTCATAAAACAATATACACTTTCTCAAAAACCTTTTCTCACTTTAAGGTTTTTGCTAAAACATTTTCCCTTTTTTATGAACCTTCCCACATAGATTCATGTAATCAAGTGTCACAGAACATTTATCACAGTGCAATAATCCTCTTGTTTCTCTTCTACTTTATCGGTCAGCGACTTCCTCACATCCGAACAACTAGAATGGGTTCTGTAAGAAATTACGTTGATACATGTGCAGGATGTGAGTCCCACACAAATAACAGGTCCACACTTGTCTCCTTACTGGGAACCAATCACCCTGTTGCAGCAATTGACTGTCTCAGGGTAGCAAAGTCGAGCAGTCCAAGGCCTATTAAGGGCAGGTGGTGTGGGCTAGTAATTTCTAACATGCAACAACAGCACAATATATTATTGTCCAGTCAGTTCTTTTTCTGTGGAAAAGTAAAACTACATTTATTACACACACACGACAAAATTCTGCACATTATTTTACAAACATATACAGTAAATAGATGAAGATACCTTTGGTGAAACTCCTGAATCATATTTGACTTCAAGCGGTAATGAACAACCATAATCACACTACCACCCACTGATAGCAAATGCCATATCACAATATGAAAGGATTTAACTTTATATAAGGCAGGCTTACTCACTTTGTCAAGGGGTCATCACATCAATTTATAAGGTAATACAAATGGTTTTGTCACAGGGTCACCACCATAATAATCAACAACACAAACCCTGTCTTACGGACGTGGGTTATGTCAGTAATATTTATAACGGAACAGTCAAAAAGTCCTGATCCCCGTTATGCTCCCCTATGTTTTTTATTTTATACGGGGATGTTGTACTGCACAGCATCCACATTTTTGAATCATAAAAGGGAAACCTAATGGCCAAAAATTCTTTGACAGTCACATAGAGCCAACCCAAACATCTGTCTGGAACCCAAATAAATACCAAGTGTGCACCACATAGGAATCAAAAAATGTGTGATTAGCCGAATCGTGATATTTCTACACAGACGCCTTGTCTTATTCTCAACAAGGCGTCTGTGTAGAAATATCACGATTGATGCTTACAGTCGTGGTGAACATAAAAACTCACCTTTAGAGTAGTAATTTTAATTCCTGAGCTCCCTGGCAGCTGTTATGAGCAAAGCAAGCTGCACGAGGTTTACATTGAGCAAGTATCCAGTAGTGGTGTGGCAGCAAATTGTGCGGCCCTGAAGAATCTGCCAAAATATGAAGGCAGAGAAACATGTCAGCGTTAGGTAATGGTTTGCTAGAATAGCTACCAGCCTTTTTAATTCAACAGATAACACCCATTTTTCAATAAACTTGCGGAGGGATGTACCTGTTGATTTTAAGCACTTTTGTTTGTCAAAAGCAGGTTTCCTCAGCTACCACGTTTTCTTGCACTTTTTGTTCTGTTGTTTTGGACACATTTTTTTTTAACCGAATCATGACCAATGATGAGAAAGGGGCCCAGTCTGGAGTTTACATACCAGTTGCCCCGTTGGTGGTGTTCCCGTGAGGTGCCATTCGGCTCATCACACATTTTTTGATTCCTATGTGGTGCACACTTGGCATTTATTTGGGTTCCAGACAGATGTTTGGGTTGGCTCTATGTGACTGTCAAAGAATTTTTGGCCATTAGGTTTCCCTTTTATGATTCAAAAAATCTGGACGCTGTGCAGTACAACATCCCTGTATAAAATATAAAACATAGGGGAGCATAACGGTGATCAGGACTTTTTGACTGTTCCGTTATAAATATTACTGACATAACCCACGTCTGTAAGACAGGGTTTCTGTTGTTGCTGAGTTTCTTGAGTGGGGGGCTGCCCTGTCCATTTTTACCTCTAAGCTCCGTTTTGTTATAGACTAACCACCGTAATAAAACAATAATCACATTTTGGGATCCAACATTAAGACCAATATAATCCAAAAGCTCATTATAAGACATTCATTATTAATAGAAAACAAAGCAATGTTCACCAATAACCATTATCAGTATCATACTTTAAATATAGCATTACAAATCAAAATGACGTGAATCAGAGTGTTCCTTTTACTATACTCAGGCAACATATGTAGCCATAGGACCAACCACAAGAGGCCCCTGCACTCCAACACTATACCGCAAAAGCTCCAGTTCCAGGAATGCTTACAATTCAATGAAACCCTTCCTGGAGGCATGAATTTCATGACCCATGAGACTTAGGGTACGTTTTAAAAAACATACCGGGTGAAAAACTCCAGCTTATTTTCGAAGCAAGCATAAACTGTGTACTGCATTTACCAGGATGCAAATGGGAGAACTGTGCTGGGATGTGAGACAGTGTGCTCCCAAACCCCATTATGTTTTAAATGCTCTCTTGAGCCAGAAAGCTGACAAGGCAGGATGCAAATGGGAGAACTGTGCTGGGATGTGAGACAGTGTGCTCCCAAACCCCATTCTGTTTTAAATGCTCTCTTGAGCCAGAAAGCTGACAAGGCAGACATGCACCTGTGTGACTCTGGGTGGTACTGGTGACCTGGGAGGAACTTAGCAGCATTTCCAGCAACCCAAGATGATTTTTCCTTGTTCTCTAATACTTCCGCTTGGTACTGATGAAGGGGTCAACTCAGAAACATATGTCAAGATATATACATCAATGTCTGCACCAACTTTGGTGAAAAACTACAGCTAATTTTGAAGTAAGCACAAACTGTATAATGCATTTGCAGGATGCAAAGGAACTAATTGTGCTGGGATGTGAGGTAGAGTGCTCCAAACCCCCATTCTGGTTAATAGACTCAGTCCAATTACTAAGAAACAACTATGAATAAGACTGAGGTAGTGAGACTCACCCACAGTAGAGATCTATAAACTGGGTTAATAAAGCAAGTCTTTCATTATCCTAATGTTACTAAAAAAGTTTTGTTTGGGTAGAATTAAAGTCTTATTAAAGTCAACCCTAGCACCTGTGTTACGATCTGAATCCTTAGTTTGCGTTTCTCCAGACCAAGCACTCCTAAAAAGTGCTTACCAGTATGGATGACATGTGAATCCTACACCTTGCAGTCCCCTTTGTCTCCTGTAACATTTTCTATACGATGATGTACATATCTAATTAACCGTGTCTGTATGTGTGAGTAATGTAAAGTGCTCCGACACCCTGCACTGGTATAAGAGGTGCTATCAAACAAAAGAAATACATGTGAGAGAGGGGATATGGAGTGACGAGAGCCCCTGTTGGAGAGTGATAGTGAGGGAAACATTGAAGAGCCCCAAAACGTTTGGTGTACCTTGTTGCACATTAAGAACATCGGGCCTGATTCACAGAATGAACTTAAGACTCAATCCTAAACTTACTACTATTTTGGTATTCACAGAATGCACTTACTACTTTTGGCATTCACAGAATAAACTTACTACTTTTGGTATTCACAGAAGTTAGGATTTTGTCTTAAGTTTGTCTTAAGTCAAACTTAAGACAGACTAAAGACAGACTTAAGACAGACTTAAGACAAAATCCTAACTTAAGTCTGTCTTAAGACAAACTTAAGACAAAATCCTAAATTCTGTGAATACCAAAAGTAGTAAGTTCATTCTGTGAATACCAAAATAGTAGTAAGTTTTGGATTGAGTCTTAAGTTCATTCTGTGAATCGGGCCCATCATTTACTATGCTTTAAAAGTGAATGCAATTGAATATGAAATGATAAATGTGCTGTAGAATGCACAATTCTTTCCCAAATTTTCTTGGGGGGAGAACACTCCAGCTCCTCACTCTGTAGCGCTCGCTATGCACCTTCCAAGAGCTGGACTGATCAATTTGCCAGGGCTGCTTTGAGTTCCCAGTCCCTTCCCTGGTGGTGTGGAAACATTCTCTGTCAGACCTGAATTCATCACAAGTGTGAAATGTCAGAATACGTTTCTAGTAATCATTTTCTTCTCAATCCAAACTGCTAAATTCAGTCTCTCTGTCAAAATTTACCGCCCTCCTGTGAACCGCGTTAAGGCTCTTTTCTTTTCTTCATTTCATTGTTGTACATTATTTGTGAAAAGTTTGGCAGCATCACTCACTCTGAAACTGTTTCAATTAACCTTTACTATCCTACATGAAATTGTATGTGGTGAACAATGTATTTGCTGTTCCTGTAAAATAGAAGTCCAGGAGAGTATTACAAGAATGCCAACTAGAACATTTATAGAAACTGCCTTAGGGTGCCTTTGTGTGATACAATATTTGAATAAATGTAGTTTCTGTGACGAAATGTACAGTTATGGGTAGCAATCTGGTATAGAATAGTACAGATTCAGTACAGGTCTCTAACAAATATTTATGTTTTAGTATTGAATTAACAGGTATACACATGTGCAGTATTATGCAGGAGAGTTTATAAATTATGATGCTTTTGAAATTGATTGATATAACTTTGCATAACCCATCTGGAATCTGAATCCTACATGTTCTTTTACTGCTTTACTGCCTTTTTCCACTTTAAGCAACTTGTTTGTGGGGAAAAAATGAATGCTTAATAGGCCAAAAATATAATAGCCAGGTGCCTTTATTTCTAATCTAATGTTCCCACTCTATCAGTGGGAGTGTGTTTAACCAAAATAGGCTGCTTATGATGAATGGTCTGCTATTGGGTGGTAGAGGCAAACCTACTGCCAACTTGAAGGCCTTGGCACAAATCCTACAGGGTTTGAAACCCGCGAGTTCTAGTTTTTAGTCTTTTCTTGGGAAGTCTTTGAGTTTGCGGAATGCAAGGCATTTCATACCCAGTGAGCTGCGAAAGGTGGATACACGTAGCACATTAGTCTGTCCCGCATGATTCACTTGGTATCTTTTATAGTGCTTATTGAATATGGACAGTATTTCCCACCATGGTTGTATTACCTTGATATACAATATTTTGATGACACTTCAAGGTGTGATGTATTCACTATGTGCTAGTTGGGGAATTCGTTTTTTGTGGATTTCCTCCATATGTTGCCACGTTCATTGTAGATATGGAGCTCTGATTTTATACAAGGAAGAAGGTAACTTATTGCGTACTGTTTCATGGTCTTCCATATCAGGACATCTAATGGATTTTGGGGGCCCTGGGCAAAACATTATTTGCGCATGAACAATTCTGAAATTATGATCCATTTTCAGATCATTAAAGCACTCAGCAGCTATGGTCTGATCATCAGCAACCCTCGGACACCTCAGTCCTTCAGGGGGCCCGATTCAGTGCATAGCCTCTGAATTTTTACAAATAATTGGAGACCTGGGAGCCCTCCTGTCATATTGGGCAGGTGTCCCTATCATTATTGTGCTATGCCACTGTCTGGGACTGTCCTGGATGCCTAATGATGGGGCCCCTATAAAGGTGGAGGCCCTGGGCCAGAGCCCAGTTTGCCCATGCCTTTAAACATCTCTGTTCCATGTTATGCTTCTCCTTTCATTTTTGCATAACATGTATTTATTTTACAATGTTATCTTGCTTATTTTCACAGGGACATCTTAATTGGGCATAAGTGTGCATCTCATTTTGCCATTTTGGTGGCCATTGTGTGAGATCCGGCTAAAGAAAATAACCTTAACTTACAACGATTACTTGCAGCAGTAATTAATTGTCTGGGAAGGAAAAGCGCGGCCACAGCCACCCAACGTATCTTCTATATTGCCACTATGATTGTTATTGTGAGATGTCAAGGAAAAGTCATAGAATATAGTTACTTGAGTACTACAGAGGTGGACTAAATTAGAGACCTCGATGCCTCTTCGGTTGATTATAGGTTGTTTTATGCTATAGACTGGTACAATACCGTGTGATGGACATGGCACCTGGGGTTTCTGTCTTTGTGAGTGTAAGGGGGCCAAGCATTAGAGGGGAATTATTATGCAGGTTTATTTAATTGCATGAGTGCTATTGTATCAGGGGGCGTGGCTTAGAAGCTGATGCGGGCGGCGGCGTGAGCGCGTCGCTCCGGCAGAGGAACCCGCTTTTATCCTGATCTCGGCTGCCCCGGGACACCCCCGCCGACACCGCGGGACCTGTGCTCTGCCCTGACCCTCGGGGGCTTGGCCCGGTATCTGGCGGCACGGAGGTGAGATGCCTAGGGGCTGGGAGATCGGACTTGAAAGTCCAAGTGTGGACACGCAAAATAGCGGGGGGGGTGGGGAGATTGCATTTCTTAGGGTTTCAAGGGAGGAGTGTGCTCATTAGCTGAGTAGTACCGGTTGGCACCGAGCACCCCTCATTGCCCTTAAGGCATGCTGGCAGTGGCTGCTGCCGGGTTTAGTTGTATGATGATGGTAGCATTGGTTTGGATGGGGGCTAGCAATTTTATTCTAGGTCCCGTTCTTGGGAGGGAGGGTTTGTGGGGTAGTTTGGGGGTTAGTGGGGTTCATGAGGCGACCCGTGTGTGTATAGTAATGCAAACAGTGACTCGCAATTTGCTGGGCACTGATGGGGGCATTACCTGATTTACGGTGTATTACATGGAATGTAAGGAGGCTTCATACAATGACAAGGCACCATAAGGTCCATGCATATTTAACTAGCAGGGGGATACACATATCACTACCCCAGGAAACGCACCTTACTAAAGCGGAGGGGCAGGCCCTTCAGCGGCGCTGGCGGGGTCAGGTGTTTAGTACTACCTACTCAGCATTTGCACGAGGAGCGCTGATATGGATAAGAGCGGGGGTACCTTTTCAGATGCTGACACAGATTGTTGATCAAGAGGGTAGGTTTGTAGCAATGACGGGACAGTTGCAGGGCAGGGATTTAGCAATCTGCAGTGTGTATGCACCAAACATAGACCTGCCGCGTTTCCTTGAGGGTTTTTCCGGGAAGCTGGCTCATTATCTCACAGGTTCAGTGTTGGTAGGTGGGTACTTTAATTCTATAGTCAATGTCTCCTTAGATAGGTCACACCCGCCCTTAGCGGGTTTCCCGGTGCTTAAATTAGCTGCATGTAGGCGGGAATGGCAAGCAAGGTGGGACCTGATAGACATCTGGCGACTAGTGCACCCTCACGACCGGAACTACTCGTATTATTCTGGGATGCATGACTTACATGTCAGGTTGGATGCGATGCTGTGCTCTGCACGGTTAGCTCCTCTGATAGTACACTCGGAATATCTGGCCCGACCATTTAGGATCACAATCCCCTGATGATTAGGGTGCGCTGGGCAGTGACGGAATCCGTTATCCCCACTTGGCGCTTGCACCCGGAAACTTTAGCCGACCCAGTCTTTCAGAGGGAAGTGCAGGACGGGATAGTACATTATTTCAATGAAAATGCGGGTACGGCCTCCACTAGAGCACTGGAGTGGGACGCCTTTAATTTGGTAGTTAGGGGGATTTGTATTAGCAAGAATGTTGGAGTAAGGAAAGTATTGGTGCAGAATGTGGAGAAAGCTGGGAGCCATTTACGGGCAGTGGAGCTGGCAAGGCCTGGGTGTCCTGAGAAACAGGCTGAATTAGCGGAAGCCAAGGAAGCGGTGGTGGTGGAGGTGGAGAGATTACGCTGTTTCGATTATAAGACCTACCTTACGAAAGTGCACTTGGAAGGCGATAAGGTGGGGTCTTTATTGGCCAACCCGGTGCAGCGTGGTTCCTCCATATTAGCCCTTGAAACTGGTGATGGCAGAGATGTGTTTACACAACATGAGATTCTAGAGCAGTTCTCCCAATACTATGAGGCATTATACAGGAGTGCTCGGCGCGCGGATGGCTCCGATATTGATTCCTTCTTGGAGGGACTGCCCTTTCCGCAATTGGAAGAGGAGCAAGCTAAATGTCTGGGCGGCGATGTAACATTGGGAGAAATTAGGATGGCCATCAAGCACATGGCCCGGGGTAGGACGCCTGGTGTGGACGGGCTGCCAGTGGAATTCTACAGGCAATACGTGGACCTCCTGGCTCCGCGGCTGTTAGAAGTATATCGGGAGGCGAAGGTCCTTGGTATGCTTCCTCGTTCAATGCGTGAGGCACTGATTATACCGTTGTTGAAACCAGTGGAGGGAAGGGACGGATCCTGCGTTGTATCGCCCGCTTTCGATGCTGACCACTGATTACAAAATCCTGAGCAGGATTCTGGCTACGTGTTTGTTGCAGCATATGACGACTCTGGTGCATGCAGATCAGGCAGGGTTTATCCTGACGAGGAACACAGCGACTAATGTGCGGAGGCTGTTGCGGTTAATGGATGTGGCTCAGTCGGGGGAGGCGCGCCCCATGGTATTATCGGTAGACATAGAGAAGGCATTTGATAGCTTGGAATGGGCCTATTTATACAAGACTCTAGGAAGCTTTGGAGTAGGGGAGGATTTTGTGACCTGGACTGGGGTGTTATATAACTCTGTGGTGGCTAGACTGAAGGTTGGGGCATTGATTTCACCTCAATATAATGTAGCCCGGGGAACGAGACAGGGATGCTCACTTTCCCCATTGTTGTTCACCATGGCTATAGAACCGTTGGCAGCCAGGGCAAGGTTGGGAGAGTACTATGGAGGCCTGCGTTGCGGTGGCGACCAGCACTACATATCTTTGTATGCAGACGATCTGTTGATGTTCCTGGAGGATGCGGAGGCTGCGTTGGAGGGGGCAGCGAGCTTGTTGTTGTTTGGTAGTTTGTCTGGATTGGATGTGAATTGGTCTAAAACCTGCTTGTTCCCGATGCGAGCTGGGGGTAGACCGAGTCAAGGATCTAGAGAGGTGCGGTGGGAGCCATCCTGCTTGCAATATCTGGGGGTTCATATTTATCATGGGGTCGGCGACTTGTTAGAAGGCAATGTAGGGAGATGTCTGAGAGCCCTGAAGGGCAGTGTGTCCTTTTGGGCGGGTTTTCCTCTTTCCGTTATGGGTCGAATAGCAATATTAAAGATGGTAGCCCTGCCCAGATTAATATATTATTTTCGGACGCTCCCAATTTGGATCCCAAGTTCAATTTTTAAAACACTGAAGTCCATGGTAGTTGGTTTTTTGCGGGGCTCGGGCTGGAGGAGAGTAGCACAGACAACGCTGATGCGCCCAAAGGTGGAGGGCGGGTTGGTGGGTCCTGATTTTGAGTTATATTACTTGGCAGCCCAGCTGCAGGTATTGACACAGGCTATAGCCAAGGAATTCAGTGGACCTGATGTATTGCGAGGCAGGGACATACCTTACCTTGTATTATCATTTATAGTTATGCAGCAAAAGCTGAACCTTAGAGATCTTACGTTGTAGGAAAGGGCGTTGCGTTTGTGTTGGAACTGCTCGCAGCAGAGAGCGGGGGTGTTGCACCTGTATGAGGACGGGGTATTGGTACCCTATCAGGTGTTATGTGAGAGGTATGATCTGTCCGGTGGAGGGTTTTTACTCCACGCAGTGCTGGTGTCTGCGCTTCAGAAACACTGGAAAGGTGGCTTGGCTGAACCTGTGACGACGATGGCGTGCCAATATGTGGTGATGGCTTTGGGGACCTTCAGGGCGGGGACTTGTCTTTAATCTAGGATGCTGAATGAAGGGCTGCCTCCGCTAGATGCATTGAGAATCAAGTGGGAAGCGGGCATCGGTAAACCCATACCAGAGGCTGCTTGGGGCAAATAGTTAGAAAGGCATGGAAAAGCACGAGAAATGCTAGATTTCAGCTAGTGCACTTCTAAATATTGCATAGGGCGTACTTAACACCGGGCAAGATCAAGAAATACTTTCAGGCAGAAGACGCGGCGTGCCCCCGGTGTGCGAGGGCAGAGGTAGAGCTGGAGCATATTTTGTGGGGTTGCCCAAGGCTAGCAGCATACTGGGCTGAAGTAGGGGAGGTTTTGGAGGGGGTCACAGATAGGCCCATTGATTATGATATAGCCACCTGCTCATTGCATTGGTTTCCACATACATCTAAGACTAAGGTGACGAGCAGATTCATTGACTTGGGTTTAATATTAGCTAAAAGAGAAATTACAAGGCACTGGAAATCTAAGGAAGGTCCTAGTGGCAGAAGATGGCGGGCGGAATTACAGAAATGGGCACATAGCGAAGGCACTGTCAGGTATCAACAGGCGCAAAGGTTGAATAACAAAAAGGCATTGGAAGGGACACATGCATGGGAAGCGATTGTACATTCCTTGGTAGAACGATGTACGCAGGATGAGCGGGCAGAGGGAGCTGGACAGGAGGAAGTACCCTCACAAGGTTGATTCTGATTGGTTCTCGGTATGGCGACATTAGGCAAGGGGGCTAGAGATTCGCATGTTACTGCACACACTGGTGGGGGTGGGGAGGGATGGGAAGTTAACTTTGTAACCAAAATGTGTAATGTCTGGTTTATATGGAGAGGGGTATGAGTGTGAACTGGAATTTGCCAGGCCTACTAAGATTTACAAGATGTAATTGAGAGGGCTGATGAGGGGATGGGGCCGGGTTTGGACTAAGATTGCAGGCTGTCGGTGGTGGCTGATGATACTCTGTACCCTTCCTGAATAAAATTAATAAAATGTGTTTTCAAAAAATGAGTCCTATTGTATCAGTACTTGTAACTGTCAGGTGGGTTCTGTATGAATTTACATTACTATGTAATACCCTGCCTTGATGCTAGGTCTGCACGTCCCAACTGTGCAGGATCATTGGTATTTTGAAAACATATTGAGTTGTAAATATCGGGAGATGGAAATATTGTAAAAAAAATATTGTGATACAAAAATATTGTGATGCAGAAAAATCAGTATCAAGATGTAACATAAGTTGTTGTTGATGATATCATTTTCAATAATATAGTTGGAAATAATATTGTTCGTCAATTATCTTAATGTGTTTTAGTTCATGTATTAATTTTATGTGTTATTATTTGTATATTTGTTAATATTTTCAAATATAGTTTGTAATTTGAAATGATTTATAAATTTGAATTTAATTGCTAATAGTAATTTTCAGTGTCATAGTGGGTTGCTAGGTTTGTAGGGGTGCAGAGTGGGAAGCTGAATATGTAATAATTAATTAACAATTAATCATTCATTTATTATCATTTAATGTATTATTAATTTTGTAAATTTTGTATTACATTTATATTTTAATTATATTTTAGGTGTGGGCTGTTGGGTTTGTAGGGATATAGGGTGGGAAGATAAGTAAAAGTTAACAATTAATTATTTATTTATTATTCATTATTCAATTGATAATAATGTACATTATGTAATTCTAATTAATTTTAGTTATATTTTAGTTGTGGGCTTCTAGTTTTTTAGGGGTATCTGGTGGTGTGTTAAGTAATCATTAATTGACAAATCATTATTAATTGTTCATTATTTAGTTAATTGATCACCCATTATGTAAATTGTATTATTTTATTTGTATTTTAGATGTGGGGTGCTTGTAGGCGTATAGTGTGTGAAGTTAATTAAGTAATAAATAAATAAAACTAAATTAAATTGATAATTATTACATTGTATAATAAACATGTAATTGCTTAATTGTTTTCTTTATTTTATACATATATATTTTTGGGGTTTTTCAAATGTGTGAGGTGTTTGAAGTGAAGTACTTTCCCTACTTTTGCTTAGACTGGAGTGGGATTAGTAAACTTAACCCCTCCGAAGTCCAATGCTTTCACTATTGTTGCACAGGCTAGAGCGGAAATTATAAATCTTACCCTGTCAATGTCCAATGTTTTCATTACTGTTGCACAGACTAGAGTAGAAATAGTAAATTGAACCCCTCCGAAGTCCAACTTTTTCTTTACTGTTGTACAGACTGGAGTGAGAATAGTAAATCTTACCCCTTGGAAGCCCAACGCTTACCCGTACTGATGCACAGACTGACATGAGAATAGTAAATCTTACCCCCTGAACTCCAATGCTTTCACTACTGTTGCACAGGCTAGAGTGGAAATAGTAAATCTTACCCGCCGATGTCCAACGTTTTCATTACTGTTGCACAGAAGAGTAGGAATATTAAATGTAACCCCTCCAAAGTAAAATGCTTTCACTACTGTGGAACAAACTGGGATGGGAATAGTGGATCTTACCCCTTCGAAGTCCAACGCTTTCCCTACTGTTGCACAGACTGGAAATGGGATAGTAAATCTTAACGCTCCGAAGCACAAAACTTCCCTTAGTGTTGAGCAGTTTGAAGTGGGAATAGTTAATTTAACCCCTCTGAAAACCTACACTTTCCCTACTGTTGCATAAACTGTAGTGGAATAGTATATCTATTATTCCAAGACTCCAATACTAATATCCTAATCTTGTTTAAATATATCCGTTATATCTGTCATATTGTTTTTATTTGATATTAATTGGTTATATAATGATATATGTGTGGTTATATAATTATATATTATATATAGTATTAAATGCTATGTAAATCTATTTAATTTACATTATATCAATGTCATATAATAACATATTTAGGAATTACTTTTTTAATTATATCTATATTAAAAACAATATTGTTGCATTTTTATTATGATATAAGTGTGAAACTATATTTTTGGGGGATATATTTGCACTTTCCATTATAAGTATAGGGAGATTATATGTTTGTAAACAATATTTTTGACACAATATTTTTGTAATGCAATATTATTGTTCAGTGATCCTCATTATTTCCATCCGTGCTTTCTCTTATTTTCCCTGTTTCATTATGTTTTTCTTTCTCCTTTCTTCTTTTTCTGCCTTTTCTTCTCTCTTGTTCTGGATCAAAGTCTGATAGTGAAAAGTACGCCTGTGTTCAAAAAAAGAGTGCATTTGTACACCACCTGCACAAAGAAAGTACTGTTTTCTTTGTCATTCTCCATTCTCTCTGAAAGCAAAAGATCTCTGTTTGCAGTGAGACTATTTTCCGCACGTTGTTGACAGCGCTGCATGGCAGTCTCCTTATCTTACCTTTTCTGTGCATTTGTTGCCTACTAATAACATTATTTTCAACCATCGTCCACGTGTTAATGTGACAGATACAGCCAGCAATTCTCAGCATTGGAGCAACATTTTAATGAGAAAACACTTTCTAGGTGCAAGCAAATACTCCGGGATAGTGAGAACCTACTCTTCTAAATTTCCACTTAAATCACTGACAGCAGTATAATTCTGCCTGAGTCTGTGTAGGCAGAGCAAATATTCAAAGCATTCATTGCCCTTAAACAGGGCCAGTCTAAGGATGTTTGTGCCCTTGGGCAGAAAAGAGAAAGTGAGAGGCCTCTTTAATTAGCATAGGATCTGAAATCACAGAAAGATCTTAGGATATTGTATAACTTCACATTTCCTCTTCTTTGGTAACACTGAAATGACTCAGAACAAGTAACTAAGATAGGTAACATGAATAAAAAGTTTCATGTCATTCAATCAATCAATCAATCAATCAATCAATCAATCAATCAATCAGCACTTGTAAAGCGCACTCCCCAGTTTGTGGAGTGCTCTCAATAGAACCAGTTTGTGACATAGGAGGTATCTTGAAATGGCTGTTAGGGCATTATGGGGGGATGTAGGAGCTCGCAGAAACTGTTGGGTTTGCGTGATTGGGGGTAAGTCTTGAGGGATATGTTCAGTGCAGACCTGAGGTCAGGCGGCCTCTTTGTCCTCCAAGTACCGCCTGAATGGGGCAATGATCACTAAGCTGATCCGTGACCTAGACCCCCTGATGCAGCACCCAACAAGGAGGACTAATTCCGTGCCCACCCATGTCCAGGTTTTGTGGAGGCCTGCACCTCCTGGCATCCGGAAGCTTCCAGGGGGTAGTTGTTGTTGCAGGGGGGATGTCCCAGAGCACCATGTCCCACTGCTTACGGAGTTTCCTGGACGCAATTACATCACATTATAGACCACCCAACAGGACTTGAATCAAACCAAGCTTCAGGTTTACAACATTGCGCAATTCCCACATGTAAATGGATGTATTGACTGTACCCACATCCACATCTGCCCACCTGCACAAACAGAATACATGTACCGGAAGCGCAAGTCCTACCACTCCCTGAATATCCAGATGGTGTGCAACGCTAAGACAATCATCACGGACATAGTGGCACAATACCCGGGGAGCACACATGATTCCTTCATATTACGGCACAGCGGCATGCACACACGACTGGCCAGGGGAGACTTTGGCGAAGGACACATACTAGGTAAGTACACATGCCACCAAATCCTACATTGTGACCATGTATCTGCGCATAACAGGCACTCACCCTCTGCTCCTTTCATTCAGGTGACACGCCTACGGTCTCTGTGAGTACCTCCTCATACCATACCTCAATCCTGCCACACCACAGCAACGGCGTTACAATGCTGCACAAATACACACAAGAAATTGCATTGAGAGGACATTTGGCCTTCTGAAGAGCCGATTCCGCATACTTCACAAGACTGGTGGGGTCCTCAAATACGAGCCTGAGGTCTGCTGCCGCATTGTGGCCGTGTGTGCAATACTCCACAACATTGCTACCAAGCGCAGGATACCTGTAGAGATCTCTGGCAGTGAGTCGGAAGGGGACAATCGCCAACCTGCACATGTGCGTCATGCACGCGGGGAGAATCCTGCTGAAGGACACAGGCGCCGCAACCACATCACAATTAACTGTTTCTAGTGCACCCACTCCCCTCACCCGACACTTCACTCA
The DNA here is from genome assembly GCF_964263255.1 of Lissotriton vulgaris. Taxonomy (NCBI): domain Eukaryota; kingdom Metazoa; phylum Chordata; class Amphibia; order Caudata; family Salamandridae; genus Lissotriton; species Lissotriton vulgaris. Next base: position 951,280,054 of record NC_141698.1, read on the forward strand.
TGCATGACAGTTGAAATAATGACATGAGTCAGATGAACTGTTATTTAAAATATATTATTGTTTTCTTCACAATAATGTGGCATTGTTTCTTACAGTGACATGAGAGCCGTATTGAGTCATACAACCCCATGTATGTGAGGAGGGCATGCTTTTGTCATCAGCATGGCCCTGCATGGTACAAAATTAACTGTCAATGGCGCCTCCGGGCGGACGCTCCAAGTCGCCTTTCCACCTCTTCCTAAGCATTTGCCCGTGAGGCAGCAGTGGGCCTGGTGCTGCAGCGGGGTACTGTCACCAGTGGCAACGATTGGCTGCTGTGGCTTGAATTGGCCTCACTTGTGTCATCCTCCACACCTGCCTGGCTATGGCCAGTCGACTGCAGACCCTGCACTGCAGTGGGGACTTGCTCCAGTGCCCTAGTGACATCCTGGCAGCATTGCACCATTTGAATCTGCATGGCCAACGAGCGTTGTGGGAGTTGGGAGGTGGCATTCCCCCTATGATGTGGTTAGAGTGCGTGTACGCGGACAGGCGGGTCAGCAGCTGGCGGTGGCGCCGCCGGTTGATGTCCCGCTGGGTCAACATGGCCTGGGTGTTTGCCTTCACTGCAGCGGTCATCCTATCCATTCTGTCAGACAGATGTCCAACATTGCTTGCAGTCTTGTGCATCTGCAGGTGAATGGCTGCAAGATGACGGGCCTGCTTCTGGTGTATGCGGAGCATACGGCGTTTAATTGACAGGGCAGGTACACGCACATTCACCCCCATGCCTGCACGTGGTGTTGTGTTGCGCGCCTCCCTCACCAGTCCGCTGGACTGTGTTCTCACAGTGGCTGTGCGCCGTGCTTGTTTCCTTGCTGCAGCTGTTGTTGGCAGTGCCACTGGCATGGGTGTCACACGGTGCGGTTGAGGCGCGCCTGTTGTTGCTGAGGTGGCCCTGTCCACAGGGGCAGGTGGTGGTACTAGTGTTGGTGCTGCTGTTTGCCCTGATGGTCCTGGTTGAGGGGCAGGATGGATGTCTCCCTCGGTGTCCTCAGGATTGTCATCTATGTGCAGGGCCTCACTATCAGTGCTGGGTTCTTCAGCGCCACCTGTGATGTAAAGTGGACGTTGATTAATGACATGTATATTGCACTTGTAAGGTTGCTACATGCATGCAGGCTAGCATTCCCTGACTGGCTGTGGGATTGACTCTCACTGGACAGGTCTGGCTGTATGGGGCTAGATGGAAATTGTGGTCAGACTACATGTCCCACAATGCTATAGGGCTTTTCTGGTGTGCATGGACTGCATGACTGGGGTTTCTAATGGGTAGCCCTGGGGTCATGGCCATTGTTAGGGGACAGGGTCGCAGTCGCAAGGTACTTACCTTGGGATTCTTGGGTGGATCGGGAGGAGTACAGCCGGGTCACCCCCACGCATGCCTTGGGATTCAGGGTGTCCTCCATGAGGTCCTCCAATGGGGTGTTGGGTGGTACAGTGAGCTCTCCTCCTCCTGTTGCAACACGCTTCCCCAGCCTCTCTGCAATCCTCTCCTTGGCACGCCTTCTGAGGTCGTACCACCTCTTCTTTAAATCATCTATGGAGCGCTGGGTCACTCTCACGAAATTTACTTTGGCGCAGATGTGCAGCCAAATCCTTCTTTTGTGTGCCTCAGGCACACTCCTTGAGTCCTTCCCAAAGAGCCGGTCGTGGATTTTGCACACTTCCTCAATGAGGTATTCCAATTCTTGCTCAGAAAACTTTATTTTTCGTTTCCTTCCTGAGGAACTTCCCCCTGCTGCTTCCTGGGACATTTTCTGCAGTGGGGTGTCTCCTGATTTTGAGCTGGAGGTGGTCTGGAGTGGAGCTCTGGACAGTGCTGCTTCCACTTCAGGCTCTGTATGCAGAATGAGGGTGGGAACTGCCTGCTTCCTGGTTGTGATGTCATCACTGTGCTCGAAATGCGACTTCCCGTTTTTGCGATCTCGCAATTAGCGAGATCGCAATTTGCGATTTCGGTAATTGCGGGATCGCAATTTCAACACAGAAAACGGCTGATTCTGCGAATTTTCTGCGATTTGGGGTAAATCGCAATCGGCAATTGCGGCCGATTGCGATTCGCTTATTTGGATATTTGGATATGTATTTATAGAGCGCAAACGTTCGCTCCGGAGGGAGCATCTTGGCGCTGACAAACCAGGGACCAAATCACAAGGAAGGTAGTGGGGGGCTAGATGGCTGCTTTACTCGCTGTTGTGCATGAATCCTATTCTGCGATTTCTAAATTGCGATTCAGTATTTCTTGCAATTTAGAAATCGCAGATATTGGGTTTGATGAATCTGGGGGATATACAGTGAAAACAAATGAGGCCAAATAAACATATTTCTCCTTGTTATACCTTCCGCGGGGAGGCATAGCATTTGACCACCCACTAATGGTAATTCTGGGAATGCAGAAAAAAACAAGGGTGAGTGTGTAGGAAAACCCATGTTATGCCTCCCTGGAGAAGAGTAATGCAATGCAGTGACCTGCGATGCCCTGCATTACTCCACATTCACTAAGCCACACAGGGCCATGCAAGGGGGTCTTGTGTGTCTTTGTAAATATCATTTCAGGTTTTGTTCCGCCCTTGCCCCCACTTGCAAGGAGCAATTGTGACGTAAACCCTTGATAAATATGAGCCTACGTCTTGAAGCTCTGATTTAAGTCTCTTCCTATTTGAGTGCTTCATTACCTGGTTCATTTTCGAGCTTTGTTTAAATTCCCAGTACACACTGTTTTGTATGTGCATGTAATATTGTTGCTGTATATATTTAGCCTTACTTTTTATGTTGCTGAGCACTTTGCTTACATGTACTGTGAGTCTATTTGTCTTGATTGACTTCTATACTCTAACCAGTCTGCCTCACTGCCAGAGTTATTTATCATAGGGCTTGGGTTTGAATTATCATTCGATATTCCAAATGTTAACTTGGTGACCAGGAGCCTTCCTATTGAATGCTGCCTTCTTATATGTACCTTTATTAGCAGAATCCTTATTCTGATCTGAAGGTGTGAACTTTAACTGATACCCGTTGTCAATCAAGGCCACTCAGATACCTTCTGTGGTGGAACACACTCCCTTATTGCCTCCTACTGTGGCTTCCTTCCTCTTCCGCTAACCCATTGACTATACCCAGGGCCACTGGAATTATGCAATTTTGTGTGGATTTTTGCATAATTATAGATTTGGTGATTTTGCCACATAATCCATCATCTGCTGCATATTCTACATATTAACAAAAACAAAATTGTATTTCTAGGTCAAACGGTTCAAAAGTTACTTAAAAAGGTGACGCACAATGGGAGACCTTTACAAAGCTTACTGTTCACTCTCCTGCTGCTTATTGATGTATTTGAGTGTTACATTGTTAAATTGGTAATAATGTAATGCAACTAAGGTCCAGAAGTGTTAAACAAATTAGAAATGATGAGAAGTTGAAGTAATGCTATTACAAAAATTGCCATGTTATGTCACATAATTTGCCTTTTCTCGCCACATAATTTACTCAACCCTGCTGCCTAATTTGTCTCTCTCCTGCTTTAAAATTCTAGTGGCCCTGCCTATACCTGTTTTAGTGTATGGCTGACAGGGGGGTCAATCAAATTAACATGACTGGGTCTTAACCTTGGTTAAAGTTCTGCCTTGGTCATCTAATCCAAGGGGTTTGTGGCCACTGCTAAAGTGGGTAGCTCAGCCACAAGAGCTTGAAGGGGCAATCTTGATACTACAAGCAAGATGGTGGCCTTACTGGCAGCCAGTTGACTGAAACCAGATGAGGCTGCAACCCAGGCAGTACTCAGGTGGGGCATGGGAAGGCAACTTTAGCCAGACACAAGGGTCAAATGGAGAAAGTACATGTGAAAGCTAGGAGAGAAGCACAAAGAAAAAAATGAGAGTAAGCATCCAGCTGTGCCTGTATCAGATTCAGTTGATTAAACTAGTGCCCGTCTGGGCCAGCACCTGTTTGAGTATGTGAAAGAAAAGATTTGTAAAGGGGCTTTTGTAAAGATATTTGATTTGGCATGTGAGAAACCAATAACAGAGGTTAATAAAGAGTTTTCACACAAACCAAATAAGGAAAATGTTGATGTAAATGATAACATTGGGACTACGGTTTCACCATTTAACAGTCCACTGTTCTTGAATAACTTACATTTTGGGGTCATCAGATGTTTTATTACCAAAATAATATTGTCAATGTACAGGAAGAATTTGGTGGCAATTTTTGGAAGAAGCATGACTGAGTTTTACTATGGAAGAAGGTTTGTAATAAAAATAGATAGTGGGACTAGACATGATGTTAAAAAGAAAAAAAAAGGGGAGAGCCAATCTTTTCCTGAATCTCAATTGTTGGATGAAAATAAAATGGCTGGCTGTGCAGTCAAGAAAACCTGCACATGTGCAGTAGGTAAATGCAAGTTTAAACGTAACTATTCGTTTTTTTTAGAGCTCCCTTACCATTATTGAGTTCAAGAGCTTTAAGAAGATCAAAGACACGATTAGACAATACTGGGCAGCAGCCCCAGAAGCCTAATTCTTATGTTAACTTTCAAGTTGTCAATCCATTGCACAATGGCTTTTACCCTGGCTCCAGAATCCTGGTTTGGGCAGTGGAGAGGTGCATGGTGCATAAGAACCAGGGGCCATATTATCAAGTACGGGCAATACATTATCGCCGCTTTTATCGGCAGGAAACTGCTGATGAAGCGGCGATAATGGGCTTGATAATATGCTCTATGGAATTCCAATCGAAGCCCATGTTGATGTGAAGACATCTAACATGGGCTCGATTGGAATTCAGTAGAGCATATTATAAAGCCCATTATCGCCGCTTTATCGGCAGTTTCCTGCTGATAAAATCAGCGATAATGTATCGCCCATCCTTGATAATATGACCCCCGAAGTCTTTGATGGCAAACAGGGAGGCGTCAAAGAAGAAAACGGAGAAATTAAAGACTCCAAGGAGGTTGCTTGCCCACTTGACACTAAAAATCTTGAGAACTCTGGGCCTGATTTAAGGTTCAACACATATTGGAAAAAGTATGTACATTAGTGAGAAATTTGGGGTTTAGATTTGATAATGACCTTTCTTGTCCCAGATTCGGCAAGTCTCCGCCTCATGCTTCTGGAAACTGCGAACCCTGAAGAAGTTCCCCACTTCCTCCCGTTGGACTGCAGGAGGATGGTAGATCATGCCTTAATTACATCTCATATGGACTATGCCAATGGCCTCTACTTGGGACTTCCTGCATGGCTGATCGGCAGACTGCAAATGATCCAGAATGCTGTGGCCAGACTGATCTGTAAGGTGCCTTTCTGTCACTCCATCACCTCCCACCTGCGAAGCCTTCACTGGCTGCCCGTCAGCAGGAGAATAGAATTTAAGGTGCTCACCCTGGCTTACAGAACAACCAAGGGCCGAGGGCCGGCATACCTGAGAGTCAGATTCCAACACTACCAACACGACCGGGCCCTGAGATAAAACCACTTGAAGTTCCTCACCATTTCTCGCTTTCGTAAGGCTAGTGTAGGCAGCAGAGCATTCGTGGTAAGGACCGCAAAACTCTGGAATGCCATGGTGCTCCCTCTCTGATTGACGGAACGAGAATCAGGCTTCAGGCAAGCTCTAAACAGCTGGCTCTTCAGCCTCTTATAATCCTTGTGTGTGCCCTGTGTGATTCGACTGCCTTAGCACCGGGACACCACCAGAAATAATATTCAAACTCAAATATAACAAACAATGGAGCAAATGCATACATACTATTCTAACTCCAGTCTAACACACATTGGGGAAAGTGCATGCAATTGGGGGATGGGGGGGGTATTCTTTTCTATCTTAACTTCAGTCCAACAAACACTGGGGAAAGTGCAAACATTGGAGATCAGATTATCTATTATAACTCCTATCCATCAACATTAGGGAAAGTGCTTAGACTGACTAGGTGGTGGTTTCTGAGTTATTATTCTAACTCCAGTCTATAAAACAATGAGGGAAGTGCATACACTGGAGGGGGTGGGAAAGGTTTAGATTTAATATTCTAACTCAATTTCAAAGTGCATTTATTGACATGTGGGGCTTTAGTATACATCATTTTTTTCATGGCCTATTTCCCTTTATGACTGGAGGGGGTTAGCATCAGTTCGTGCTCTCTAAGGATCCTCATGTTACTGGCAGCACTTTTCAAGAAGCAGGACTTTTTTCGGTTATAGAATCAGATTTCAAAGACACACACTTTTACGATGTACTAGATTGATAGAACTAAGCATGATTGAGCTAAACAAGGCGTCTTCTGACTTTATACTAAATCTATGAAAATTAATTCAAAAGTTAAACTAATTACTCACCAATTTAAAAAGTAACATAACACACTAACAATTAAAAAAATACTTTAAATAAATGTCTCGCCTTTGAGTGATATGTTATGTTATTTGTATTTGTAGCATGCACGGATACACACGAGTGTCCCGGTGTGATGCCAGAAAGGGTGAGGGTGTCTGTTTGAGCGAAAATATGTGTTTTCAAGTTTTTCTTAAATACTGCTGGGTCTTGGATGTTGCGGAAGGCAAGGGGCAGTACGTTCCAAACAACCGCACCCTTCCTTGCCAACAAACTGCCTCCTAGCCTCTGGTATTTCAATTGGGGAACCTGAGCAAGGATAAGGGACATAGAGCTTACCCGCTTCTCTTCCGCTTACCCTCAGAGAGAACAACAACCGGATGGCATTCAGGAGGCTTCTAAAGACCCATTTGTTCAGTAATGCCTGTTAATCATCCTAGCTGGCTGCCTTGGACTTCAGTTAAAAGCACTGCGAGGCCTACGGGTAGTATATGCGCTTTACAAATGTAATTTTTCATTTCATTTCATTTCATAGAGCGTAACTGTCTAGATGGAACATAGAAAGAGAACTGTTTTTTTAGATAGAATGGGTGGAGGCCATGAAGAGCACAGAGGGCCAAAACCAATGACTTGTACTTCACCCGTTCCGCCACGGGAAGCCAGTGTAGTGAGTGCAGGTAATGTCCCATGCTGTTCCTGGCGGGGATACCCAAACGAAGTCCGGCTGCCGCATTTTGGACCATCTGGAGCTTTTTCAGCAAGTAGCCCAGTCTTCCAATGTAAAGAGAATTGGCATAATCAGGCCAGGACATATTGAGTGCACAGGAGGCCGTTTCTCTTGCTGCCTGGGGAAGGAGAGAGAAGAACTTCTCAGAGTTTTGAGGAGACCAAAACAATTGCTGGCCAGCTTCTTGATATGGATAGAGAAGGAGAGGCTCTCATCAACCCACACCCCCGAATTCTTGGCAGGCTTCCCTACAGAGGTGGGCAAGGGGAACTCAGGAGGCCAAAGAGATTCCCGGAAGTTAGGACAGAATTTTCCGAAGAGGAGAATCTCTGACTTCTCCTCATTACACATTACTTGCGTAGCTGCTAGCCATTTAAAACTGGAAGAGAAACAATAGTGAACTGAGGAGACTGCATCATCGTTATCATCCCAAGTAAATAGCAGCTGGGTGTCATCAGCATAGTCCATCACCTTCGCCCCCAGGCTGTCGGCCAGATAGACCAAATGTGTCACATAAATGTTAAAGAGAAAGGGACTGAGGGATGACCCCTGGGGAACCCCCGTAGTCACAGACTGCTGAGAGGACGTGCACGGAGGAATCCAAATCTGCTGAGCCCACCCTTCTAAGAAGGACCTAAGCCAATTCCAGGCAGTGTCCGACACACTGATCCTGGTAAATCGCAAAAGGAAAAGAGAGTGCGGGACCGTGTCGAACGCCGCAGAGAGGTCAATTGATGTACTTAATTGAAACATTAAGATATGCATAAAATATACATATTTTTGATTTTAAATACTTTATGACATTTCATTATGATTTATAACTTTCAATGTCTCAACTGGTGCTCTGGCTTTTAAAACCTATTGAAAAATTAGAGATTTTGTTAATCCCTGCACCTCAAGGTGCCTGCCACAGGGTGCAGGGATCAATGAGGGGGCAAGGTGCCCCCTTCGGCCCCCAACCATAGGCCAAAAACAGAAGAGGACCCTGCGAGGGGCCTCCAAACATGCTTTCCGACAGGCTTTCCATGTTGATAAGCATGGCATGGAAAGCCTGCCAGAGACCGTGCATCGTAATCCTGACAGCATAAAATGCCTCTATATGGATTGCGGGCCGTTTCTGACTGGCTGGCGGGCTCCGTGAGCCTGTCGGAAGCCAGCCGGAATAACGGGACAGTTTCAATTCCGACCGGCTGTATCATAATCAGCTGGTCAGAACTGAAGCTGATTAACTCAGTCGGAAAGGTCAGAGGCTCTCTGAGCGAGATTGTTATAGGCCCCTATGAGCCTCTCACACCCTTGTAGTGATACAGCATAGTCTAACTATTAAAATTGGTGAAATAAACACACAACACTGAATTCACTTAATATTCATACAAAGATGAAAAATAAAAAAAGTAGTGCAGTAAATACTTTATGTAATTTATAAACCACCGAAAGTAGGCTATAAGTTGAGGGATATCACTTTGCAACGAGCTTGAGTTTATATTCACACATTTCCTTCCACCTCAAAATGTTTACAATGGAAACAAAAATGAGGCTGAAAAGAGGGAGCAAGATGGCAGCTGACTGAGCGCCAGGAGAGAGCTGCCCCGGTGTCCTGCTCCTGTCCATGAGGAAAACCCTGCTTGCGTGGAAAGAGCAACTAAAATGTAAAATAAATGCCTGGATCGGAATAGGCACTGGAATGCAAAGCATTGATCCCCCTTACCTGGCGGTGCACAGCATTTCAACTTGCTGGAGAGGACTGTGGTGCCTGGAGCAGCGGGTTAACTCTTTTCTCAGAGGTACCGTAGTTTTAGATGTCTGCGCCTGCCGGAGGCTACTACAGGCCGTGGACATGACCCCAAAACTAGTGATTAGAGCACCAAAGGATGCGGCAAAGGACCTTGGAGGTGCAGCGACAGGCCGCGGTCACCGGCGAGGTAATGCAACAGGAGGAGGCTGGCCCGAAGCCCGTCAAAGAGCAAATCATAGACAGCCGTGCTAGCTGCCGAATCATCTCCGGAGACAGGGGTAAACAACCACTTATCAATGAGGCATTTTCTAATGGTGCTGCCAGGGCAGAGGAATCCCTGTCTCTGTCTGGGCCTCCTCCCACGGAAATGGTCATGGAGAACACGGGACCTGACTCTTCCAGCCTCGACCCTGTAGCCACAGCCCTGGCAGCAGATGTGTTGGTACAGCAGACAGCAATTGAGTGGGGTGGAGAGCGAAATGAGGAGCAAGCAGTACAGAAGAAGCAGCAGAATCCTAGCCTGCAGGAATCAGTCCAGGCAACGAGGTTACAGAACGAGAATCTAAGATGCAGTACACCACCTAATCTGACAAGTACTAACAATCTCATGTCTCTTTTGGGCAGCTTAACTGAATCTGGCAATGGAACTAACACTATGGGGGAAACTATGAGTGAATCTGAGCCACAATACACCCTGCAGATACTTAACAGAAAGGGGCATTTGCTTCCAAAAAAAAGTTGGGCGAGGCGAGGCATGGCTGAAGAACCCAGTGGAAACACCGGATTATGGGGGGGAGAAAAGTTTCTCTCTCTCACAGATGAGTCAGAGCTCTCAACGTCCACCCCTGGGCTTACAGATGAAGAATCAGGGACTGATGACTCTTCGATGGATCTAATCTAGGCCTCTTATAAGGAAATGCAAGGGGAAGCTCATGAAGAAAATCGAAGAGCACACCAGGCTACAAATAATTGCAGGGATCCATCCGGAAGGTGAGCAAGATGTGCTCATAAATAAAAGAAAGGGTGTCCCACGTCGAGGAAAGAATTGCGACCCTCGGGTGTGAGCTAGGGAAAATGAAGGAGCATAAGGAGCTCCAGGAGAAACAGGCAGGTGACATGATGTGGAAACTAGAAGACTTTGAGAATCGCCAGCACCAAAACAACTTACAATTCCTGGGGATTGAGGAAAATAGCAAAGGCAGCGATGCAAGAAATGTTATGGAGACCTTTTGAAAGGAGCCTTCCCTGAGCTTTCAAACTGGAACTGGGACACTGAGATTCAGCAGGCCCATCGTTTCCCACTGACACAAAGAAAATACAGCACAGCAGGGCAATTAGAACAACCTAGGGCAATCCTGGTCTTCTTTGGGAACTTCCTTCTTCGACAGTCCATCTCAGTTAAGGCAAAAACAGATGAAAAACGATCCTACAACGGCCACACCTTTTTTGCACATCCAGATTTTTGCCACATCATCCTGAAAAGGCAATGGAGATTATGCCAATTAATTTCCCCCATTCCAGACAATTGGCACTGAGGCCTATTTGCTAAACCCAGACGCCTTAAAATTGTAGACTGAGGGAAAGTCAGAGAATTGTCATCAGATATCAAGACTCAAGAGTACCTGAAAGAACTACTGGAGACAAGAGAACATGGGGCTACAGGAGTAACAGGAAGATAGAGCATGATGCTACAACCCCTAGAGACTGGGTGACGGGGACAGATGTGTTTGCATTAATTGAACAAAATTGGAAGGAGGGAATATTGTAATATTCACTGGTGGAAAACAGCAGAAAAAACAAGTGGAAGCATGGGATTGGGGGGGGCTATTTTTTAACTATCACCCTATTTGTTTGTTGCTATCACAAGTGGGGTAAGATGTATATCACATAGAAACTTTTCAGTTTATAGGGGTTAGAGGATAGGGCATGGGGCACCTCGGGTTGCCTTTCAGGCGACACCACATGGGTCCCGCTATGAGCTATTTTCTCAAGTATGGGGGTTTGGGTGGGGGGTAGGGTTGCGGGGGAGGAAAGGTAGGGAGGGAGAGCAAATGTGTGGAATTGGGAGGTGGGAGGAAACAGGAGGGGATAATCGGTTCTTGAGGATCATGAGAAATTAGGGGACACAAGCTATATATAAACAGAACAGATTTGAAACAAGAGGAACTAAGGACAATTCATTGGAGCACAAAGTTAGGGAATGTGTGGTCTGAACGATCAAAACAAAAAGCAGGGGATTGCAATAGAACTGAAAACGCTAAGGGCAGATATTTTGTGCTTACAGGAGATACACATTGAGGGGCCCAGAGCTAAACTAATGGAGCAGCTTGTGTATAACCTGGTTGTGAATACATCACAGGGGGACAGGACAAAAAGGGTCGCTATACTGTCTCGTAGGAGTGATGTAAAATGAAGAAACTGCCAGGCCGATAAAGTTGGATGATGGTGTTGGCAGATGGTTGTTGCCGGGAATTCAGTTTTACCCTTGGTTACATGCATGGTTCAACGGGTGAAGACCCAGAGGCCCTGACAGAGGTGAACTCAGAACTTGCCTCACGAGGATCACCAGTCCTACTATGTAGCGACTTAAATATCAATAGCTTGGGCATCAGATGGGAGGAGAGCTCCAGCAAATACACAGGTCGTAAATAAGGTGTGTAGGGTTTTGCGGTCGTTGATTCAAGACAACAGTTTGGTTGACATCTGGGCATTGACTAAAGCTCCGGATCCTGGGAGCACGTATTACTCTGCGCCACACAAAATGGTAGCAGAACTAGATAATTTTTTCACCTATTCCCAGTTAGCATCAGATAGTGTTATAGAAAAGAACTCTAGAGTGTTTTTAGACCACAACCTTCTAGTATTAACTGTTAGTCTCAGGGGGGCGGAGCGTAAAGATTCAGCTTGGACATTCGAGAGAGGTTGCTAAAAAACCCAGAATATATCGCACACATGAACATCTGGATTGAGAGTTTTTGGGAAATAAATAGGGATAGCGCTATCACGAGGGTGATTTTTGATGCTTATAAAGCTGGGGTTAGAGGTGAGACACTCAGCTATAGTTTCCGAAGAAGGAAAAAAGAACTGAACAAGCTAATACACTTTATAAAACAATTGCTGGCCTCGAAGAGGAGATGATGAGGGCAATAGCACAAAGGGCATCGGTAGAGCTTTGGATGCATAAAATCGCGGTGACCAAAGCTGAAATTGGGGAAATTACATTGACCACGGCAGCTGAAAAATATCTAACATGGCATGAGGAGGTGCTACGAACTTAGCAAGCAAGTAGGTCACATGCTGGCAGTTCGGACGAGACAAATAAGGGTAATGGGAGAAATAGTCGAGATACAGGATAAAGATGGGAATTTGGGAGGTATTCCATAAATACTACGGCTAATTGTAACAGGAGAAACTAATGCCGTCCCACCACGTGGTCAGTGAATATTTGAATGACATCCAAATAGAATAATTTGTCACTAATGATATAGATCTTATGGAGATGAATATTTCAGAGTAGGAAATACAGAATGCCTTGACGTCTCTTTCACCCGGAAAGACAGTGGGGCCAGATTAGTTTCCCTTGTAATTTTATAAAATGTTCTATCATCCATTAAAGCAGGATGTGATAGACACGTTCAGACAGGCACTAGGCGGTAACTCAACACCTGGGTCCTGGGCTCAGGCAGTAATAGTCGCCTTCTTAAAGAAAGGAAAACCCCAGCGAGAACCAGGTTCATATAGGCCTATCACTAATGAATAGTGACTCCAAAATCTTTTTGAAAATATTTGCTACTCTCCTAAGCTCCATCATAAGTAATTTGATCCACTCACGTCACCTCGGGTTTATACCCCGAAGAGGAACCACCAAAGACGTCCGCAAGGTAATAACACTCTTTGACGCAGCAGCTGTCTCAGGAGTCCCTATGGCACACATTCTGCTTGATGTTGAGAAGGAATTCAATAGGGTCTCCTGGGACTACCTGTGGGGCACCCTCAAACAGTATTGGTTAAAAGAAGGATTTATTAAGGCAATCATGGGCCTTTATAATAACCCGGAGGCCCGCGTTAGAGATAATGGGGAGTATACAGAACTAATACAGATCTCGATGATACGAAGGATTGAAAGAAACATCATAATTAAACCAATAAGATTTCAGGAGCTGGAGACAAAAACCCCAGTTTACGTGGATGATCTGGCATTTGTTACACCCGACCCCCAAACTGCAGTTAACGAAATAGGTAACGAAGCAGCAGCATTTGGGCTAATCTCAGGGTACAAGCTTAAACAGTAGAAAACTCATATTGTTGTCAATAGGGTGTCCGCTTTTTGCGGATACACGGGTCACAAGTATGGCTACATACATAGGGGTAAACATTACATCGGAATTTGAGCAGTTAGTAGAGGTTAATATCGCTTCAATAATACGCGAAGGGAAAAAGGATTTTGACAGGTGGCATAATCTTCATCTTTCTATTGTAGGTAGGTGCAATATAATAAAGATGCTGTTTCTCCCCAATATACTATATCTCTTCAGGACTATCCCTCTGGAGTTTGGGAAGTCCTGGTTCAAAGAAATGGAAAATATGTTTAACAGGTTCCTTTGGTCACATGGCAAGACTAGAAGAGCACTCAAACATGACATGGACAAGGGAGAAAAGAGGATGGGGTCCCTGATCTAAGATTATACTATTGGGCCCCCACTCTTCAAAACATGCGTGTGCTACTGGGAGGGAAAATAGAAGAGCAGAGGATCCAACCCGGGTCAGAGGACGTGTACGAACTATTAATAGGTGAGGCCGCATGGGGCTGCTTCCTGAACTTTAGTGAGCCAAGCTATTACAAAAAAGTTAGGTTTAAAACTCTGCACACAGCTTTTAAGATTTGGGTATCCCTTAAACAGAAAGTTTGGCTTGGCCGGCTGAATTATTACATGCTGCTCTTTAAAAATCCAACTATGCCAGAGAGTTTTCAGGATAATATCATTGCAAGATAAGAGGTTGCAGGAATCCGCCCGATAGGAGACCTTCTGTGTGCAGTGGGTGTATTAGTATTTAGCGATATACAAACTAGATTTGGGATACATACTAGAGTTTTTTTTAAATATCTGCAAGTCTGGAGGTATTTAAAGAAAGGGGGATATAATGGAAAGGGGCGACCATTCGGTCCCCCCGAACGTATGGCCGAGTACCACGAGCCCCCCGGGAAGCCATTTTTGGGCGGGAGGCGAGCCTCGGCTGGTATGCCCGAAGCGGCGTAGCCGGGGCGCGCTGTTTCCCGCCCTCGAGTGGGCTGGCCTAGACACCGACGCGGCTGGCCACGCCCTAAGGGCAGGCAGGGGCGGGTTTACGCCCGCCCTGAAGACGGATAAAAGGAGCAACAAGCCAAGAACGCATCCTCTTGTTCCTGTGCTCTGAAGCTGCACCCCCTCGCTGCACGTGAGCTCGAGACGGAACGAAGAGCCAATTTTGAACGTTTTAATCTTTCTTCTTTATTTTACAGATATTCTGTTCGAGAATGCCTAAGAAAGTTGGAAAGCGAATGACTACCGACCAGATGCTGCGTGTTCTAATGAAAGAAGTGACCGACTTAAAGAAGAGAATGGCAGAGAAAGATGGGGAAGAGGGACCGAAACGTCCGTTGGCTGGAGCAGCTCCGGGAGGAAAAGGCAAGAGGCCCAGAAGGGGAGCAGCTGGAGGGGGCATCCCGGTTCCCCCTGCCCCACTCGAAGAGCCAACTCCGGTGCCGGCGGAGGGAAATCCGATTCCCGTGGTGGTCACCCCTGTGTCCGGGGAGGATATGCCGCCCGAACTGGCAGCACAATTAGCAGCGTGGTTGGGAAAAAATAACGAGGGCGCCACGGCTGACGACGCACGGGTCTTGATGAGGCAACTGCGCGAAACAAGGGAGGCGGCTAAGGCAGCATCGCCAGTCGTCACGCCGGCCGCGGCAGGAGGAAAGCCACCTGGGATAGGCTCAGCCGCAGATACAGCTTCCGGTTCAGGTAAGCGGCCATTGCCGATTGCGAGGGATGAGTCTGCCCCGTCAAGAAGGGAAAAGTTGGGTCAACATGTCCCTCTAGCTATTAAGGAGAAGATATGGGCAGACGAGTACGTAAACATCTTCTCGTTACTTACCGATCATTATGAGATGGAATATGTTAAGAGCCAAAAGGAGCTCATGCATCCGAGTGTTTGGCGCGCAAAGATGGCCGCCTTCAAGGTAAATGAGAACATTGGCAATTGGGGCAAGGCGTGGGGGATCTTTACATCCATCTTGGGCGAACGTAGGCCCGAATTACTGTCTGAATTGCCGATTTATCAGTCACGTATCATGGGGTATTCCGTGTCACATGGGGGCAATCAATGGTTCTGTTACGATAATATTTTCAGAAAAGCGAAAGAACATGATAAAAACTTAACTTGGGATTGTTACGATTCTGTGTCATGGTCAAAAATGGCGGATACTGGTATGTTGAATTTGCCATTAGTAGGGAGTAGTGTGGGGGAGTCCTCCTGCCAATATTCTGGGACCTCCTTTCGATCAGGCGCAAGTAACGAATACCAGTCCAGGCCGAACGGCACCACAGGTAAAAAGGGGAGTTGTTGGAACTTTAACAGGGGTAAATGTACGAGGCCCCAGGGGTCATGCAAATTTAGGCACGAATGTAGCGGGTGTGGGCAAGCGTCCCATCCTGAGTCCATGTGCAGAGCCAAAACGGGTGATAACGGGGGTAGAGGAGGCGCCAAACAGGTCTGAAATAGTCCGAGGGGCGCCTTTACCTACTCCGATTGATACCATGGCAATGATTCCTTGGCTCAGCGAATACCCGGACCACGCTTCCGCTGGGGTGTTGCGGAACGGTTTTTCATATGGTTTCCGCATCCCAGTGGGGGAGTTTCAGGGTTTAGCGAAATGTAAAAACCAAATATCAGTCTTGCAGCACACGACCGTGGTACAGGAGAAGATTGGGAAAGAGGTGGCTCGAGGTCGAGTCGCCGGTCCGTTTAAGGTGCCACCGGTTGCTAACTTTGTTTGTTCCCCCTTAGGGGTGGTCCCCAAGAAGGACCCGGGTGAGTTTCGGCTGATACATAATTTATCAGCCCCACGTGGTCTTTCCGTAAACGATGCGATAGACCCAGCAGTGTGTTCAGTACGGTATGCATCTTTCGATGAGGCCGTAGCCATTTTGAATCGCCTAGGGCCCGGTGCGCTGATGGCGAAATCTGATATCGAGTCAGCGTTCCGGTTGCTCCCGGTACATCCAGACGACCAGCGTCTTCTTGGTTTCATGTTTCAGGGACACTATTACATGGATAGATGTATGCCAATGGGTTGCTCTATATCTTGTTCCTATTTCGAGCAGTTCGGTTGTTTCCTGCAATGGGTCTTCACAAGGAAGACGGGGTTTCGTCAGGTTATGCATTATCTCGATGACTTTTTGTTTCTAGGGGCAGCCGGGGATCCGGAATGTGGTCAGGCTTTGAATGAATTTTGTGTCTTAATGAACCATTTTGGTGTGCCATTGGCACCCGGTAAGACGGTGGGTCCTTCAACTTGCCTCGAGTTTCTGGGGATCGAGCTCGACTCGGAGGAGGGTTGTTTTCGTTTACCAAGAGAAAAAGTGCATAGGTTCAGGGCATCCCTGGAGACGTGTATTAGTCAGTCTAAGGTTAAGTTGCAGCAATTACAACAATTGGTGGGACAGCTGAATTTTGCCCTGAGAGTAATACCGATGGCCCGCCCCTTTTCCCGCTCGATCGCTCAGGCCATGGTCGGCCTGAAGGAGGGTCACCATTGCACGAGGCTCTCGGCCGAGGTTCGCCAGGACATGCGCATTTGGTTGGCATTTCTGGCGGATTTCAATGGTCGAGTTGTCTGGAACAAACCGGCTGTGTCCTCCGAGGAGCTGGGGCTGTGGACAGATTCGGCAGGGAGCATTGGTTTTGGTGCCATCTTTGGCACGCAATGGTCGGCTCAAAAATGGCCGTCATGGTGGCATGAGGATGGGTTGACGAGTAACATTGCTTTTCTTGAACTGTTCCCCATTCTGGTGGCCCTGAAAACTTGGCCTGAGGGGTTTAGCGATCACTCTGTGGTATTCTGGTCTGATAACATGACCGTGGTTGAGTGTATCAATAGCCAGGCGGCACGATGCAAATGGATCCTGAGGCTGCTGAAAGAAATTGTCTTGTTGTGTATGCAATTGAATGTCCTATTTAAGGCAAGACATGTGCCGGGGGTGATGAACCAAGCGGCTGATGCGCTTTCTCGTTTCCGTATGCAGGCCTTCTGGGGTTTTCTACCCACAGCGGACCCGGTGGCGGCACCCTTTCCCGAAGTTCTCTGGTCTCTCGGTGCCCCGAACTACGAAACCTCGTGGGAGAGAGTTTAGCACCCAGGACAAGGAAGGCATATGAAGGGGCGTTCCGTTCCTATTTGGCCTTTTTGGGGACTGCTGGAGGGGAGCTGTGGGGCCAGGAGGAGTGGGTAGTAAATTTCCTGCTGTCTTTACATCAGGCAGGCAAATCTGTGGCTACTGCCCAGAGGCATCGGGCTGCCATTTCCTTCGTGGCTAGGGCTTATGGGATCCAGGACCCGACAGCGTCTTTCGTTGTACAAAAAGCGCTACGTGGGTGGCAACGCCTTGAGGGTCGCAGAATAGATGTAAGGCGCCCGATAGGTCTGGATAGGCTGGCCCTGTTATTATCTGTACTCCCTTCAACGTGTTCATCCCAATTTGAAACAGTGTTATTCCGAGCCGCTTTTGCGCTGGCATTCCATGGGGCTATGCGGGTAAGCGAACTAGTGGCGAGGAACAAGCGGGATGTGACGGGGGGACTGTGCCGAGAGCACGTTCAGGTCAGAGGGGAGGCAATGTCCATCTCGTTTGTCAGGTCCAAGACCGACCAGGGTGCGATGGGGGACTGCATAATCATACAAAGGATTCCCGGGTCCTCCATGTGCCCGGTAATTTGCGTAGAAGAATATTTAGCGCAACGGGTGGCATCATGGGGGGGGACATTGTTGCGACACGCTGACACCACCCCACTGACGAGGTTTCAGTTTCAGCGGGTGCTTGCGATGTCAATCTCCGCTGCGGGCTTGAACCCCGGCGAGTTCGGGACCCATTCCTTTCGGATAGGGGCTGCCACAGAGGCTACAGCCAGGGGTCTGAATGTCGAACAAGTTAAACGTGTGGGGCGTTGGTCCTCTAACTGTTATAAAAGGTATGTGCGGCTGCACATGTTGTGAAGCGGTAATGATGTACTCACGCTTCTTGTTTTCTTTGGTTTTTCAGTTGCGCAAGCCTACGAGGCGGGGCGGACTGGGCAGTCGACCCAACACCGGGTCAGCGGTCAGACATCACCGGCTGTGAAAAAGGAGGTGTGGGTCGTGGGCCACTCATACGTGAGGTGGGCCGCGGACGTATTCAAAGCAGGTGACATGATTCACGTTGCTGGGGAATACGGGTACAGTGTGTCCTTCTACGGAAAGGGCGGGCTCTGTATTGACCAGTTTCAATCATTTTTTGAGGGTTTGTTAGGGCGGACGAGGTCACCGCCGGCTATAGTCATAGTACATCTTGGGGGCAACGATTTGGTGTCCACTGGGAGACGACTACTTCTTGAGGCAATGCTTTCCACTGTAAGTTGGTTAGCGAGAAGAGTTCCAGGGTGCACAATCGCATGGTCCCATATGATACTGCGAAAAGTGTGGCGGGGGGCTCTTTCAGTTTCTGCTCTGAATCATTCAGTAAGGAAGATTAATAATAAAGTGAGTCGATTGTTCCGATCAAGTACACTGCATTCTATTTCGCATGGTTGTATTAAAGGGGACAGTATGTATTTGGGTGATGGTGTTCATTTGTCCCGGGTGGGGAACAAGTTACTCATAGGAGACCTGATAGCTTGGCTGGGGACTTTAAGACATGACCTTTAGGTAGGTGTGTGGGGGGTCCGGATAGCCGGTCAACTATCCGGCCTGTGGCGGTAAGGTCATGATCGGTGAGCACTAATTAGTAGATCCCTATGAGTGGGCGTCACCCATTACGGATGGGAGCGCTCGAGGGAGGTGGCCATTGGCCCCTCAACGGGTAGGCGGTCCCTTCTAAGGATGGGACGCCGAAAGGAAAGGAAAGGCGGTCAAGGCCCCTTCCTGGGTAGGAGGGGCTACAGCCCCCTCCTGGGGAATTTCCCGGGGCCAGGATATCTGCGACGGCAGATGTGGTAAGTTGTGTGGGGTTTGGGAGGGGGTCTACGCTACCTTCTAGATACCTCACACGAGTCCTCGAACGACCTTTAAGTGGCGTCGAGTTTATTGGGGCCCCCGTCAAGTCAAGGGAAATTGGTAGTTGCACTTGAGGTACACCTCTGTGCTGTCGCCCCTCACAAGTGAGGGGGATATTTCGGGTTAGGGATCTTGACACCGGTTACGAGTAGACCTTGCCGTTGGCCCTTAAACGTTAGGATGTACAATTTCAAAATTTCAAGTTAATGTTTTGTAGGATGTTAGTTCGGCTAGGAGAACCTTTGTATTAGAGAATATGTTAAGGTTAGCCAAACATCGCAATGTGGTAATGAAATTGTACATAATATGAAACTGTTATTTTAATGTTTTAATTTTGTTTCATATTTTAATAAATACGGCCGGGAGGGTCACTCCCTCCCGTCTTCCAAAAGTTCAGAACGGTTTCCGGTTTCCCATCCTTGGGGAGTGTGTTGAGAGGGGGTGGCGGGTATCGCGGCCATATGGAAAGGGGCGACCATTCGGTCCCCCCGAACGTATGGCCGAGTACCACGAGCCCCCCGGGAAGCCATTTTTGGGCGGGAGGCGAGCCTCGGCTGGTATGCCCGAAGCGGCGTAGCCGGGGCGCGCTGTTTCCCGCCCTCGAGTGGGCTGGCCTAGACACCGACGCGGCTGGCCACGCCCTAAGGGCAGGCAGGGGCGGGTTTACGCCTGCCCTGAAGACGGATAAAAGGAGCAACAAGCCAAGAACGCATCCTCTTGTTCCTGTGCTCTGAAGCTGCACCCCCTCGCTGCACGTGAGCTCGAGACGGAACGAAGAGCCAATTTTGAACCCACCCACCAGCCCCTGAGGACAGCCAGTTGTTTTGAATAAAGTTTTGATATGGTAATTCTATTTCTTGCAGGTTGTGGTGATTGTCGTGTTATTCTTAGTATGCAATAAAGAATGGTCAGCTACAATATGTTCTTCAAATAAAGTAATTCTGCACTAAGTATCGATCAGTAATCGTACGTGAAATGGTTTATGGTTGTTTTAATTGAGTAATTTAGTTAAATTGTCGTATTTATTTTTTTGGTCGGGCGGTAAGGTCATGATCGGTGAGCACTAATTAGTAGATCCCTATGAGTGGGCGTCACCCATTACGGATGGGAGCGCTCGAGGGAGGTGCCATTGGCCCCTCAACGGGTAGGCGGTCCCTTCTAAGGATGGGACGCCGAAAGGAAAGGAAAGGCGGTCAAGGCCCCTTCCTGGGTAGGAGGGGCTACAGCCCCCTCCTGGGGAATTTCCCGGGGCCAGGATATCTGCGACGGCAGATGTGGTAAGTTGTGTGGGGTTTGGGAGGGGGTCTACGCTACCTTCTAGATACCTCACACGAGTCCTCGAACGACCTTTAAGTGGCGTCAAGTTTATTGGGGCCCCCGTCAAGTCAAGGGAAATTGGTAGTTGCACTTGAGGTACACCTCTGTGCTGTCGCCCCTCACAAGTGAGGGGGATATTTCGGGTTAGGGATCTTGACACCGGTTACGACCTTGCCGTTGGCCCTTAAACGTTAGGATGTACAATTTCAAAATTTCAAGTTAATGTTTTGTAGGATGTTAGTTCGGCTAGGAGAACCTTTGTATTAGAGAATATGTTAAGGTTAGCCAAACATCGCAATGTGGTAATGAAATTGTACATAATATGAAACTGTTATTTTAATGTTTTAATTTTGTTTCATATTTTAATAAATACGGCCGGGAGGGTCACTCCCTCCCGTCTTCCAAAAGTTCAGAACGGTTTCCGGTTTCCCATCCTTGGGGAGTGTGTTGAGAGGGGGTGGCGGGTATCGCGGCCATATGAGTTTTAACAATAATGGTGTTGTGGATGTGGTCCGCTCTGAAGAAGGGTGCACCATTAGCCAGGTTCACTCGCAGCTGAATACTTTCAGGCAGGATGACCTTGCGAAACATAGGTGCAAATGGGAACAGAAGCTGTGTCAGGAATACAATATATTTTTAGAGTCTCTGGAATTCGAGAGGACGTTGCTCCGGTTGGCAGGGTTACAGGCACAACATTACAAAACACTGTTCTAATTATTCCATACCCCTGCTAGAGTTGCTCAGTGAGGCGGTCAGGATGGAACCACTTGCCCTTGCTGTAGCAGCACTGAAACAGACTTGACACATATGTTTGGAATATGCTCTGTTTTAGGTACTTGGTTACGTCAAATTGAAGAATTTATGAATACATCGCTGAAGATAAAAAAGAATTTGACAGACCAAATTATACTGCTGGGAATCAGCAATAACAATGTGTTGGAGGACTATCGCCCTTCTCTTTTCATAGCCATTACAGTGGCCAGAATGTGTATTGCTGCATCTTAGTGGGACCCCCTGGCACATGGATTCCAGCAATGGTTGGGTAGATTAATAGCCATCTATAACTTAGAAAAAGGGGTATACGAAAAAAAGGGGCCAAAAGTAAGATGGAAATGAGAAACATATGGACACCACTTAAAAGATGGAAGGATGGTACTTACATGTACAATAAGGCTCCTGTAAGCTCCCGGATTGTATGGGAGATAATTGTCTTTTGACCTATTCGTTCTTAAATGCTGTTTTGTTTATAATAATGATGACGCTGTTATTTTGCTACCAGCTCATATGTTGCTGTTTAATGTTGACCCTCATGAAAACCTCCTATTTTCAAAGTATTGGTGATGATTCAAATAAAAAGAATTAAAAAAAGGAAACGAAAATGAGCTAATTTACACTTTTAGGGTAGGGTGTCTGAAGTGTTTGAATATTTTTAGTTGGTCTCTGCTGTGTAGAAGGGCACAATCATCTGGTGGCTTCCTGTGCATGAAGTTATGTAGTTCTTCTAAGAAGGAAGTTGATGTTACCTCTGCTCAAGAGAAGTTTTTGAAGAAATAAGTGGCATTTGGCTATCCCAAGCTCTGGTTAGTTACAGATGATATGCCTCCGATACAGTAACCAAGGGTAACTAACTTGTTGACATTTATTTTGTTTGATGTAAAATTTGGTGCTGATGTAATTTTAGATAATACACTGACACATTTGGTTGAAGGTATACCAGGCTTCTACAGTACGAATTCTAAGTGAAATGATACTTTTACGTAACAATCAGAGAAGAGGAAGAAACGCTGCTATGCACAAAGCAAAACACTGTGCTATTTTGGCTAGGTTTACCATTTTATTAAGGAATTCTGCAAATTTAAATATATGAGTCTTGGCATCAGTTTAGCCAATAATTCTTTGACGGTCCGGGATACCGATAGTAGTTTACTTTAATTTTGAAAGACGAATCTCAATGTAGAAGTATTTGTTTTCAGGTAGGAGTGGTATTACTATTATTCCTTTCTAACAAGCAATCTTCCCAGATATTTGAGGGAGTACACGTTTGAACGTGGGTGTGGGCATAAATACCATCTGTGAGCTATATTGAGCACGCAAGTCCACCTCCATTTCGGGTGAGACGCGCAGGGGAGTGGTGAATTCTCCCCCTGCTCCCTAGGAAAATGTAAAGAAATATAGTAAAATGGATCACTGTATAGTTTACGGTTGACATAAATTGTCTAGGCACTAATGCAGCATTGGAATACCTTTGGGGTGTGTTTTGCTTGGTGTTCTCCCCTGGGGTTTAGGACTCACTCTAGCCAAGAAAACACTGCAAAGGAGGGAGGAAACACGGACGCGTCCAAAATGGCTGCGTAAGCCGAGGGCTCCTGAGACCCTCGCCACTCCTCGGCACTATCCTGTCCATGATCCTGTAATTGGACCATCAATCCTGAGAGCGGATCGGAAGCGGCACCAGCCGATGTAATTTGCGTCCCGGGTGACCGCTTTTTGACTTGCTGAGAGCACCGGACAGTTAGCGGCCTCGAGTTTTCAGCTGATCCCGGCCGGAGTCTAACAACATCGGGGCCGAAACCGGAAGTCGCCGGCTCGGCCCCGCGGACTCCCCAGCCTCGGACGACTCAGCCGTAGGGGAAGGCCCCCTTCACTGTCCCCCAGTGGTGTGCTGTGTGCAGGTATGGGGACGAGGCACTGGTGACTTGCTGCGCAGAGCATCGGAGGCCTGCAGGCTCCAGCTTGAGCCTTTAAATTTATCCTGTTTTGCCAGCCCAGGACAAGAGGTCACTGGGGATGAGGGTTTCTGCGGTAATGGGAATGCTCTCCCCGGCTCTGTGAATAGCGCTGCATAGTGGATGGGGGTGCACGCCGTTTGAGGTGCAACACAGTGAAATTGATGGCCCTGAAGGTTTGAGGTACCTGGCGGTGGAGACAGAGGGCCTACGTGGTGTGGTGCGCTGCATTTGCTAGCCTGTGGAGCTCTGCAGTGGTCCCTGGGATATGCTGTGCTGTAATGGGAGGCCCTCGGTTCATGTGATAGAGCCTCAGGTGTGGCGCACCGGCCGGAGAAGTGGAAGTGGTACTGAGGAAGACTGGCATGAGCAGGAATGAAGTGGCATATGTTTGGCGTTGGACTCCTGTGCCATGGACCACGGTGTTAACTCTGCAGTGTTACGGATGAAGAGGCAGACTAGGGCCTCGCTATTATACTGGAGAGGGCCAGATAACATCGTCGTCGGACGTATGGGCAGATCTGGAGACTGAACGTCCCCCTGCTGGTCGGCTTAACTCTTTGGGGCTGTGCTGCCCGGACGGAAGTGAATGCAATACTGCCCATGCAGCTCTACTGGTCAACTATTGTTGTGGTTATAGGGTTACGGCTACTGCTGGATTAGCTCTTCCCTAATTGTCAGCATGGCGACCAGACCTGAGCCGGAGAAACAACAGTCAAGGTAGACTAGAGCAGATAAGTTTACTCAAACTAATAAATTGGATTGCTATACACAACCTAGAGGGTCGCCTTCTGGAACTGTGAAGTCGCAAGACGGGGGGGGGGGTCGACGCATTGACTGCCGCAACAGCACTTACGTTGCAAGATGTTATGGTCGCGATCGACGGGGTGAAAACCTTTCTAGGACAAAAGATGGAGTCTTTGGATCATAAACTGGATACAGTCTCTATAGAGGTTAACTTGATCAGGGCGGACCTCACCAAAACTAGTGAGAAGGTAAAATCACTAGACATCAAGACGTCCAGTCTCACCGAAGATGTGGCGCTCCTGCAGCAAGATGTACGTGATCTCAAAGCCTCCAACGCGGCCGCAAGTCGTAAGCTGGATGAGTATGAAGGGCGGGCCCATAGAAACAACGTGCACATTATTGGTGTACCAGAGAAAGCCGAGGGTCAGGCTGCGGATCTCTTTGTTGAAGACATTATACTCAACCACTTGAAACCCAGAGGACTGAGTAACTTTTTTACAGTGGAATGATCGTACATAATTCAGAGAGCTAGGCCGCGACCATGAGCACCGCCCCGGCCTATGACAGCGAGGGTGCTTAATTTTAGGGATAGAGACGCTATCCAGCAAGCCTCCAGGATTGGAGGCCCCCTGAAGTATGACAACTCCACCCTCAGTTTCTTCCCCGATTTTACTCAGGCGATACAGAAACAACGCCAGACTTTTATTGGTGTTAAAAAGAAACTCTGTGGTAAAGGACTAAAATACGCAATGATGTACCCTGCTAAGTTACGCGTTGAACATGAGGGTAAGGCGCTCTTTTTTGATAATCCCGAAATTGCCTCGGACTGGATGGAGGGTCTCTCCTCCTGGGATGATCAGCGATGACAGAGTGGTGCCGAAGATGAGACTGTACAGAAGTAATAATAATCATTGACATTGTTGCAGGTGGGGCTTGGCCGAATTGGAGGTTGGGCCCTGGCTAACTGTAGAGTGTTTGTGGAACTATTAAGTGTGGTAACGGTTTTAAAATGTCCAACGATATATTCAGGGGTTGGGCGGGGAATCGGAGGGCTTTGATCCTCCTCGGGTTTCCTTTTCGATAGATAGGTAGTTAGATCATGGGGCGACAGGCACACTGCGAGTTGGGGGCGGCTGTACACCGTGAGCAGGGGTGCAGGGAGGGGGGTGGTCAGTGGGGTTTGTTTGACAGGGGGATTTTTTGTTTTGTTAATCTTTTTGTATTATTTGTAATAAGCATTGCCTCTCAAGGTTTCGTTCTGAAGAACAGCATATTCATAGTGCAGGAGTTGGAGGGGAAGCAGACCCATTTCATGTTTGACGATGGGGGGTAAGGGCCTGAGGGTACTGAGTTGGAATGTCAATGGGTAGGGGGACAACAAGATTAAACAGTAGTGTGGTTCTTCAGTTTCTGAAACGTCACGCCCGGACGCGGTCCTGCTTCAGGAGACACACTTAGTGGGGAGTTCATGCAAGGCGATGCATAGAATGGGTTACCGACTAGTGGCACATGCAGGATTCACTTCGGGGTGTAGGGGAGTTGGGGTCCTGCTCAGGAAGATGCTGGTAATTGACTCCATTATTGAGGATGATAGAGGCCGATATATAGGGGTGTCAGGTCGTTGGGAGGGGCACACCCTCTCCTTGTTGTCGATCTACGTCCCCTCAGGTATGCAAACAACGACTTTTGCAGATTTGGGGAAAGTACTTCTGGACCTCCCGAGAGGTCTATTGATATTGGGAGGTGACTTTAATGTTGTGGTCTCAGGCGCTATGGACAGGCGCCCACCTAGAGATACAGGGCGTGCGCAAAGATGGCTTCCTGATTTTATGGATGCATTGGGTTTGATAGATGGTTGGAGATTGCTTCATCCGGGCCAACGACAGTACACCTTCCACTCTGGTGCCCATGGTAGTCTTTCAGCTATTGATCACTGTTTATTACCTGCGGCCCAATCACACTACATCATTGAAGCAGTGCACTTTGCTAGGGGTATTTCGGATCACTCGCCACTTTGGTTCAGATGCGATATTGCTTCGGGATCGGTAGGTAAGGTAGCCCCCATTAATCCCTGGTACATGCGAAATCCTAGAATTCGTGCGGACCTGTTGAAGTCGATAGAACTCTATTTTCAAGAGAAGGAGGGATCGGTGTCATCTCAGATTTCGCTTTGGGAGGCCTTCAAGAGAGTCATAAGGGGTCAGGCTTTGTCATTGATCGCAGGAGCAAAGAAAGATCATAATGAAGAAATCGCAAAGGTAAAATCTGAGATAACTCACATTGAGGCGGATTTGGAGCAGGAGGTAACTCGAGCTAAGCTTCATATTCTGAGTCTCAAGCAGCTGGAATATAGAGCGTTGGTTACAGATAGCGCCAGAGCCCTAAGTAGGGAGCAGCAGGGTTGGTTATATGAGGTCAGTGATAAGGCCGGGAAACTTATCGCCTGGTTAGATAAGAAAGACAGAGCAGATCGTGTAGTCCCGGAGATTGAGACGGCTGAGGGGGGCGCGCATAACGGACCCTCAGGGTATGGTGGGGAGGTTTGCGGAGTATTTTTGTATGGTGTACACCTCGGTTTCCGAGTTACTGGAGGAGGATTCGCACTTGTTATTGCGAGATATCAAACTCCCGTGCCTGACTAAGGAAGACCGTGATTTTATGGATAGTGCCCTCACAGTAGATGAAGTTGCTATGGCAGTGCGTTCACTGAACTCGGGTAAAACATTGGGCCCTAATGGGCTCCCGATCAAGTTGTATAAACTCAGACCTGATAAGATTTCCCACCTATCTTAAGAGTATGTTTGTGGCGGCCCGGTGACAGAAGGTGTTACCGTATGATCAGAGGGTGGCATCTATTGTAGTCATTCATAAGGAAGGGAAACCATATCCCACTGTGCTTCATATAAGCCCATCTCGTTATTGAATGCGGAACCAAAGATTCTGGCCAAACTGTTGTCTAATAGGCTTATTAAGGTGATTAGCTGATTGATACATGCTGATCAATCGGGCTTTATTCCCCATAGGAACACAGCTTTAAAACCTTCGCAGGTTGAATGGAGTACTGGCCAGAGCTCATACCCTGAGAGAACAGGCTGTAATAGCATCACTTGATGCAACAATAGCCTTTGAACTCGTGGAATGGCCGTATCTGTGGGCAGTGCTAGCTAAGTTTGGTTTTGGACCTGAGTTTCTTCGTTGGGTGCGTTTGTTGTATACTGAACCTCTCGCTCAGGTGGTGGTAAACAACTGGGTTTCCGCACCATTTTGTCTCGGGCGGGGCACCCGGCAGGGGTGTCCGCTCTCTCCCCTTTTATTCTCGCTGCACTTGAGCCTTTTGTGGCCTGGATTCGTTGGGAACCCTCGATTCGTGGTATTCGATGGTCCCCTCATTTAGAAGATCGGATCTCACTGTATGCAGATGACATTCTGCTCTATTTGACATCACCCAGAAAATCATTAAATGTTGTCTGTGATGTTCTGGCCTCCTACGGTAGAAAATCTGGGCTCACTATAAATTGGGGAAAATCCTATCTGTTGGTTCTGTGTGGCGATACCCCCATTCTCCCGCGAAACTGCCCGATTAAAATCGCCACGGATGGGTTTAAGTATCTTGGTATCTTTATCTCAATGGAGCCCTCAGTTAGATACAAGAGAAACCTCCTTCCCCCTCTGATTAGACTCCGAGGCGATGTCACCAGTTGGAGGAAGCTTCCTCTCTCCTTGTTGGGGCGTGCAGGCTCTTTAAGATGATGTCCTTGCCTCCTTTTCTTTATGCCCTTCAAAACACATTAAATATAGTGCCAGCCAGTTATTTTCGGGAGGTGGAGGCGATACAGCGTAGTCTGATATGGGAGGGCAGACCATGTATTGCCTTGGCCAAATTGACCCTACCGTGGTATGACGGTGGTATAGTTCTCCCTGACATCAGGAGATACCATTGGGCATCTCAGATGGCAGCCATAAACCAGGGTGCTTACGTGCCAGATGCGGACCCAGGATATGCGATGGATAAGTGGCTGCTCCCTGGGGGTAATTACAACAGAGCGCTGTACACCAAATCAGCAGGGAAAAGTTTAACGGGACCAACTAGGGTGGCAGTGCGGATATGGCAAGACGCTACTAGCTCTTTGGGATGGAAGGACCGACTTATGTTGGCCACCCCACTATTCGACTCGGACAAATTAGGCAAGCTTTGGAACACGAAGGGTTTCGATAAGTGGGACATGATAGGGATTGCTACTATTGGCGATATTTGGGTCAAAGGGAGGATAAAGACGTTCGCTGAACTGCAAACCGAATTTGAGTTGAATGGAGCGGAGTATTTCCGATATGCACAAGTGAGTCATGCGCTAAAGTCGGCGTTGCCGGCGGAAGAAGAAATATCCGAGTCCTCGCCCTTGGAGGATAGAATATTGGAAGGGCACTTGCCGTATAGAACTATCTTTCTGATTTATAAGAAATTGATCAACCTCAGAGCAGATCTTCTTCTACACTTGAGGGACAAGTGGACGAGGGATGGTATTGAAATAGATGATGAGGACTGGCAATTGGCCGTGTCGTCCCCGAAGGAGGTTGCGATTCCAGCGCGACTGAGGCTAGTTCAATTGAAAATATTACATAGGGTGTATGTCACAGGTCCTCGTTTGGTTTGGATGGGACTATCTGAGGATGGTTTGTGCAGGCGAGGTTGTGGTCAGGTGGGCACGTTCCTTCATATCCTCTGGGAATGTCACTATATGGTAAAGTATTGGAGTGAGATACACAATGTCAAATGAGAGGTATTGGGGGTAACAATGCTACCTGAGGCGAGGAGGTGTCTCCTTAATATATGGGAACCTACGGATTTAAACACAGCGCAAACCAGATGGCCACTCTAAGGGCAATGATAGCTAATCGAAACATGGTGGGGATCTGAGAGACCGCCCACGCTGGAGGAGTGGAAAGAATGCAGGGATTGGTGTATATTTTGGGAAAAGACTGTTTACCTGGCAAAAGGCAAACCTCGTAAATGGGCAACTGTTTGGGGATTGTGTAATCGATACAGGAGGGAGATTTGTGTACCACCAGTGGACTCTGCTTTGAACATTCCTGTATCCCCGTGACCCTTACATAGAAAAGTACTATGCTTCTCCCTCTCCCCCCCACTCCCCCATTGCTATTGCTATGATGTAATGTCATTTGGGAATGATTAACCTCTGTATTATGCACTCACTTTAATGCCTTGTTTCAATAAAAAGAAATATATAAAAAAAAGAAACCACTGCAAAGATGCTGGCAAAACAGAGGCATTCAAAATAATGGGCATTACAAGTTGGCTAAAAAGTAGTATGCAGTCTAGGCAGTTAAGAAAATCTGGTTATGAGCAATCACATGGCCATATATAATTTAAAAATATTATTAGCATCTTTCTTAATGTCACTTTCCATCCAGCCAATTCCAAGTATAATTTAAGTGATGACTGATACTGTACTTGGAAGGGGCATTAATCAAACGTTATACATATTTCACACCACTGGTTGTAGACAGCAGTGCTCGATAAATCTCACAGGGTCATAAAACAATGCTACTTCTTAATTATTTAGAGCCCAGTGAATTATACAGCAGGCAGGTTACACCACACTTATGTGCTCAGGGCTTAGACAGCAGTAGTGATAATGAAAAAAGGTTTTATAAACATGAATGATGAAATGCCTCCATGCAGGACGACATACCACTTTATCAAGGAACTAAAACCAGCAGTAAGTTTCCCAAACTCAACAACTGCTCAAATATCAGTTTTATATTTACCAAAAGCATCAGCTTGGCCGTCTCTTCAAATAAAACGAATCACATTTCTTTACTCGGCACAAACAATGGCTAAAACATATCCATGAATGAAGACATTCATGAAATATATTCACATAAATTCATATATATTGTCATGAAAGAATGAAATACACATTCTTAAAAATAGAAATACAATAAGTAAAATATATAACCATACACAATAAAAACATTTAAAAAGATGTGCTCATAGAGTACAATTATCAATAAATGTGAAGCGGGCTATTGTAATGGTTAGCTGAATTCCGCCTTAGAAGGGCATGTTTTAAGAAGGCTACAAAAGCAATGTGAGAAATAAAGGGCTGGCTTATGCTGTAGCATACCCGGTTTCTTAAAATGTGCAACAAATCATTACAGGGAAATAGCGCATAATAAATACAAAATAAAATTGGGTGCGCAAGGGATTATGTAGAAGATCCAGCACACGGACAGGGTTACACTTAAGATATATCATACTGGCTGGAAAACAAAGAAGACCCCCAATGGATCCTCTACTGAATTTCGTTGGAAGAAAGCTTTTCTACAGATTCTTCACTAATGACAGCTATGGCTCCAGCCCAACTGCAGATTTATTAATCAAATTATCTCTCTCTCAGCCCGACGCTGTTCATCGTCTACATGGCGCCACTAGCACGCATCGCCTGACAGCACGACCTCAACATAATCTCCTACTCTGACGACACTCATCTGATCCTCTCCCTCACAAAGAACCCCCTCACCGCCAAATCCTACCACCATCAGGGAATAAAGGCCGTCGCCGACTGGATGGAGGACAGCCGCCTCAAACTGAACACAGACAAGACGGAAATCCTCATCCTCGGATCCAACTCCTCCGCATGGGACGACTCCTGGTGGCCCACGACACTGGGGTCCCCCCCGGCCCCCACCGACCACGTACGCAACCTGGGAATCACCCTCGACTCAAAACTCTCCATGACCAAACAAGTCAACGCAGTCTCCTCCACCTGTTTCAACACCCTCCGCATGTTCCGCAAAATCTACAGATGGATTCCGACCAACACAAGGAAAACAGTCACCCAGGCCCTAGTGAGCAGCAGACTCGAATATGGAAACGCCCTCTATGCCGGAGCCCAGTCCAAGCTTATCAGCAGACTACAGAGAATCCAGAATGCCTCCGCACACCTGATCCTCGACGTCCTGCGCCACGACCACAACACCCCCCACCTGAGGAACCTGTACTTGCTCCCCATCGAAAAAAGAATCTCCTTCAAGATCCTGATCCACGCACACAAAGCACTCCACAAAACCAGACCAGCCTATCTCAACAGTCAACTCTCTTTCTACGTACCCAGCAGGAATCTCTGCTCCGCTGACCACACCCTGGCCGCGGTCCCACGCATCCGGAGAACCACTTCCGGAGGCAGGTCCTTCTCCCATCGTGCCGCCAAGATCTGGAACACCCTCCCCCTCGACCTGTGACAAACCGAAGACCTGCTGACCTTCAGAGGACACTCCAAAGCCTGGCTCTTCGACCAGTAACAGCACACCCCCACTCCCCAGCGCCTTGAAACCCTACCGGGTATGTAGTGCGCTTTACAAATTATGTGATTGATTGATTGATTGATTGACCCATGGCCTCACTTTCTCTAGATTCTTTGGCATTTATAATATAATCCGCTCAAATCTTAACACACTGACTCCTACCCACCGCTTATGGGAGCATAGGGGCAAATCTGATTGTGTTCTCAGCATAAGGTAAGTTCTGTTCTTCAAGCATGAAAATTGTAGTTTTTGCAAAGAATATTCCTAACAACCTTCTACAAAAACAGTTCTCCTCAATATGTAGCCAAGAACAATCTCAGTAATCTCAAATACTCGCCCCGTCAGTCAGCATGGGTAGGCACTTTAGCTTGTACACTTCCAACTAGGTCAGTATGAGTTTGCCGCTAATGCTGGAAGAGAATTTAAACAGAGCCCCACAAGATTGTTTAAATCTCAAACAGCGATTGGAAAGACAAAATGCCCAATGGTTTCATGAGTCAAAAGTAATGCCTCAAATGGGGAGCTCAGTATCCCTCCCGATGGATTTACCCTTGATTGTTATCGGCCTCGCTATATTGAGTTGCCTTCCACACACCATAAAGTGCATCTTAGAGATTTTGGTATCGAGTTTCGAGGCTATCTATAAATCTCACAAAGGAATCTAAAAGCCCCCTAAGACCATTATAGGTACTGGATAGCAAAACAGCATCATCTGCATACATGAGAGACAGGATGGATGCAGATTTCACTATGGGGAAACCCTTCCATTAGTAATTGAAAAGGAGTTTGTGCCATTAATATACAATTAAAACTAAATCGGGGACAGAACTCAACTTTGCCGGATGTCACGGGAAAGGTAAAATAAATTCTGTGCATTCCCTCTCTGAGCTTTATCTCACTGAGGCGCTAACCCCTGTGTGTAATGCCCATAAACAATCCACCAGTGGGGGAGGAGAGGGAAATTCATTGCAATTAATATGTCTCAGAGTCTGGACTGGTTGACCCTGTTGAAAGCATTGCTTAGGTCCATGAGGGTCATGTAGAGTTCCCCTTTCTTACCTGTCACATACTTTCTGATTATTAAGATTAGGTTAAAGCATTGTTTCAAGGTTCCCAAACCTCCCCTGAAGCTATATTGCACTGGGCGGAGTACATTATTCTCCTGAACCCAGACCTCTATTCTATTAAGAATAACCGACCCTACGATCTTCACTGTAGAGTCTAATCACAACATCGGCTTATAACGACAGAGCTCTTGTCTGTTGCCGATCTTAAAAACTGGGCCTATTATTTAATACTTACATGACTCAGGGATTTTTTTGCAGATTAGTAATGAGGGTGGCCCAGAGCTCAATGTTAGCTTTGAATATGTCCATAGGGACTCTATCCAGCCCAGCAACCTTGTTATTGCGGCTGCCCTCAATGGATAACTTCAGAAAGCTAATCGTCCATAATCAAGGAGAACTGAGGCAATGCTCCATTAGACAACACCCCAGTCTTAGATGAGCATGAATAAAAAAAAAATGGGCCTCCCATTTTTGTTTTTCCTCCTAATACCCCAAGGATACATGCCATGCCTCCCAGACCCTCCTGTGCCCAACAACACCCATATTCCCTCGAACCCCTGCGTCCCCTAACTACTCCCCCAACTCCTTCCCTCCTCCCAATCTCTGGGACATATCCAGACCGCACATCGGTCTGTGTGAAGATGGAGAGCATTTTACATAAACCGTGAGTAAAACATGAACATTGCAGTTTAATTACACTAGTAAGGGGATTCTTTATTCTGACTACAAAAAATTCCTAAATCCCCTCAAACCTGCTCTAATAGTTTATATCTTTCCAAACCTCTATCTAAATTAGAACAAACATGCAGAGAAAGAAAAAAGAAAAGCGAGAAAAAGAAACAAAAAGCGAAAAAGGAAAACAAAGACAAAAGATTAGCTAAATATACATATGCTCTTCTTAGCTTGGCTTAATCCACTGTGGTTTTATGGTTTAAGCCCCCTCAGAAATTCATTGGCTATTACCTCTGAGGTATAGAATTTCGTCTCGCCCTGCCGGACCACCTTCGGGCACCCCGCATTGTTCAAAAAAGCTTGGGCTCCCTTATCCTGAAAGAATTTAATGAGTTGAGGTAGTTGTCACGGCCTTTAGACTGCGACGTGACAGAAGTCCGGTCTGACAAAGAACGAGACATCTCCAACATTTTGCTTAGCCTCAGGGCTGTCTTTTTCAAATATTAACTACCTTAGAAGGAAGTTCCCAAAGAAAACCAAGACAGCCCTTGGTTTGGAAAATTCTCTGACCGGCTATCTTAAGGTAAAAGGTGTCCTGTGGATATGCTGAACCTCTTGCTCCCAGTTCCAGTCAGTAAGTTCTGCGAAAGCTTGGCAAAAGAGATCTAACATATAGCCCCTAATGTCAGATTCTTCCTTTCCTTCAGGAATTCCCAGAACCCTCAGCTTATTACGTCGCTGGCGGTTTTCCTGTTCCTCCAGTTTCCACTGAATATCAACAATCTGCTTTTCTTGTGCTTTAGTCTGGATGAGATTGTCAGCAACCTCTGTTTCCATGTTATTAACTCTTGCTTCGAGCTCCTTCAGGTGCTCCCCAATGGCGCTACAGGTCTTAGTCAGCTTCCTGACTGCATCCTGCACCTTTCTTGCTGCATTCTGTGCTTTGCGTGCATCTGCTCTGGTTTCTTTGCGGTGCAGCAGTATCGATTGGAGGACATTTTTTAATGTAGGTGGGTTTGTACCTGAAGTACCCAGCGGGGTGATTGTTTGAATGTTGATTAATAAGTCCTTTAAGGAGTAATACTATTTCAGGCTCCCAGTCCTTTGCATGCATTGCCCCATTTTCCCCAACTCTCTGTGCTGTGGTAAAGAGGGGATCTCCAGCTGTATCAGGGTCGCTATCGTTCTCACTTGACCCTATTGTGGATCCTGATCCATCTCCTGACCCCTCTGGTCCATTCGAGTGAGCAAAAAAGCAGTAATTGGGGTCCATTTCTGTCTATGGGTTTAGTTCCATAGTATCCTCAGCCTGAGCCAGGGCGGCTGATTGCTGAGCAGTTTTAGAGGGTGGGGTGTCTGCTGCATTTAATTGACTCATTAAATCCTGGGATGGGACATCTTCCCCTTCTAACTGGTGGGGCCCCATCACATTTTTAACATGAAGACCTGTTGTCTCACTCCCATAGACCTCCTCATCATCGAACCCACTTTTTCCACTCACAATTTTTCAGCCTCCCTTTGAAAGCATACTTACACCTCCTGACAAAGTTAGTGGCTCCTCTGCAAGACCCAATGGCTGTACTGCCTTAGCGGGGGCTTCACCCCCCCTTTGCTCGCACCACCTCCGGATTTACTGCCTATGCGTGTTTCTCTACCGGGGAGCAGAGCAAATTCAGCAACGTACTGCCGGCAGGCATCAACCAGAGGATGGCCCAGCTCTCCCTCCTTTTTCTAACTGCGCCTCAGCTCCCGCAGCCGACTTTGATGACAGCGGTGTTTGCCAGATTCCTTGTTGTACTTTCGTGCCCCTGGTAGAATCAGAAGATCCCAATGGTGTGCAACAGGCTTCCCCTTTGATGCTCCAGCCACCTTAGGACTCATCTTTCCTGCCGCCGAGCCGCCTTGACACAGATCACGGAGAAAATTACAAAAAACAATTTGATGGACAGAATGTAGATCAATGTCTTACATTCACCCCAGTACAATGATCTGGGCCTAAATCCATCGTTTTTTGCACTCCACACCACCCTGGGTTAGATAATGGCTTTATGCAAATCAGCTCTGACCCTGTGCCCCATGGGAACAGTCCAGTCCGAACTACACAGCCATATCTTTCCCAGACCGGAATCAAGCATCCGAGGACCGGACCGGTTTCGAGGTAACACCTCTCATCAGCCCGGCTAGCTTGACTCCAGTGGTGTGGAGGCTCTGGGACCCACGTCTGAGCTACCCCAGTACACTCAGGGAGAAAATTACAAAAAACAATTTGATGGACAGAATGTAGATCAATGTCTTACATTCACCCCAGTACAATGATCTGGGCCTAAATCCATCGTTTTTTGCACTCCACACCACCCTGGGTTAGATAATGGCTTTATGCAAATCAGCTCTGACCCTGTGCCCCATGGGAACAGTCCAGTCCGAACTACACAGCCATATCTTTCCCAGACCGGAATCAAGCATCCGAGGACTGGACCGGTTTCGAGGTAATACCTTTCATCAGCCCGGCTAGCTTGACTCCAGTGGTGTGGAGGCTCTGGGACCCACGTCTGAGCTACCCCAGTACACTCAGGGAGAAAATTACAAAAAACAATTTGATGGACAGAATGTAGATCAATGTCTTACATTCACCCCAGTACAATGATCTGGGCCTAAATCCATCGTTTTTTGCACTCCACACCACCCTGGGTTAGATAATGGCTTTATGCAAATCAGCTCTGACCCTGTGCCCCATGGGAACAGTCCAGTCCGAACTACACAGCCATATCTTTCCCAGACCGGGCACAGGGTCAGAGCTGATTTGCATAAAGCCATTATCTAACCCAGGGTGGTGTGGAGTGCAAAAAACTATGGATTTAGGCCCAGATCCTTGTACTGGGGTGAATGTAAGACATTGATCTACATTCTGTCCATCAAATTGTTTTTTGTACTTTTCTCCCTGAGTGTACTGGGGTAGCTCAGACGTGGGTCCCAGAGCCTCCACACCACTGGAGTCAAGCTAGCCGGGCTGATGAGAGGTGTTACCTCGAAACCGGTCCGGTCCTCGGATGCTTGATTCCGGTTTGGGAAAGATATGGCTTTGTAGTTCGGACTGGACTGTTCCCATGGGGCACAGGGTCAGAGCTAATTTGCATAAAGCCATTATCTAACCCAGGGTGGTGTGGAGTGCAAAAAACGATGGATTTAGGCCCAGATCCTTGTACTGGGGTGAATGTAAGACATTGATCTACATTCTGTCCATCAAATTGTTTTTTGAAATTTTTGACACAGATCACAGCCAGAGTAAACAAGGGCTACTGCGATCAGTTGGCTGAGTATCAACCAAAACTCTTTTATGAGTGATGCTCCAGGACAGTCTCAGATTACCAGCCGACCTCTGCGGACAGCACACAATGCGTCCAAGGGCATGCCCCACCGTAAGTAGTTTGAGGCCCTTTTCTTTCACCTTTTCTTTAAAGTCCAGATTTATGGCTCAGTAAAGCTCTTCTACGCCTCATCGGCCGCCAACTTGCTAACCCCTTACTAAAGTATTTATCCTTCAATGAAGTCCAGCCATCATCCTGTCCACCAGGATGGCATTGTCAGTGTAGTAGCCTGGTCACTCAATTTTAGTTTGATGATGTTAACATTATGAAAGTGGCTATGTATCTGCCCGGTCAAAAAGTATATAATCTCGCTATTAATCTAGATGACAGCAAAATATTATATAATCTCTGCTATTTAGCTAGGAGCCGGCTAAATATCTGAAACGTCAGTCCTAAGGTCTGGATAAGTAATGTAAATGGGGTCTCTCCAGCCATTGGGAAAATTAGGCTTTAGGCAATTGCAGGGTGACGGTTATCTTGTAACATGGATGCATGAAAGCAGGTGTTGCTTTTGAAAGTAAATGCATATACAAATGTAAAAAAGGATGCACAAAGGTATATGCATTAATTAAGCTAAATTGCTTACATTATAAAAACTGTCTAACCAATTTGGAATAAATTTACATTAAATGTAGGACTCAAACTTCAGCTTCTTTAAGATATGGTACATAGATACTTTGTGCTGCTTTCTCAGAGTATTTGGCTGCCTGCAAGAATATTGAGCATGTTTTTAATGAATAGGACACGTTACAACGCAACGCATGCTTTTACAATGCTGTTTTTTATCACAACATCCATTACAACCATGATTTTGCAACGCATACCATCACAACGCATT
Organism: Lissotriton vulgaris; assembly: GCF_964263255.1. Taxonomy (NCBI): domain Eukaryota; kingdom Metazoa; phylum Chordata; class Amphibia; order Caudata; family Salamandridae; genus Lissotriton; species Lissotriton vulgaris. The sequence goes on from NC_141698.1 coordinate 951,317,225, forward strand.
TTTAGAAACTACATTTAGAACGCATTCCATTACAATGCATACCATTACAAAGCATAATAATACGTTTTGGACAACAGTAGGGTAAGTGTTTGATAGTGTAGGGGTAAAAAATACTATTCCCACTCCAGTGAGTGCAGCAGTAGGGTAAGTGTTGGACAGTGTAAGGGTAAAAATTACTATTCCCATGTACCCCAAAACCTATACCCACCCTAAAACTTAAAAACCCCCATTACTTACCTTAAGATGCGTTGTAATGGCATGTGTTGTTGTGACATGAATTGTAATGCCTGCATTTTAATAACATGCAATGTAAATGCAGATTTAGTTGTAACACCCACATTGTAAATGTAGTGAGTTGCAATCACTGTGTTGTAATGGTTGTTTCCCATTTTGAATGCATGTTACATTAATGTTTTCCTCACTCATGAGAATAAAAATTTCTTTAATGTTCACTTTTGAGGGTTGGCCCAATGTAGGCCTCTTGCTGAAAGCATTCTGCTATTTTTGAGCTTCTTCATAAACTTGATTTATTTATTGAATTAAGCTGTATTTGGTAACCTGGTGTGGGATCTTTTTGTATGAAGTTTGCACTGTTTTACTGTTTGAAGTGTTGCACAAATACTTCACACATTGCCTCTAAATTAATCCTGGCTGGTATGTGGCAAGCTACCAATGGATTAAGCACAGGTTAATTTGGCGTTTGCTTGTGCATTACCATGACTAGGATTGTGGATGCTGCTTGACCAAGGCTCACACCCCAGTCAACCAGTAACCCAATTTTAACACAGACCCAGGTGTGAGTTGCATTTGCTGGTGACAGGGAAGGCCGCTTCAGAAATCCGAAAGGGGGTGGGCAGGGCCCTCAGATTTCCTTTGAAGCTCAAGAAGGACTGAGTACAACCTCCATGTGATCCTGCATAGTAGAGGGACACTCTGCCCCACACTCAAAGCACTTTTGTCCCCTACGTGGAATTCACATAACAATACTGAAGAGCCTTTACCAGCCATGTGACCTAAGGCACTGTCATAAATTCGACTTAGGCAGAAAAAGTCTGCTTGTTAAAAGTGGCATTTTCATAATAGTAGATTAAAATCAGACTTTACCATTGAAGAGGATTTTAAATTGCAATTAGTGGAAGTGAAATGTCTCTATCCGCTTCGAAATAAGGTTATCACCTAAGTGTAACTAGGTAACCCAATGTAATTCTCTGGGAGAAGTAGACTTGCTACAGTGAAAAACGACTTTAGGAGTTTGTCACTGTAAGGAGATGTAAACCTTAAGTACTGTAGTGTTATATGCATTCATATGTATTGGACCACATGATGGCCTTTGACTACCATTGTTTTAATTGACTGTGTGTTTTAAATTACAATGTACAGCATATTTTTTTGTGTACTTGCATTGACTTGTGATTTCATTTTGCGTCTCCTTACAGCTTCAGAGTAGGAGTGTAAAGAACAGAGTAAAACACCCTTGACTGAGGCAGAACATGTGGTACGTGAGTTTGAAAGCATGAGAGAGAGGATTGGGTGGAATGTACTTCTCTGTCTCAGAGTGTAGTGCTGTGAGCTGTGGTGCACAAATGTACATTATTCTGTACATTGTGAAAATGAATTTTACCTGTTGGCTTTAACATGTCCCAAACTCCATCTTGATTTCTCACTCTGTCTGGCATGAGTTCTGCATACACGCAAGCAGGACCCCAGGTTACTCACGGTTATTTAGATTATTTGTGTTCAAGATTATTTTTCTCTTTGAGGGTGTTTTCTGTACTTTTGGATTTTTTTTTTAACTTTTGCAACCTTCACTAAGATAAGGGGCTAGAACATGTCGAGGAGAATGCATGAGAAATCCTTTGCCTTGAAATGCTGGCAGGAGCTTGGCAAGCACCAGTAAGATTCCTTGCTGTAGAGGGTGTCTTCTTGTGCCTTGAGAATATTATAAAACTGGGGTTCCTTGCCTCAGAAACCGGGTTCTCTCCTGAGAGACAGACACATCTGCGTAGTGCTGCATTTCCCAGCTTAAAGTGGTCTCTTGACCTTAGGACTGTAATTTGGGATCCCCAGTCTTGTGTGGGCTAAGATGAAGATATTGCAGCCGGTAAGGTATTTTCTCTGATCATTGCTATTAAGGTATTACTATTTCTACATTTGTTTTTGTCTGTGTGATGAGTGACCTGCCTCTCAAGTCTTTATATTTATTGGTTCCTGACAATTGGCATTATCTGATGTGTTCTGTGTGTATCTCTTCTGTTCTTTCATTCAGTGTATGCAAGTTCTTTATATTTGAGTCTTTTATGTGACTGTGTTTATTTCTTGCATTTAGTAAGTAATTTTTTATTGTATATGAATAAAAAATGCACTGTAAAATTCATTTAAAAAGTGTAAAGACGGGAGAGAGAAGAACAGTATTAAAAAGACTAAAAGCTTGAGTAGTGTCCAAAGTAATATGCTCACAGTGTTAACAATGTAGGCGAGCCTTGGGGGCTACATCTGGTGAATTAAGGTCTGCCATGATTCAAATTATTGTCACTGCCTTGTCAGTTCAACTATTGGGATGTCTGGTAATAAAAAAAAACTATAAAAACTGAGAATTTTCCAGTGACTGACTCACTATGTTCCATTTTGGTTTGTACGTCTGGAACGCTGAGGTCTGTTTCAAAGGGCTTCATGCAGTTGAGCATGGAGACTTGGTTCTGGAATTACAGCTGCTTGTTGTGGCAATAATGGCTATTAGCAAGACGGGTGGTGTATGACTCTCTCCAGCTTGAGTTTAAATTGAGTCTGAATTGTAACCAATTTCCTGTTTAGACCCGGGTCCTTGGGGATAAAAGGATGCAATCACAGCCTGTCCGCGTGTGTTGATCCCGCGGAGGTAGAACAGTGGTTTGAGTCGGTGAACCCTTTCAACCTTTAGGTCAGTGGAGGAGCAGATTAAGGGTGCCATGTCCTCAATGCCGGTACCGCATAGTCGGCAGGTGTTCGTAGGTAGCACCCTCAGCCATGGTGGGGATGTGGCAGTATTCCCAGCCTGTATTGAGGGAATTTTTCTTTTGTCTTCTTAGAATATCCCAGGATAAAATATGCCTGTGTGCCGATTGAGTTGCATCCATTGATTGTCATCCAGGCATGGCTTCTTGGAGCAAAGGCAGCTTTGTCTTCCACAAGGGAAAGTATCCTTATTTCCTTTTTGACTGCTTGTTGAGGACTGCATGGGTAGATTGAGTTTCCCAAAGATCGGAAAGACCGTTGGTAGTCAGACAGTCCTTTAAGAATTGTCTGGCGGTGAAGTTGCTCTGAGCCCGAGGTCTTGCCACAGGAGGTGATGATTTAATGTGTTCGCAGGTGTGTTCCTGATTTTATGCCAGCAGATTAAGTAAGACCTTGCCATGCCAGAAGTTGTTTGGTTAGGCTGAACTCTAACTGGATCTGTGCTGGAAAAGCGTAGGTTGGGATGTTTAACAGAACTATGTAGGCCCTAGCCACTGTGGTGTCCAAGATTTTTGAGTCCCTTCCCCTCAGGGCTTCATTCCCATAGGTGATTGTGGGTAGAATTTTGACTTGTGCTACCCGGAGGAGAGGGGAGAAGATAGGGCCTGCTAGTTTTGATTTTAACTGCCTTAGTGTTGTTGCTATGACCATCCCCTTTCATCAGATCGTCTCAAGTTGGCTGGCCAATTGACCGCCTTCATCTATGAATGCCCCTAGGTATTTGTAAACAAAGCTGTTCACGATTGGCGTTTGTTGAAGGAACCAGGTGTGGCTCTGTCGTTTGCCATTTTTTATTGTCAAGGTTTTTGCGTTCTCGTTGTTATTTTTTTGATGGATTTCCACTGCATATTCTTGCATTTTATTGAGAAGGGGTTGCATGCCCACTTGGGTGTGGCTTGCCAGGACCACATCATCGGCGTATGAAATGCTGGAAATGGCTTTGCCACCCAGTCAGGAGGCATACAATTTACAAGAGCTTAGGGTTCATGTCTGCCATATAAAGATTGAACAGGGTTGGGGCAAGCACACAGCCCGATTTAAGCCCCTTGCTGATTGAAATGCAGTTTCAAAGGTTTGCTTCCGTTACCTGGTTTGATCTGCACCCATGTGTTGGTGTGGAGATGTATTAAGAGGTTCAGAAGAGCTGACGGGATGCCACAATGTGCCAGTTTCCTCAACGCTCTTGCTCAAGCGATATTGTTGAAGGCTGAGTTGAAGTAAATAAAACAGAAATAGAGCGCCTGTTTTGTTGTTTTTGACATGTCGATGAGTAATGACATTGATAGTATATTAGTTGAGTTACTGTGTCTTTTCAAAAACCGGTTTGGGTTAAGGGGATTAGTTCCTTCTCCTTGCCCAAGTCCTGGAGGTCTGTCAATAAGGCGCCAGCGAAGTACATTTCCTTGATATCCAGCAGTGCAATCAAGCGGTAATTTATATGAGAAAATGTTTCACCAGACTTATATATAGGCAATATTATGGAGCCTTTCCAGGGAGCCTGTAGGTGCCCGAGCTGTCTGACTCTTTGGAAGAGGATGTCTAAGGTTCTTACCAAAACTCTGGATCTTGTTTAAAGGGCCCTGGAGGGATCCCGTTTGGCCCCAGGACCCCTTCTCTCCTTCCTTATGAAAATGTGTTTCTTGATATGTGTTATTCCGGTTGGATTGTCCATTTCCTCCAGCTCCCCTTCGTTTGAACATGGTGTGTTGATAAGGGGCCAAGATAATACTTGACCAAGTTGTTTGCTGGTTGAAGTGGGGTTTCAAGAAAGTGCGAAGAAATGCCACCATGAGCCGAATGAAGAACTTTGTTGATAGTAGCTCAGAAGCATGTGCTGTTATTTGCTTTGGGATTAGTGGAAAAGTTTCGCCCAGAATGCATTTTCATTGAACCTGTTGATGTCCCACTTAAGTTGTTTAATTTTATTCTCTGTTGGCATAATAGTAAGTTTAGTTTCTGGTTCCCCGGATAATGCCTCAGTGATCTGAGCAGTTTGTTTATTGATTTTTTAAATAATTTCAATTCTTTCTGCTGTGCACTAGAGGCCCATCCCTCATTTTTTGGCTGGTTGGGAGTCTTATATCTGGTGATTGATGAAAAGAAACTTGAGAGTTTAGCGGTGAAGATTTCCCATTTGCTCACTGGGTTGGTTGTAAAGTTGATTTGGTTCTGTAACAGCGTCTTTGCAGCCTGGAGGACCTATCCGGAGTTTACCAGTGATGACTTGATTCATTTTAAACTGATTGTTTGACATGCATGTGTGCCACCTGGATTGAGTATTGGTTTAAGTGAGTTTATTTGCGATAATATTTCCTGTGATCGAAGATCGTTGTCTCCTTTGTTCAGTAAAAAGAAAACCTACTTCGTGGTGGAAGAGCGGAAGCGAGAATAGGATGTAGTCTAAAATTGAATTGAAGGTTTACGAGTTAAATGAGGCAGCTGGAGGGGAGTCTCTGTGAAATCTTCAATTCAGTGCTGTTAGGTTGATGTGCTTCAAATCTACCAATAATTTCCTTCCCATCTTGGATGGTCTCCGTGCACGCTTCTTGTTTTTGCTGGTGTGTTCCAGTGAAGAGACTGAGCTAGTACATCCTCGTTTTCCGATGAACCTAGAATTTGTAAGTTTAGATCCCCAGAAAATGAGGTTTGGAGTGTTCTGCAAGCTTATGATGGACAGCAGGTTGTCTACTAAATGAGTGGATTCCTGACTTTTCTGTTTTGGTTGTATATAGGTGTTGACCATTAGCACCTTCTCCCTGAAGCCTTTTAGGATTAGGGTTAGCTCAATTGAGTTTACCAATGGTTGGGAGGAAAGTATTTCCCTTGCAGTGTTGATTTTTGATATTGAGATGCAGGTTGCTAGACCACCTGATAGTTAACGGTATTGTGATTTCCTACGTGCTGGTGTTGAACCCTTGTAATTGGAATGGAAATGTCATCCACGTTTCCTGCAGTAATGAGTAGAGGTATGACTTAAACTCGGGGTTGGCTACCTTGCTATTCAGCCCATTGATGTTCCATGAGCATAGGCTTAGGGTTGATTTGTCCTGTTGTGGCCGCCTTTTATCTTGGGTGATTTGTCAATGGGTGACCATATTTGTGTTGATAGTTCTAAATATCTGCCTGGTCTCCGGGTACTTTGAACAACACTATTTTTGGCTGATTTGATTGCTATATTCACTTTATCTTTCAGGCGACTGGCCTAGTGCTCCCCTTAGCACAGAGGATGTAATTTCTCTGTCCTCATTGGTTTTTAATTGCTTGGTAGTGAGTAACAGGAAAGGGTATCTGATACTATGGTAGTATGAAATTCTTATTCTCCAAGTTGTGAAAGTTTCCCATTCGTTCAGTACTTTGTTGGCTAGTTGAGTTGATCTCCAGGTGGCCTTTATAAATTCTGTCAAGAGGAGGTTGGTCATGCTGATGTCTCTTAATGATGGGATGGTTGTCAGCAGTTGAAGAATATTCCCTCTATTTACAGTGTCACAATTCCCTTTAGATTTAAATTCAAGAATAAAGAGTAGAATACTGAATTCTGTTGGCTGGCGGGCACGTCTTCCTTGGGGTGGAGGGGGGGGGGTATTCCCCCTTGTCTAACTGACCTAAGGGCTCAAAGTGCTGCAGGATAGTCCCTTTGATAGGTTGGGGCCCTGTGCTTCCTAGTCTGCACTGGCCGGTGGATCTTTCCATGCCTAGCTCTCTTGTCATTAGTTCTTTCTGATGTTGCGAGAAGCAGGGGATCGAGTTTGCAGCTGTTCTGATGATTGTGCCAGTTCGGCATTTCCTGTCCCAATATTGAGTCTAGGTTGACCCTGGCATTTTCTGTTGTAGCTTCCCTGAGGAATGGTGAATGTGCACGGCCAAATTCTAAGGTTGCCATTGTCGTTATAGTTGTGTTAGAGGAGTTCATCTGTGGCTGTGGTGGGGTTGTGTAGGCCCTTGCTTTGTCCTGTGTGGGTTCCCAGCAGCCCATCTGGTGTTTCTTTTGGAGCTCCCTGCTGGTTGTAAGTCTGTGTTAAATTTAATGGTGGCTCCCTTGCTCTGACGAAGATTGGCCAGGGCAATAGCTGCTGTGCTACAGTAGCTGTTAATAGTCTGTATTTTTAGTGACTGGTGTATCGGTTGACAGTGCCAGTGTCATCGTAATGGGCTTGCTGGATACTATTTCTTGTGGGTCAGATTCCTGACTTATTGTGACTGGAGTGTCGCTTGACTGGTGGGTTACTTCAAGTTGTGTTGTGGCTTGAGACTGTTACTTAAAGTCAATGAGATGGAATATTGCTGCGCATGATTTAAGTTGGCTTTTTTACTGCAGCCTTTCCTCCGGAGCTGGTGTCTTTGTTTAGAGTTTTGTACTATAACTGTTTTACCTGATAATGATGTTGGTAGAGTGTCGTCGTCCCACCCTAGGAGGCTCCCAGTTTTTTAAGAGAAAAGGCTTTTGGTGGGGGCTAGCGTTGCTGTTGACTTCTTTGGTGCTGCTTTTTCCTATTTAACTGTGATGTTGTTGTCTTTTTATTATTGTAAGTCCTCCAGGAGTGGACAGCATAGAGGACAGTGAGGATAGTTTGTCGACAATAGGACCACATCTTCAGATCAGGTTGGTCTTCTGTTGAGCGCGGATGATAAGTGAGTTTAAGCTCCCAATATTTCATCAATCCCTGCTACAAAGAGGACATGGATGTTGAGTAGTGTCAGCTGCAGGTCCATTTTGTCAGACTGATATTGAAGGGCTCCGACTTTTCTTTGCATGGTATTTAGTAAGGTGTCCCAGGTGCTGGTTCACCGGCTCAACGAGATCGGGGTTTGGGATGAGGCCCTGTGGCTTGGTGGCTCTTTGCTATATGCAGCATTGCTCGCCTGGCCTTGTTCTGTGGGTTTACTATGTGGGCAGGGGACCGAGCTGTATGGAGAGTCCAGAGTGTTGGAGACAACCAGGTTAGCTCACTCCTAAGATCCTAAGTATGAGAGTGCCTTATGATCACTTCCTGGAGCATCAGGGCCGCGCCGCCCTCCTCCGTCAAAGCTTCGGGGTGGTCCATTGCAGCCAAGACTGACTACTCTTTTAAAAGCAGATTTAGGGCAGTCTTTTGGTCAGAAGTTAAGAATGGCGTGCTTATGTGTTGATCACCAGGAGTGCCATGTTTTTTTCCCTTTTCCTTTTCGGATACATTTTGGTCAGTGGGGAGTGCTTCGGATTATACTCCAGGGTTATGTGCATTAAGTCCAGAGTGAGCTTTGGCTGAGGCTGTTTCGCAGCCCTGGTTATGGTTGTTAGTGATTGTGGGTGAGCCGTTTGCTTGACCCGTAGACTGGTTGCCTGAAGGGAGTGTTGAGGGCAGCTTGGGTGGATAGTTTGTCTTCTTCTTTTGTTGCCCTCATTAATTGTCCAGCTTTGCTAATTTTGGCTGGGTCAGCTTGAGCCTCTATTATTTGCCGGGTGGCTGTGGGATGCTCAAGGAGGTGCTCCAAAGAGTGTTCAAGGGGTATAGGTTGGATAGTTAATTGGATGAGAGAGAGGGGCTCCTGAAGACCTTGTATTTTACCTCTTGAGGAGAATATGGAGGAGCCTGCGTCCTTAAGGAAGACAAATGTTGAGTAGATTTTTGAATTAAAAAAATGTGGAGTGGGCCTCGACCCATTGGTGTTCATGCTGTTGGGGCTCCCCAGTACCCCCGCTGTGGGTTCCTGTGACCCTAAACCTGGAGAGATTACATCCACATCCAGTAATTCCTCTATAGGGGTCACCAGGTTGAGTTTAGTTGTCCTAGTCTTCCTTTTAGGTTTGGGCTCCTGCGGGGAGGTTTGGGCTCCTGTGGGGTTGATCTCCATTCCTTCCTAACCTCATCCCATTAGTTCCCTATGGGCTTAAGCTCAAGCCTTTTTCTGAACTTGGTTGCAGGCACCCTGAGGCAAGCCAACCAGGCCTGCAAGCTAGGCCAATGCTGGTTGGTCCAATGCACGTGTGGTAAGGAACTCTCTTCTTGAAGTTTGATCTTTGGATTCCGATCTTGGCACGCTTCTTCGTTCTTGGTGCCCTTCTCCTAGGGTTCATAATGCTTTTGGCACAGTTGTGTTTTTTTTAAAATTATTGTAGGCTAGACCCGCCTGGGGGGGTTTTAGTACTGAGACGGAGAAGTGGGTGGGAAGTACTGGGCGATGGAGGGAGGGTGGGTATGCTAGAGTGGCAAGTTTTGGGATGTGGAGGGATGTGGTGGGTTGTGGAGGGTGAGGTACCTCCACTCACCACCCACTTGCCGGGGGTTCCCTGAGTTTGCTAACGCTCCTCAGATCCCCTCTCACTGTTGCTGTCTCTGTTGCTGCTCCCACCCTAGGTGCGCTGTTTCTGCGAGGACTCCTCACTCCTCAAGCGGTACCTCACTAGGACTGCTTTGAAGTGCTGCTGGGGTTCTGCAGGCCGCCAATTGAATGGAGGATGTGGCACTGTGGTGAAAACAGAGCTACAGGGTGTGCACCTCGCGGTGGGGGGCTAAGAGTGATCCCTGCTTGGGTGCAGGCGGCAGCAGGGATCAGGCACACTGACAGAGAGCAGCGGACTCGGTGGCAACCAACTGCTGGGGATTTACCCCTGACCCCAGACAGCCAGCACACGGGCAGCCTGCCCCAAAGACACCTTTGTAACTCCTGTTTGCAGATGGAATAGAATGTAGCCTTTTACCTGTAAAGTGAGCAAAAGCATGGTCGTGTCAGTGTCTAATTGGCCTCATGTACATACAGTTCAAGTAGAAATTGTCACGCAAAAATATTTTTTTTAAACTGCTGCAAACATTGCTGGGCGCCAGAGGACTGCCTGCCTGGCTGCTAGGTTAGGACAGGGGACAGAGGGGACAGACTTGTATCCCTCAGATGGATTGGGGGCTGGACTATCAGACATGGCAGGCAAGACAGGGGCCAGACATGTAAAATCGCGAGACTTGGCGCCGGCAGCGGCTCTACGGCTCCGGTGCGAGCTTCGCCCTCAATGTTGCATAGCATAGGAATAGGAATCAGTGTTGCCTGCGTTGCCTGCGTTCGTGTTAGCTGAGCCTCTAGCTATTTCTTGCATTTGATTACTTGCATTTGACAGCGCTTGTTTCTTGCAGTAGACGTCCATTATTATTATCTGCTTAAGTTTTACTCCCTTGCATTTCACTCCTGAATGTTTCATTAATATCTGACTTTTATGTGTTTATTATCTGCATGTGTTTTTCCATCATAATAATAATAATACGGCATTTTATAAAGCGCGAACAGCTACCTCACAAGGAGGTGTCCCGGCGCTAGAAGAACAGGTTTGACCACGAGGACCAGAGTTAAGCGCCTAGCGCGGTTGGGTGAAAAGCCAGGTCTTCAGCATCTGCTTAAAGTAGAGCTCGGAGGGGGCCTGCTGAAGCGCTGGGGGCAGGGTGTTCCAGAGTGCCGCCACATTGGGCGAGAAAGTTTGTCCTCCCAACCAAGCCCTTTTAGCTCGTGGAACTACAAGCTGAATGCTGCAGTTTTCAGATAATTTGGGTAGGTGCCATACAGGGATCTAAAGGCCAACGTGAGTGCTTTAAATTTAATTCTGCCGGCTACTGGTAGCCAGTGAAGTGAGAGAAGGTGCGGAGAGACCGAATGCTTGAAAGGGATCCCCATTAACAGTCTCGCAGCCGCATATTGGACCAGTTGCAACCGCTGGATTAAGTACTTTGGTAAGCCCAGATAGAGGCCATTTGCGTAATCCAGCCTAGATGTCACTGTGGCATGGATTACTGTTTTTCGGCAGCCCTCTGGTGGAAGTCGCAGAATCTTCCGAAGATTCCTCAACTTACACAGACAGCAACCAACTACTTGCTGGATGTGCGAGGCAAAGGACAAACTGTCATCCCACCGCACTCCCAGATTTTTTGCCGTTAGGCTAGTCGAAGGGGCCTGTCCCATCTCCGCTGGCCACCAAAGCTCTGAGGGTGGAGGGGAGCCTTTGCCAAAAAAGATCACTTCCGTCTTGCTTGCATTAAGTTTTAATTTATTTGTGTTCATCCAGCATGCAACATCTTGGAGACAGCCCTTAAAACTCGAAAAGGACGCCTCCGACACCTCCGAATACGGAAACACCAGTTGGGTGTCATCGGCATATGAGATTGCCTTGACCCCCCAATTGGCAATCAGCGTGAAAAGTAGATCCAGGTAGATATTAAATAATAGTGGGCTGAGTGCCGACCCCTGAGGGACGCCACAGCTGAGGATCTTGGGTGTTGAAGAAACGGTCCCCAGCGCCACCTTCTGTGTTCTCTGAGTCAGATACGACTGTATCCACCCCAGTGCCTGGTCCTGAATGCCTACCTCAGCCAGTCGCATCAACAGCCTAGCGTGGTCGACCGTATCAAAAGCGGCCGACAGATCCAGGAGCACCAGCATCGCTGAGTTTCCTGAATCCATCGACCACCTCACTGACTCTGCCACCTCAATTAGTGCTGTCTCAGTGCTGAAGCCGGGTCTAAAGCCTGATTGCGTCTCATGCAATATCCTATTTTATTCAATGAATTTACTTAACTGGCGCTGGATTACTTTCTCAAACATTTTGCCCGGCGCTGCCAACATAAAAATCGGATGAAGATTGTTAAGGTCCTTGGGATCCCCATTTGGTTTTTTCTTTAGCGGGAGGAGAGTGGCATGTTTCCATATCTTCGGGAACACCCCGGAGGAGATGGACATATTCCAAATCTGCTGTATTGTGGGAGCCACAAAGTCAGCTATGGTGCTCCAGAGTTTAGGTGGACAGGGGTCGTCAGGTGACCCTGACTTACAGCGACTTAGTTCCTGCATAACCGCGCTCAGAGCTATCGGCTGGAATTGTGCCAGAGTTTCACCATCCACCCCTTTAACAACCAGATCCGTTTTCACCGTTTTCCTCTCCGGACCGAAGGACTCATAGACATGCTTAATTTTATCGTCAAAGAAATCTGAAATGCTATCGCACAGAGCGGCCGACGGGAGCCATTATTATCTGTTTGTGTTTTATATTAGTTAATTTATATTCACATGTTTTTTTCATTTGACATCTGGGAAAGCCTTTCTGTTAGAGATTGTTGCATTATTAAAACCCCACTGAAAACTGTCTCTTGATGTGCCTCATTTAGTAAGTGTGAAACCCCTTTCCAAGTGTTTTCTTGCTTTACGGAATGCCTCTGGTAGGGAGTGCTGACTTTTTTCTATTTGGGAGTGTAATGCAAGACAAGTACACATTTTCTATCTTTTAAAGACCAAGTACTCTGCCTTTAGGGCCTACCTTAGGGTGACTTAGAAGTAGGGTTGGGCTCTGGGTAAAGTGGTATTTTTCCTAGGTAAACATGGCCATTTAATACTGCACTACAGGCTGCAGTGAATGGCCTGTGACTTGTGTTACAGTGGGAGGTGCAAAGAGCGCTGTAGCTCAATGGAAGCATGTCATTAACAGGTGCTACATACAGCCAATAGCACATACTAGGGATGTATGAGTAAAATAAATGTGCTAATTAGGTGTATATCAATATTACTATGTTTAAAGGAGATAGAACAAACATTTTACCAGTGGTCAGCAGTAAGGTGCAGAGTCCTAATGCCAACAAAAACAGAGTAGTGCATGCAAGATGTCTGGAGGAAATCCTGTCAAATGGTGTTAGGTCCAACATTTATTATTACAATTGCTTTAGATAACGTGTGTTATTAGGCCAGTGAAAATAAATGTGGCCGAAAAACATGTTATTTACAGAAATTGTCCTAACAAACAAGCATTCATATTTTTATCACTAAAGTGCAAAAGTTAAATTCAAGTTCATTACCACAGTACAGAACAAATGACATGATAACAATACTTTTTACTGCCTCACAGATTACATGTAAACATTATTTTACATAGACAATGAACGCTCCTCATAGTCACATATCTCTTGAGTATAGTTTTACTTTGCTACACAAAAGTAACCCTTTCCATTCTGGTTTAGTTCAATACATTTGTTAAAACAATTTACATGACAAAATCCTATGGTGTTAACCTTATATTCAGATGTGCAGAGTATAACAAGCTATTTATTACCAATGTTGAGGGAGGAGAGGAGAGTTATGACTCACTCAAGATTGATCGTGAGTTATGGCCCCACCACATGCTCAGCAGTCGTACTTAATTGCATATTACACTCTGCACATCTGTAGATAGATGTTGAAGTTCAAAAGTCTATTTGGCATGTGCGAGCAGGCATTTTCCCCATCTTAGGGTATCTGGCCTACGGTCCTTCCCGGTAGAACTTGGCAAACGCTTTTAAGTTCACAGTGCTAATTTACATACCTGGTTAAGTGATTCTTTGGCATTGTTCTAGAATTCAAAACATATATTCTCTATAAAAAGGCCATTCATTTTGATTGCACTGATATTCACTATTCAAATTTCACCAAAACCGAATGTTTCCCTTTCTTTCGCTTATTTTTTTGTTCATCGACTTTCAAGCTTCGTTTCTTCAAGAATATGCATTTTATGTATATTTTTGAATCGAGAAAATAAGCAGAATGTGGAAACTAATCACACTTTTGACTGAACCGTGTCTTTTATTATTTATACAAAGAAAGCATGTTTTGCGACGGCACTCTACGCTACATTACTTAGTTTTATGAAGGACCCACTCCATTTATTTTATGTATTGCTTCCAGGCACACGAATGAGAGACAATCTGCTCTTTTCTGAAGCACAACAGGTAGCTTTCCATCTTGAATTCTCAATAAAGCACACTTGAAGAATATAAATTGCTGAGGGAATCTTCCTTGGTAGCGTACATACTGGGAGGTGAAGCAGGACAAATCACAACAAAACTGGTCATTTCGGTTCACGTTTGCCTCTATATCCTCCACTGCTGCATGAACAATTGTGCTTTTGCACTTTCATTTCCAGTTCATTTATTTTTCCAACTATAAAACATCTGATGCTCCCATTACACAGTGACTGACTTTCCAATTTAGTTCTTCAGTCATGTTTCACTTGGAGTCCGCGTGCTCTCGAAAATGCTTTTGCTGGTTGCATGCTTAATTGAGCAATTCTAATGAAGTGCATGTTTTAATTCTTTTGACATTTTTACCAGCTTACCTTCCCTGGGAAACATGGTCTGCATTACAGCAGTTTAAATATGCATGTCATGTGGTGCAATAGGAGCCCTTTACTGCAGGTGAACACTACATTTTACATGCCTGATAAACAAAAATAAACCTGCTCCGAATTAAACTGGGACATGTTTGATAGCTATTTTTGTATGGTTAGTTTTGTTTACACGAGGGTAAAGATGTTAAGTGCACTTTACAGGTTCATTCTGCTTCGTATAACAGCATGTATTCAATTGTGAATGTATCCCGACTATGCTTTACTGTACAGGTCTGTTCACGCTATCACAATATTAGCGATTCCTTAAAATTCCTTAATAACGATTCGCAAATTGAGGTTAGTTAATAATGGGTAGGTATACCTTAATAACTAACCTCAATTTGTGAATTGTTATTAAGGAATTTTAAGGAATCACAAATTTTGCAATTCCTTATTTTGCTAGTAGGTTTAAACTCACCTACATTGCTCTCAGCCAAATACCGGCTGGTAACACAGAAATTCGCAGAATTTCTGCGTTACCGCTTGGTATTTACCCACCTACATGTGGCCCTTAGTTCATTATTGAGGAGTCTTATATGGGGAATGAGTAGGTGCAGAGTGTCATTATCTAGATTTCAATGCCCAACAAATATGGGAGGATTAGCGGCTCCAGGTTTTGAGGCCTATTATTTGGTGGCACAGTTCCAGTGTTTGTCCAATGGAATCATTTTCTGAGATTTCCTAAGGAGGCAAATATGGACTTATTACCAGATCTATATGTTATGTACATAATCCTCTTGGCCTGAGGAGGTCTGTTCGAGAGACCCCCACTGCATTGCAGGTTGTGCAACATTGTTGGGGTTGTACTATCCTGAGAACCAAAGTTGTTGTGCCCTATGCCCCTGACATCCATTGAGAAGTTTTGAGGAAATTAACCTGGGTGGAGGAATGAGGGACCTAGTTGAATGGTCTAATTATGGGGTGCTTAGATGAAGTGATCGTTATAGAGATGGGGAACTACTTGCGTTTGAGGATTTGTCAGCTTTTGTTTGAGATCTTGAGAGTGCAATTTTCATTACATCGGGCAGTTGTAGCCAGGGTGCATTTTCCTTGGGGCGTGGGTGTAGAAAAACCTCAAATGCACAGCACATTCCTGCTGTTATGGACTAGGTTGGGCCTTTTTAGGGAGCCTAAATCAATTGAGGACAATTACTATCATTGTATTTGGGTGCTGTATTATAGTATGATTGTGAGACTGTGTGGATAATCGTTTGTTGTATTTATATTTCACTGTCTTCCAATGTCTTGTGACTAATCAATTGTATTCTGTATGTCAGACATTTTGAAGCGATAATAAATAAATAATAAAACATATTTCAATTTTAAGTCTTAGGGCTAGATGTAGGTGGGCTAATACCGGTCGGAAACGGCCGAAAATCAGTAAATTTGCCTTTACCGACCGGTATTCAGCCCTTTGCGATGTAGGAGGCTGGATTTAAGGATTCGGAAATTTACTGATTCCTTAAATTAGGGAATCGGTAAAATACTGATTCCTTAATTTAAGGAATCAGTAAAATACCAAGGCCTAGATGTAGGTAATTATATTTTACCACATCTTAAATACCGAATTTTACTGATTCGGTATTTAAGAAGGGGTAAAATAGAGGGGGGATGTAGGTATTACAGAATCGGTAAATAACGAACCGTCAAGATTCGATATTTACCGATTCTGTAAATACCGATTCGGTAATGCCCATTGATTCCTATGGGCATTGAAGCCCATAGGAATCAATGGGCATTACCGAATCGGTATTTACCGATTCGGTAAATACCGATTCCAGCAAGGGTGCAGGGGGTGTCACTTTGACACCCTCTGGCACCCCAAATACAGGAATGTGTGCTATGTGGCACACAGACATGCCCTAAGGGCATGTCTGTATGTCACATGGCATAGGTGTGCATGCACACATGTGCATGCACACCTGGATTCGGTATTTTACCACCCAATTGGATTGGGTGGTAAAATACCGAATCTGAAAGGCCTTTGGGACTCAGAAGAGTCCCACCTAAATCTAGGAGTTACCGAATCGGTAAAAATACCGATTCGGTATTTTACCGATTCGGTAAATTTACCGAATCGGTAAAATTGGCCCCCTACATCCCAAAAACCCATTTACCGGTCGGTAATGGCCGAAATCAGCCGTTACCGGACGGTAAATGGCCACTTACATCTGGCCCTTAATCCTTAAATCCTATGTAGGGAGCACTCAAATGAGTGCATTTTTGGTTTAAGGATTCGTTATTTACCACCAACTTCAAGTTGGTGGTAAATACCGAATACCTTTTGAAAAGCAATTTTGTGCTTTTTTAAAAGTGCCATGTGGCAGACATACATGCCCTTAGGGCATGTATGTGCGCCACATGTGCATACATGCACCATTCAGGGGTGCAACAGGGTGTCAATGTGACACCCTGCCACCCTTGAATATGCTCCCCCTATTACCGATTCGGTATTTACCGAATCGGTAATAGTGAATGGCTTCCTATTCATTCCTATGGGCCTCAAGGCCCATAGGAATGAATGGGAAGGTGATTCCTTATTACCAAATCGGTATTACCGATTCGCTAATAAGGAATCTTACCGAATTATTTCCTACATCACAATTAGCGATTCTTAAATACCGAATCGGTAAAATTCGGTATTTAAGAATCGGTAATTTGTGATTACCTACATCTAGCCCTTAGTCTGTTGGCCTATACATAGAGGAATAATGTATTGAGTATGCATTCTCAGTAGCTCGGGGTTGTTGTTCGCACATGAGGAACAAAATATTGAAAGGTAAATGCATTTAAGGTAAGTATAGATTTAATATTCCTGACTCCACATCTATATTCCTTGAAAATGTATGTACCTCTACGGTGCATATATTTGAGGTTAGGTTTAGACTTTCTAGTCTTACTTACCTGTCGATAATTTGTTTTTGATATTCTGTCCTCGATATTCCGGCCCATGGACACTGTTGATCTGATAATCAAGGGCACAGCAAGCTCAACACTGGCAGCACCTCACCTACTGTGCAAACCATCACATCATCTTTCCAAGACCTCACCATCGGCTAGCACCACCATTGTATGCTTATGTTGCAATATTCAATAGAGGCCATAGTCTTAACTGTAGCTGCACCAACTGCTGTGTTTATCTCTACAGCAGCTATTCAACCCGCATACCCTTCACTTTCGTTACCACTCATCGAGTGTTAAATATCCCATTTTGAACCCCTCTTTAAACTGGGCTTCCATCTGCAAGCTGCCTTAAATGCTCCCTCAGACCAAACTCCATCCATCTAGCTCATTGACATAAAATCAATGAGGTCCACTGCTCCAGTCCCTCAATACCTATAATAGGCATGCATGACCCATGTCCATTCAGCAAGTACAATTATACATTTCATGCCAGTATGGGCTGCAATATCCTACTTATACCAGTCCTCGCCAATACAGTTCTATTGTGCAAAGGAAGAAGTCCATTGCTCCTCCCTGAAAACATTATATTTTACCAACCATTCAAGTGATATAGTTTCAACTGATAATATCAAATACAAGAAATGGCTGAAAAGTCAATACGATTGTACGTGTTCTAAGCGAGGCACATTGAACCTTGGGGCAAAGACTATATTAGTCATGCAGGGTCAATTTTAAGACAACTAAACTTAAGCCTGCAAGAAATATGTACAACAATTGTTCAACAGAGAAAAACAAACGTGTAAACTATGCCATTAGCAGTGACAAATCACCTTCAGACCATTAAACGTTTATTATGCCCATTGTCCACTTTTCTCATCCTCAACTCAGTATTCCTCCACCTGCACTATAGCTCTGCCAGCCTGAAGACAGTACATTTATCCTGTTTAGTCTAACTGCAACAACTCAGCAACACATCCATTTACTACCCCACAACAACCTGTCCCCCTCAGCCAATATCTGTCTGGCACCCAAATGCACTCCGCGCTAGCTTATACTAACAACCCATCTTTTGTGTTCCTGCATACAGACTCATTCTTTGTTGCAATTACGAGTGCTGTGTTTGCTCAAGCGTTACTGTTAACATTGCTGAGCTGCCTGTGATTTGAACCGTCTAAGTCTGGCCACTAGCCTCAACACAATCGCAGTTGAGCAAATTGTGACCTTAGAGCTCTTTATAGAGGTAAATATGCTATTTTGTTTCCTTTTTCTGTGCAGACTCCCCCACATGCATCAAAGGATTTTGGACTCGCAAACGGTGCGAATCGGAAAAATCGGCCGTTTGCGATTCCAAAATCACTTTTTGCTATGCATGAAACTTTTAGGAATTTTTTGCACTTCTAAAAAATGCGTTTGCATTTAAGGAATCGCATGTGTGCGATTCCTTAAATGCAATGCATGATTTTTAAAAAAAATGTGAATTCTAAAATAGGAGGTGCAAATTAACACGAGGTTGACCCTCGTGTTAATTTGCGAAAATTTTAAAAAAAGCATAAAAATGCATTTTTTAAACATGCATGTTACAGACACACATGTCCTTAGGACATGCGTGTGTGAAACATGCACTTGAAAATACATTTCAGGGGTGCGGGGGGGGGGTCTGCACCCTTGAAATGCATCAACAAATTGCGAGTGCAAAACAAAAGAAATGCAAAACGGCATTGATTCCTATGGGCCTCTAGGCCCATAGGAATCAATGTAATGCCATTCCTTAATTGCAATTCGCAATTAAGGAATCGCAATTTCCGAAAATTAAGAAATCCTAAAAACTTTTAGGATTTCTTGATGCATAGGATTTTGCATTTCCTAAATAGCGATTCCTTAATTTTCGCTATTTAAGAAATGCTAAATCCTAGATTGATGCATGTGGGGGAGTATGTCGTAAGGCTAACATTACCAAATAAAACAAAGACAACATATTTCGTCAGCTATTTATTAGAACTCAATATTTGGTCTTATTTGGAAGCAGGTCATTGATGGTGATTATGGATAGAATGCAAACAAGTGTCCTTCGTGATTTTATTTGTAACACTTTTGTAGCTGTGTTTTGAATATTTGTTATTATCAATTTATTGCCAACAAATTCTAAGGGATATTTTTTTTCAGTTAATATGTCATTTTGATATATCATTAAAATGTTTTAGTCTATAATTCTAAATTAACATCTGCTTGATTTGATTCCAGTCATACCAAACTTGCAGGAACGCATAATTAAATCCCCCTTAATAATGTGAGTGTGATGGACATTGACATGCCCAAGATGAGATATCTGGTGACTGCAGAGCTGAACCTTCTCACACCACTCTTAACCATAAAGCAATATGGAGAGTTCTAGACCCTCTAACATATAATGGCTGTGTGCCCCCCTATGCATTATAGATTAAAGACCATGGGTTATGTGATGCCAAATTCCACAACATACTGAGCAGATACAATGCAAACCAACTTTAATAGAGGGACACTACATGAACTTGTTAATATAAGCGAGCACAGGTCACGACTCCAATGAAAATAGAGACATGTTTTCAATGCCTTAACCTACTATCTAAGTATGTCTCACAGCAAAGGACTATTGACATGCTTTGCCATATCTGTACGAGGCACATTTTCAGATAAGTGCCCAAATACTGTTCTCAGGATATTGTACACCCGTTCTGAAGGATTATATTAATGCGTTGCTATCTATTCCCTGGACCAGGCAAGAATTCTCAAGCTATCTACTACTTCTTTTAAACAACAATGTTCAGTCAAATGTTTTCTTCCAAAACTGCATTAATCACTATGGACATAACACCAAAATTACATAAACCACACTACTTATGTCAAAGGTCCTCTGAGTGGTCATCAGACTGTGCCTCACTTCTGTGGTAGATGTGTTTTCCCATGATATTTATAGTAAATAAAAGTGCTCCTTGTGTATACACACACATGACAATGGCACCCAGACTTTAGCGCAGCATGGAGCAGCGTAATTGTAGGCTCGACCTTCTATACATCACTCATATGCATTTACTAGGTCATGACATATTAGCCTGTTGAGAAGCCATACTAATTTGAATAATGAACAATATAGACATGTTTATTGAATGCACTCACTCAAAGATGATAATCGTTTGATTTCTCATGATAAATACTATTGTAATACACTTCAATTCTGATTTGAGTTAACTTAGCCTGACGTTTGGGCCTTAGCTGATTGTTCTCATATATTAAAACCTGCCAGTGTGCTGTTTTTCTTTCCTCTGCAGGTGTTGTACCGGGTCCCTTGTTAGCTAGAGAAAGCTTTATTGTTATGTATTAAATTGATAGTGAGGCCTGAGAGGAGACAGTTATGAGCAGAGGTGGAGAGATGACAGTTAAACGAGCTTCCTGTACCCGCTGTGCTAGGAAGATGCAACTTTCAGGGTCAAGAAAGATGTGTGCCTAATTGTGTTACAGTGGGAATTTGGTGAGTCCACCGCTTCCCAGCAAATGCTTCCACGGCATTGGCCTTGGCCTGTGGGAGAGAGATGTATGGATGTTCTGGAACCTTCAATTCTGCTTTTAATTAGCATTTCATAACCAGTTTTAGGCATACTTTTCCCTGACTTAGAGGACAGCATGCAGTTCTTTGGGGGTTTTCCTCTGAGTGAAAAGCTTTATGCTCGACACTTTCCTTTCATTTGAACTTCTACTAATGTTCACGAAAATGCTGACACTTTCTTCCCTTCCTCTTTAGAAATTTATACTTAGCCAGAGTGAATTTCTTTATGGAACACGTTATTTGGATATTTGACATTCTTACATTTTGTTTGTTACTATCCTGTACTTAAAAATACTTGAATGCAGAATATGTGAGCACCTGAATATTATTACTGTATTGATATACATCCTTAACCATTTGAACTATGTTGTTGGATGATCAACTAATAATCTGATAAATAAACCTTTGTGGTTGAAAAACCAACCTCTCTGTAGTCATTGCAAAGACGTTTGATTTCACTGTATTTTAAATACATTTCTGATGTTAGCTCCCTCTCAACGCTTGAAGTCAAAAACCAAAGGTCTACATGACTAGTGGTGGATTCTGTTTGATTATTTCACCAAGAGTCTGAGGTTCAAATACCCCCCCCCTTCATCAAGCAGTAGTGTCGTAAATGAAGATAAGGTTTGCTTTGTCACAGTTCATTTCTCAGTCATGTGTGCATGAGGTATCAACAGTTAATGATGCTGTGTCCCGGTGAGGCCTTCTGTCATTGTTGCTTAGCACTGCATGCTGCTTGAAGCAGGCTGCTTGTGGATTTCACTGATGCCTCTGCATTACATTAGGCACACTTTTCACAGAGTTCCATAGCTGCAGATTATTTCTGCATTGTCTGCAGGGACCGGACTACTATATACCCATTGCTTCTGATTGGCGGTGATGTGTGCACAGATTTAAGATGGCATAGAAGTATGCACACACTTTTAGTCAATAGACATTGCCTCAATGTAGCTCATTCACTATAATTTACACAATATCCCTCATATTTAGTTTTCCATTTTGACGCAGTGACAACAGAGCTTCATAACCTAATATTTGGAAGTCCTTTTGGGGCTTATAGTCATATGCACAATGCATTAGTGCTGATTTTCAAAAAGGCGTTTGGGCCTTAAATGAAATAACCTTTGCTGAAATTGAGATAAATAAAACAAACATTATTGACAATTCTACCCTACAAAATATCCATGAGGTTGGAATTACTCCTGTGCTCTATCCTGAGTTGGCTCTATTAGTATGCTTGTCATGCCTCCCCATTCAATTGTTGATGAAGAGTGATTGTCGAGCAGCCCAGGCAGACTGGGGAGAGACCTTTTGTACTGAGTGGTGGACAACAGTAGACTTGCTGAAGTCCCCACGTCAGAAACATGTATGCAGTAAAACATAGTTTCACAAGATGTGGCTGACTGAATAGAGTCATCCTGTTTTTGATACCAGTTCAACATAATTATATAGCTGTCATTGCCTATGCTGTAAGTCTCATGGGCAGTGGCCGGGTCACCCTGTCTCTAACTTCTCAGCCACTCCACTGCAATATATATCAAATGCACTGCTTTGGGAGTCTCCAGTCACAGGAAAGTGCTGCCCTCTATGTTGAACACAACTGCTGCCGGTGACGCAGAATCAGGTTCGATCCATACATAGATTTAACCTGTAGTATAGATGAGTAGTTGAATGTTTCACCCACATAACCAGTTCCACACAGTGTCACATAGAACGGGTATTTATAATGCAAGCGCTGACGTTGGGTCCATCTGCTAAATCTGGTGCTGTGCTGTTTTTGCCTTTTGCTTAACATAGCGCTGCATTTTTTTCACAAAGCACTGCATTGCATGAGGTAGAGTAAATCTGGGCTTTAGGTTTTTGCAGGCTCTGATCATTGTCAGGATTGCTACAGCTCTCTGCTGGATGTACTTACACTGCACCTCTCTCTTCACAGACAGGAAGACAACCACTGGGATTGCAAGTCAACCTGGCTAGTAATTTCACTGGGTACCATATTGGAGGGGATAATATAAAATCGCAACAAGTTGACAGCATTGTACCAAAAGGTAACAGCCTTTGCCAGAGCACCAGGCAAGATTATTTTAATGTGCAACATGACTGTGCTTGGGGTATCTTTCCATAACTCATGCACCCTTAAAACATCACTTCTTGTTGTCAATTGCTCTCACATTTACCCAAATTGTGAAATTCAATGGGCTGATTAGAGGCAAAATGCATGACCCCAGTTGGGGGAAACTGGCGACTTTCTTCTTTAGCACCATTAGCATCCATTAAATACCAAATGGGACCTAAATGTATAATCAAGTGCCGATTTGAAGAATGTGGAGACGTTAGTAAAATCATTGGTTGGAATTCATCCATTTGTGGCATGTAAAGTCTAGCTATGACTGTGTTTGCCATATATATAGACTTATAACAGGTAAAGCACCTAATTCCAAAACATGGACATTTTGGCAGCTTCTGGTAATTGAATGGCACAGCCTTCATTTTAACACCCACGTATGTTACTAGTGGCCTAGACACTCTTCGAGCCTTTTTCCCCTTAGCGGCTGGTATAAAAATCAGTGAAAGCAATGGTCTTTTGGATCCACAATTCATGCACAAGAAGAATTCAAAAATTTAAAATAAAAGTGAAAGAACATTCTCATTTGATAATATCTGTATGTTGGCTGTATTCAAAGAAATGAGGCTTAACTGGGACTCAAACTGCAAGGTAAATGACCTAGAGGCCATGTTCACATAGTTTGAAAAAAGCTCTACTGGAAGTGGGAAGATATACTGTGACCCAGCATCAATCTCAACCAGGTCCCTTCCTAATATCATCACTACTTACACATTGCCTACTAATCCATACATCATAGGTAATGTAAACATTTTCTTTTTGTTGGAAGTAGAGTCGTCTTGTTTAGCAAGAATAAGGTTAGATGTATGAACAGATTTTCCAATAGACACAGAATGGGTAAAACTGTTTGATACATCTGGCCCATAGAGAGTATGCAGATATTCCAAGTTTGAAATTCATCTAATATAAAAAAAAAATCTACTATATTCTTCATCACAAAGGTATTGTACTGTATTCTAGCATAGTCTTCGTCAGGGAAAATCTTGATATGTTGTTCCTTTTCATCAAGGTCTTAAGGGAAGTTTTGATGCGAAACATCTTTCCACGCCATTTATGGAGCACGGTTTATGCTTTTGTTCTTGTGGTGCGTCCTGCTCTAACAAATTCAATTTTTAAGATAAAGAGCAGTGTGAAATGTGGGTTTGCAACGACTGGTTCTTGATTAAGAGAGACATACATCCTGAAATGCTCCTTTGTCAATTTTTCAGCTGCATATGGAAGGAGGCTATCATTAAGCCACTTCTCAAAAAACCCACTCTTGATCCCCTTCTCTCTGCTAGTTATCGGCCCATTGCATGTCTGCCGTTCCCAGCTAAAATCTTTGAAAAAGCAATGAACACACAACTATCAAAATTTATAGACAATAATAATCTACTGGACGATACCAAATTCGGGTTTAGACAGGGTCATGGAACAGAGACTGCGTTACTAAAAGCTGCAGATGAAATAAGGATGACACTGGACAAGGGAGGAGCAGCTGTACTAATACTATTAGATCTTTCTGCAGCCTTCGACACGGTCGATCATGCCATCCTGATCGACCGTGTCTCAGCTATAGGAATTAAGAACAAAGCGACAGAACTTCTCGTTTCCTTCCGAGCTGACTGTCCTCAAACAGTAAAAATGGGTCATTTCACCTACCATACTTTCACTCTTCCATGTGGAGTCCCACAGGGCTCCTCGTTAAGTCCAACACTGTTTAACATTTATGTTTCGGACTTAGCGAGGTTAATAAAATCCTACGGAATCACCCTTACAACCTATGCAGACGATACACAAATGGTTTTATCTGTACATAGTGACGGCATCTCAGTTGCTGCAAATTTCCAATCCAAGCGGGAATGCGGGCTATCAGTACCTGGATGTCATCAAACTGTCTTAAATTAAACTCTGACAAAACAGAGGTGATGACATTCGGGAAACTTGAACCTGCTTGGTCCCCTCAATGGTGGCCTCCAGAGATGGGAGCTCCTCCCCAACCAGTTACTAAGGTTCGCAACCTGGGAGTTATATTTGATGACAAGATGACCTTTAGTCATCACGTCAACTCCGTGGTCTCTTCATCTTTTTTTATCCTGAAAAGGATCAAAAAACTCTTGTCATACCTTCCCTCCTCAGCCGGCAAAACTCTCATCAGCACCTTGGTCTTCTCAAAAATAGATTACTGTAATGCCCTCCTGCTTAATGCCCAGGAAAAAGTCATGAACCGACTGCAGTTTGTCCAGAACGCTTCTGCCAGAGTTTTACTGGGAGTACCCAAGTTTCCATCTATTTTCCCTTTTATCCGACAACTCCACTGGCTCCCAGTCAGGAGCAGAACAAAATTTAAGGCACTGTGTATTGCTTATAAAGCAGTCAACAACTTGGGCCCACAGTTCCTCAGAAGAGCCTTTTGTCCCCTGGTACACTCTAGAACTCTTCGCTCGTCCTCCGCCTACCTCCTTAAAGTTCAGCGAACAAAGAAGGCCAACTGGGGTGACAGGTGCTTCACAGTTTCCACGGCCAAACTTTGGAACACACTGCCCCTGCACATCAAAACTGCCCCTACTCTCATCGGCTTCAGAATTTTTTTTAAATCCTGGTTCTTTACACTATAAATCTACATGCTGTAGCTACGGTTCTGTACTCTGAGCGCCGAGACACCTCCGGGTATTTGTGTCCTTTAAAAATTGCATAAATAAAAATAAATAAATAAATATGCTCTTAGGTGGGTTGATTATTTATTTATTGATTTATTTTATTTTATTTATTTATTTATTTATAAAATTTCTACAGCGCACAAATACCTTCCGTTGTCTCAGCGCTAGAGTTCACAGATTGCAGAGGATTTCCATTGACAAATTACTGATTGAAAAGCCAGGTCTTGAGATGTTTTCGGAATGTTAATAGTGAAGGGCTAAGTTTGATATAGGAAGGGAGCTGATTCCATAGTTTTGAGGCAGCCACCACAAAACGTTTGTCTCCCCATGTTGCCTTTTTTGTACGTGGAATTTGGAGCTGTTGGGCTGAAGATGAACGTAATGTTCGACTAGGATTGTAAACATTAATTGCTTTTTTGAAGAATTCTGGTCCATTATTGTTCAAAGCCTTGTAAATAATACACAAGGCCTTAAACTTTGTACGGCTTCTAATCGGTAGCCAATGAAGCTCGCAAATGATGGGGGAAGTGGATGAGCATTTAGGCGTGCCAGTCAGAATCCTTGCAGCAGCATTTTGAACAAGCTGTAATTTGTTCAAAAACTTGCTCCTGCGTGTTAAGCAATAGGCCATTGCAGTAGTCCACCTTAGATAGTACTAGAGTGGACATTAGGGTTTTGCCTGCATTCGGGGGAAGAAATGGAAGCAATTTCTTTACCATTCTAAGGGTAAAGAAGGAGGCTGAGACCACTGCATTAGCATGGCTGACAAAGGCTAGCTTGTTGTCGAAGAGCACGCCCAAATTTCTCACTTTAGATACTGGTGGTGGAGGAGTTCCCAGCTCCAAAGGCCACCAGACTAGGGACCAAGACGGGGTCAGTTCACCAAATAACATCACATCCGTCTTGTCAGAATTTAGCTTTAAACTTAGCTTAGCTTAAACAATTCGGATTCATCCAGATACTGATGGCTTTCATGCCCTCCTGGAAATTCGCTGCCACTGCTTCTCCATTTTTGTGGATCGCCAGGACCAATTGGGTGTTATCGGCATATGATGTTAAACCTATACCAAATGACTTCATCACTCTCGCCAAGTCCGACACGTAGATGTTAAAAAGTGTCGGACTTAGCGAGGAGCCCTGGGGAACTCCACAAGGCAAGGTGAAGTCAGGAGAGCAGTAACAACCCATCTTCACAGACTGCACTCTCTCGGCCAGGAAGGATGCTAGGATTGCTCTGGCTTTACCCTGAATGCCAATGGCAGCTACACGGTCGATCAAAGTGTTATGATCGACCGTGTCGAAGGCTGCAGACAGATCCAAGAGTATTAGGATCGCTGCACCAACCTGGTCCATGATTATCCTGACCTCCTCTGCTGCCTTTATCAGAGCAGTCTCTGTCCCATGGCCCTTCCTGAACCCAAACTGGGTGTCGTCAAGCAGATTGTTCTGGTCAATATAATTCGACAGCTGTTAGTTCATTGCCTTTTCAATTATTTTTGAAGGATAAGAGAGTGAGGCAATAGGGCGATAACTTTTGGGCTCTAAAGGATTTAAGGTTGGTTTTTTTAAAAGAGGTTTTACAAGCTGTGCACACTTGAGTGAGATGGTTAATGTAATCTTTCTATATTAGGATGAATAAGTTTATGTCATCTAGGTATGCAAAATGTATTCATGATGCTCGAGTTGGATTCTATTCATCAGTTTTTAAACAGCTGTAGGAGGGCATGAAAACCAACCGGCTGCATTGAAAAAGAACTATCAATCATGTTTTGAAAAAAACTTCATCCTTTCATCCTTTTAAGTGGTATTTGCCGGTACTCCTTGGAGAGACCTAATGTTGAGAAATATTACTCCTTTCATAACATATCTATCAAATAATTGACGTTAACAATACCTGCTAAGTTGTTGAGTTTCTTATAGTCTGTAGAGAAGCAAATGCGATTGTAAGATTTCAATAGTATGGGGAGTTCCAGTTGATGATGAACTCTTCAATGGTTTGGGCTTTTAACATTTTCTCATTATCAGGCATGGCTTGGCCACCACTAAAGATGGCTGCCTAGGGTAGGAGCTCCACACTGGGCTGTACCTAAAGTACTGCTGGAGTTGCATTTGTGGCTCCGGGAGGACGGAGCAGTGCAGCGGCATCCTTCCACTAATATAGGGGCATGAGCTGTGAAACTTTTTTTTCATACCAGCTTCGTTCTTGCAGAATTTGTGTGACAGCTATTGATTCCATCACAGTCGCTGGGTGCCTATTCTATATCACTGTTAAAGCTGTTTAGAATGACAACGTCACTTCTCTCCTCACTCTCTTTTCTGCCAGTTTTCTGCCACTTTAATGATTGTTATCCCCTGGATTCAAAAACATTTAAACTGGTGAGGCGTACTTTCTAACAGAATTGGGGTGTTCACAATAAATGCATCTATTTGGTCTTCCAATAAGTAATTTCTACGGTCTTTTTGCATTTGGTGTCATTTATTCACTGTCATATTATGACCTCTGTTTCTATGTTTGCTCTCTATTTCTTTCTCAATCCTCTCTGACACTAAAGGCACCATTGATCTCTGCACCCTGTTTGACTGCAATGGTGACTAGTCTAGCTTCCAATGAGTCAGTAGTTTGTGCCATTCTAAAACCTGTTGCAACACCTTCAACCTCAAAATTGCACACTACGTCTTCTGCATCTAAGAGACTGAAGCATGACCCTCCTTAGTCAGAAACCCCCCCCTAACCTATGTCTTTGGAGATCTTAGTAGATGAGATTAGAGCATTGCATCTTTTTGTTGAGGAGGCAAATAAACACATACAGAGCCAGGAAGCCAAATGGTCTCTTACTGAGAGGAAGATCTCCTAAGTGGAGCAGAGAGTTAGTGACATTCGAATGATATCCACAGAGTAACTTTATTGGAAGAAGAAGCAGCACTACTGAAGAGGCAGTTGGAAGATTTAGAACATATGAACAGATGAAACAATCTACAAATGTATGGCCTTCCCAAGAATTAGAGGGTGCACACCCTTTCTCCATTTCTGCCTCCTTTGTACCTCAAGTGATAAATGTACCGCCATACACTCAGAGACGGCCCGTACAGGTAACTGTGGGGGGCAGGCGGGGGTGAGGGGGTGTACGTCGACATACTTCGGAATAGAGAAAATAAAATACATAATTAAATCAAACCACTTACCTTGCCCTCGACACATCCCCCGACTCAGCGATGTGGCAAGCGTTTTCTTTTATTTATTTTATTTTCACTATCCCATCGTATATCAAATCCCCTCATCCCCACCCAGCCCCGCCCCACATCGCTTACCTGCACGGCCACTACTGCTTAGACTGTGTTAAGTATCCAACAAGCGCACCTTTTGGGTCATTATATGACTTAAACACTCTTCTAAACCCAGAGGTTTTACTCTCTTATTTCTGGAATTTATGGATCTCTTTATGGTACCTAATTCAATTAATTTGGTCTTGAAAAAAGATCTTCCCTACTTAGGATATTGCCATGATCACTGCAAATCACTCAAAATAATTTCTTGTCCTTAATCCATATCTTCATAGTCTGGGTGCTTGTTTCGGTTGTTCCGTTCATGTATTGTTAAAGTCATCTATAAGGCCAAGACAACAACCTATGAAGACCCCACGGAGCTCCAGAATTTAATAACAGTCATACGAATGACGCTATAGGCACATCACGACTATTTCAGCATTAATGCCTTTTCTAGATAATCTGTTTTTATTGTTTGCAGTTCGAATGGTTTTCAGATCATTTTCCTTCTCATCTTCATGCATTCCTCAGTTATTTGTATGGGAGTCATTAGTGTCCAAGTGGTGTTTTTTAACTTTTCCTTTTGTTTCCTTCACAGATGTGAAGTTCTCAGCCAGACTTGCTTATCTTATCATACATATCAA
Organism: Lissotriton vulgaris; assembly: GCF_964263255.1. Lineage (NCBI taxonomy): Eukaryota > Metazoa > Chordata > Amphibia > Caudata > Salamandridae > Lissotriton > Lissotriton vulgaris. The sequence goes on from NC_141698.1 coordinate 951,346,515, forward strand.
CATCAGCATGAGCTCTACCCTGGGTGTGCTACCTTCATTACTGTTGCCACCACTCTATCCGCGTATTTCTCATTCATGTAAGATACGTTTTTCAGTCATCACTTGTTTGACATGTACTGTCTTCTTCACTCTCATATTGTTTTCTCTTTTCTCATCTGTGTTTTTCTTCTTTTGTTTCTTTTTACTCTTCCTGTAATTTGGGGTTTCCCCATATGTATTGCACGCTCTTGTTCTCATTTGTGATGTTTTTGTTGGTCAATGGTGAAGACCAAATGATCCACCAATTTTTCACAGAAAATATTGTTGAGTTATTTTGTGCAATGTAAAAGGTTTTACTAACCCGATGAAGAGTTCCTTCCTATCTAGTTAAATGTAATCCATTTCTGGTTCATCTCCAAAAATCTCATCCTTCTGACATTGAGGCTCAGAATACTAGAAAGGAATTGTTTGGGGATGATCCTTGTTTCCGCTACTTAAAACAAGAAAAAGTTTGTTATTATTACTCGTAACACAACATTAGATTTGACTGTCTTATACAGGAAAATTGATAATGGATATAGATGGATAATTGTTACATTTTTTATTAATAAAATTGAATTGACAATATTTCTGTTTATGCTCTCACTCAGATTGACTATAACTTCTGGTCTAATGTGAGGGAGCAATATCTTCATTTTGCAGATGATTATTTTTATTGGGTGGTGACTGTAATCAGATAGCAGACCCTCTTCTAGATCATCAATCCTCCGTGAGATTCCTACCACATAAAATGCATTACCAGTTTCCTCTGAGGTTTGAAGGAGTATTTTGATTGTTTCATGGAGACTCTGTAATCCCACCTCCAGAGATTATACTGCCTACTCCCTAGTCCATGGATAATTATCCAGATTGGATCTTATTTTTCTAAACAAACACTCTCAAAATGGTGTTTCCATTGAAATTGAGTGAATTCTTATTTCACATCACTCCCCAGTAATTACAGATTTAGCCATGTTTGCTATTGAAAGACCAAGGGATGGATGGAAATGTAATAACACTTTATTGAAAGATCTAATTTCTCTTTGAACTTCACTTTAATTGCTCTGGACTTTTTTAGATTCATAATGATCCTCTTCTTTCTATACCATTGTTGTGAGACACATTGAAATCTGCCACTCGTGGTTTCATAATAGACTATCTTCTCAGAAAAAAGAAATACCTGTCGAGAACATGAGGTGTTATTATCATCTATCGAAACATAAGAACATTATTTTAATTATCTAAATGTAATACTATAATGCATAATTTAGACAAAAGTTAAAGCCAAAGTGCGATTTAATGAAATTTGTACGAATTCTGGCGCCATCATTTTTTCAAAGGTAGTGCTAGTTTCTATGGTAGTTGTAATAGAGCAGGAAAGGCCCTTGCTAATTATCTGAAGGTTAGGCTACAACATACCAGAATAAATCATTTGCAGTATTCACAGCAGTCTTCTATTAACAAAGATGGTGAAATTCTTGCTGAATTTGAAAACATTTATAGGTCAAGCAATCACTCAAACTGTACATATCAAGCACAGATTATCACCCGTGAGGGTATCCCGGCACTGGCCTGCGGGTCTCAGTAAAAGATTCAGGTCTTGAGTCCCTTCCTGGAGTATTCCAATAAGGGTGCTGTTTGAAGGTAGAGGGGAGTGCTTTCCAGGATTTGGCAGAGAGGTGGGAGAAGGATCAACCTTTAGTGCAGCAGCAGCAGCAGCAAATGTGCAGTGCTTGTATGAGAGCGAGGTGAGTGGAGCAGAGGTTTCTGGATGGTTATGACTACCAAAAATCAGAACCTCAGGTTTTGTCCGTGTTGAGCTTCAGGGAATTGCCTTTAATCCAGTCTGAGATGTTATTCATGCAGTTGTGAAAGTTTTTTTTTTTGCCTTAGTGGGGTCAGCTGAGAATGAGAGTATGAGCTGGGTGTCATCGGCATAGGAGGTGATGGTGATATTGTGGGTTCTGGTGATTTCTCCTAACAGCATCATGTAGATGTTGAAGAGCATGAGACTGATAGATGAGCCTTGTGGGACTCCGTAGATGGTGTGCTTGAGCTGTGACGTTGAAGGGAGGGAGACACATCCAATCCTCTGTGTACACCCCATGAGGAAGGATGCCATCCATCTAAAAGTATTGTCCTTGATGCCATTGTGGTGCAGATGGTTGATGATTGTGTGGTGGGAGATGGTGTCAAAGGCAGCAGAGTGATCAAGAAGGATCAGGGCAGCTACTTCTCCTCTGTTGAGTAGGGTAAGGATGTTATTGGTGCAGTGGTCAGAGCTGTCTTGGTGTTGAGTTTGGCTCTGAGTCCAGATTGGAAGGGGTCTAGAAGTTTGTTTCTCTCCGGGTTGTCGGTGAGTTGGAGGTTGATGGCCTTCTCCAGGACTTTGGCGGGGAGCGGGCTTAGGTAGATGGGGCAATAGTTCTGGAGGTAATTGGGGTCTGCGGAGGGTTACTTGAGGAGAGGTCAGACCTCTGAGTGTTTCCAGGCATCGAGGAAGGTAGCTGTGGTGATGGAGGAGTTGGAAATGGTGGTGAGCTGGTGGCTGTTCTCATCGCTTCTGGGCTCTGGATGGGGGTATGGGTCGGTGGGTGCATCTGAGTGGATGGAGTTAATTAAGGCCTTGGTGTTCACAGTGCTGAATTTTTTCAACATGGTGAGCAGGTGGTCGGCAGCTGTCTTTGTGGAAGTGGGGATCATAAGGAGGTCAGTGGCATGGGGCTCAAAGTTTCTGTGAATGGTAGGCTGTCTTGTTGTGGAAGTGGTTTGCAAGGGTGTCACAGAGTTGCTGAGAGGGTGGATTTGAGTTTTCTGTGGCTGATGGGCAAAGAGTTCCTTGGTCTGGTTGGTGCTGGCCATGATGCAGTGTGTCAGGGAACTCTTTTTTCACAGTGTTAAGTAGGTGGTGGTAGTCGTTGAGGACAGGCGTGAAGTTGGTTCATTCACTTTCCTTTATTCTGGAGCACCATTTTCTTTCCAGTTGTTTGCACCTGCATTTTACCATACTGAGTCCTGGGGTGTACTAGCTGAATGGTTTGGTGGGTCTGTGTGTTCTGACTGGTTTGGTGGGTGCGACTGTATCGGCGGCGCAGGTGCTTCAAACATTGAATTTACTGCCTGATTCAGATTGGTGAGTGAAGAAGACAGGAGTATAACCCATAGACCAAAATGGGACTGGGTATGTAGATTATAACAAGAAACAATGTCCCACTAGGTATCAATAACAGAGACAATTCAGATTTTTGCATACAGTACGTATTGCAAGAAAGGAACACCAGGGAGTCTCAATACATTTTGTGAGAAGATTGTTAATCACCAGTTACATTAAACACGGGAAGCACAGTTAAAGGCAGCACTGTACATGAAAAGCAATCATGAAGCAACCCAAATAACACTTGGTGAAAATGTGATGACGCAGTGATAGTGACGACGCAAGTGAAAGTGAAAGACAGCGTGGTCGGCGCAAAGTGATAAAAACAATCAATTAAAGGCTTTCACATTGAGTATATACAAATAGACAAGTTCAATTTGAGATGGTGATAAGCCTATTGGTAGTGCGCCGTGAAATCGCGCTGTTGTTGTCGACGGCGTTTCGATCCTCTATGATTCGGGATCCTCTTCAGGACAGGGTTGGCGTTGAATTAGGGTGCTGGAAATTAGGAGCACTAACTGGATCCAGGGGTCAGTCCTTCACAAGGTAGTGGGTCTGGAGCCTCGTATACATTTAACGAGTATTGTTTCAGGTAACTGTAGGGCGCCTGAATCGCTGGACGCTGAATGTTAAAGGTTGCGAGTCAACCCGCTACTCTGCGCGGGACGCTACCGCCAAGATTGAATCGGCAGCCGCTGCCAGACTAATCCAGGCACTCGACTTAAACGGAGAATTATTAACCCCCCAGCGTGATCTCTTGACTCGCAACCTGTAACCTGTAACATTCAGCGAACTTGTCTATTTGTATATACTCAATGTGAAAGCCTTTAATTGATTGTTTTTATCACTTTGCGCCGACCACGCTGTCTTTCACTTTCACTTGCGTCGTCACTATCACTGCGTCATCACATTTTCACCAAGTGTTATTTGGGTTGCTTCATGATTGCTTTTCATGTACAGTGCTGCCTTTAACTGTGCTTCCTGTGTTTAATGTAACTGGTGATTAACAATCTTCTCACAAAATGTATTGAGACTCCCTGGTGTTCCTTTCTTGCAATACGTACTGTATGCAAAAATCTGAATTGTCTCTGTTATTGATACCTAGTGGGACATTGTTTCTTGTTATGATTCAGATTGGTGGCGGTGCCGGGCTGAGAGAGACTGAGGGCATCAGTCCATTATTGCTGAGTGACCTTGGTCCAGCTGTGGAATAGGGTGATGTGATGGTTGGGGGTGGTGCGGGGGATCCGGCGATGGTAAATTGTATGATGGAGTGATGGGACCAGGTCAGTTTCATGGTGTGGCTGTATCTTATACTGTTGCTGGATGTGAAAATGGGGTTGAGCATGTGTCCAGCTGCGTGAGACCAATGTTGTTCATTCATTCTAGGAGGTTGGTGGTATTGGGGACTGTGAGGTGAAAGTTAAGATCTCTGACAAAGCTGGAGAATTAGGTTTCGAAGGCAAGCAGGGTGATGAATTCAGTGATTGTGTCGCTGAGGTATTTATATACTCCAGAGGTTGTGCCTCAACAAGCTGACGTCATCAATTATTAAAGGGATACTGACCATCCTAGGACTTTAGACCTGAATTTCTCTCCTCTGGAAGCAGATATCCCCAAGAGGTTATCTAGGCCATTCCCATGCTGAAAATGGAAAATCTCATGGCCCTGATATATTTTTGTTTGAATTATTTCTTCATTTCTACTGATCTCTTAATACAAAAATTACTACAGTTTTTTCAATTATTTGCCTTGTCTAATTCTACCACAGGCACCTTTTAAGAGGCATCTATTTGTCTCAGACATAAAGATGGTACACATCCTGCCCATTGTAAACATGATTTTCCGATGTTAATGTTGATTACAATATGTTTGTAAAAACATTAGCCTTGTGCTTAGACTCCTTTCTGTCTACACTAATAGGGTAAGAACAATAAGGATTTATTTAGTGTATAATTGCCTCAGATAATATACACGTATGTTTTAAGTTCAAGGTAAAGCACCCCATTTGCTTTATTCTTTAACATGAATCATAATTGAGGCTGAAAAGGCCTTTGATAGACCGGGTTGGGATTTCATGCTTTCAGCTCCAACTTGGCATCACTTTGGTCCTAAGTTTATTTCCCTTATATCCTTACTATATACATCTATTAGAGCTTCTGTGGTAGTGAATGGCATGGCGTCTGCGTACTTCAAGTCCAAAGAGGTGTCCAAGAAGGCTGTCCTCTTTCTCCTATCTAGTTTCATCTTGCTCTGGAACCTCTCTTTTGTCAGATCAGGAATGTTTTACTAATCCTGGTTATTCAATATGGGAGTCATCACTAGAAGTTTGCAGCTTATGAAGATGACATTCAGATTTTTGTGTTTAATGTTGATACCTCATTAAAGGCTTTAGGGACTGAATTTTCACTATGCTCACTTGTCTACGAATATAAAATGAACTTTTAGAAAATAGAGATACTTCCTTAAAAAAAATTCTGCAACCGGCAATCTTTTCAATCTTAGGACTTTGGTTGGACCTCTTTCAAAATTAAATATTTGTATCTTTGGTTTACTACTTCCATCACGTAAGGAAGTACTGTCTACATCTGCCTCCTTACATTCGAGCTGGAATCTTTTATTCTTACCTTGGTGATGTTGGTTAGATGCTATTAAGTTGATTATTTCACCTTTCCTTCTCTCTATCTTCATAACATTGGTGAAGATCCCCCTCCTTCTTTTTAAGAAACTTGACTCACTTCTCTCCACTTTTTTTTATGCGACCTGAGCAAGGGTAGGATCACAGCTAGTTGCTGTGCTACCCTACGGTACGATCAACTAAATGCTCTGATGACACCCCATCATTTCTGACCTCAGGAAACAGGGGTCTATGTACATCAGGACACTGGACCTGGTTCTTAACAGCAACACTGGTTACTACCCCATCATACAGTGTCAAGAACCTTCTTTGTGGCAGCAAGAGTTGAGATTAACTTCTCCTATATATCACAGTCCTGATGAATTGCCACTAGACCTGTTTGGAGCTTTCTTAGGAAAGAATCATGATGATCCCATGCCCAACACAGACCCTGTAGGACCATTATCTCCAGACAGCGTTTTCAGTTTTTAGTTAGGTTAGTGTACCCTGGGAATCAAATTATTGAAATGAGCATCCCTAGACCTATTTTAAATTACACTACACACTCACAACACTACCTTGCCTGCAAACCTTCACACACCCAACAGCTTCATCAAAAGAAGATCTCCTCCATAGAGACCCTTCGCGGGTGCCCATCGGGAATTGCAGCGCCGGCCCGACGAGGAGCAGGCCCATTGATGAAGCACGACATCTCCTGGGGTGTGTGAGGGCACTTCATAACAGACCTGAACACTCCCACACACTTAGGAACTGCATACTGGTTTATTTTTCAAAGGAAAAGATCCACTATCTCTTTTGCCACCCTTAAAAAACTAAACGTGAGAGAGGGGTTAACTTTTCAGATTTTTGTCAATATCAGAAGGCCTTTTGTCTACACTAGGCTTCACTATGGTTATGACAGAGTACTTCTTCTTTTTACACGATTATGGCTTAACATTGAGAAATTATTATTTACTCCCTTCTCTTTCTCTGAGGTTATTTCCTTTTCCACAAAGCCCTCAATAGTTAATCAACTAGTGTTTAAACTTAACTCCTTGGATGCTCATGATGAGCTCAGCTCGTCATGAGCGATGACGCTCCGGTGCTCATGACGAGCTGAGCTCGTCATGACCGCGCCCGTTCCGTGGAACGCTCGCACGCTGGGCTGATTCCCCTGCTGTGCTGAACGTTCCATTGGAGCATTGAGCACCGGAGCGCCGTGGCTCATGACGAGCTGACCCTGTCATGAGCATGGGGGCGCTGTACAAGCCCCCCGCCCCCAGCACAGCTGGAAATATCGGGAGCAGCAAAGGGGTTAAAGGTTCACTGTTAACATCACACTCTCCATCCGAATCTTCTTCCAGCAAGGCTTTTTTGTCCAGGTGCCTATATGGTACAACAAATATATTAAACTTGATAATAGACCGCTTTACTAGAAATCATGGAGAAACAGAGGTATTAAAAGGGATTTGGATCTCTTTCAGAATTATGACCCTATTTCCTTTCCTCAGTTTCAGTTGCGTTTGCATTGACCTAGCTCCTTTCAATCTAGGTTCTCCCTTCTGTTTAACCTATATGCTCTTTATTATTTTGATAGTAAGCCTGTCATCTCTCTTCTGCCACCTTTACATGCATTACCTCTTCTCTACCTATGCTGGGTGCTGATATGAAAAATCTCTGTAGGAGAAACAGATGCATTCCAACATATGTTGTAACATGTCCAATGGAACTCGTCAACTTTAAGTGAATAAATATATTTTTGCCTTGTCACAAACTTTTTTATTCAAGACACTTTGATGTTACAAACTACGTAGATTGTGCTGTATAAAACATAAAACAAAATGACATACTGAACATATAGGCTGACTTTCATAAAAAAATAAAGGACCGCTTTGGGTTCTTGCGTTGATGTGACAAACACGAATATATATTAGTCATCAGATATGTTTGAAATCCAATAAACACAGTTGAGGAAGGTGCCACCTTCTCGAGCTAGGAACAGAGTTCTATTGGGTCCCATTACTTAATTTCCTTTGGTCTGAAATCTTTCAACCAATATCACTTTATCTTTCGTAGGTTCGCATTTTATTTTTTCTTCTGAGATAAGGTTTAATGCGGGACCTCATAAATAACTCCCTTTGTGACCAATGTACTTTTTAGAAGTTGACATTCAATTTTATTTTATCTTACTTTTGATTTCCATTGAGTTACGCTTCGTGTTCTTGTGATTTTCTGTTCCCAGCCAAGAACTGAATAAATCAGTTTTAGTGTTGCACAAACTACAGACACTCATTTTAACCAGATTCCCCACATTTCCAGTGCAGACAGGCAGCCATTTTTAGGCATTATTATTCCAGTATTGTCTGCACTTCTCGGTAGCTTTCAGACAACCTAATCCTTTTTGTGGTATAGAACTTTTCACTTTTTTATTACCTCTTCCTGTAAATCGATGTAAATGCATTAAAAAAAGTTACACTACTTTTCTTTTCTTAATTCAATGATGAAATGTTTTCTGGGTTGGATAATCCCTCGCACCTCTTTCAACAAATGGAACTGTTTATTTAGCTGCAAAAAAAATGCCAAGCAAAAAATCAATGAAAATTGCTGATTCCTATGTAAAGCATTAAACCTGCTAGCATTGAAAAACCCATCAAGTAATGCTTCTGGAATTGCACAGGGGTTATCAGTGGTTTAAGAAATACGATATCCAGTATAGTTAATGTTGCCCACACTTTTATCTGCATTGAACTGAGCAGTATCTCAGTGTAATGGAGGCGGAGACACAATTAGCAATGCTGAGCCAAAGAATCAGGGTTGGTGGGAAATTTGCCTCGAAAATACGACTGCTCGCACAAACAAATTGTGTCAATATAATTGAATTTCCATATGATTGAATGTATTGTTATCCAAGGGTGGATCTAACTATAAACTTTATGAACACCCTAAAAATCATTGCTTATTGGTTGTTCACTTTTGCAGATGGTTTCGCAACCCAAATATATCCTTAGATTTACTCCTGTCAAGGGCATGAGTAAATGCATAGTCTGATACACTGGAGGATTGCTTGGGTGCCTGGAAAATAGAGCGCCCAGACCTGCAACAAATAGGAGGTGGGAAACTTAAATTCTGCGCTACAGCATGGCATGTATTGGAGGATTGGTTGGCGACTTGCCACCACAGAACCAACACTGACATGCAGTTAGGAGGAGGCGAAGTACTGAATCTTGGTGCTACTAAGAGAGCATCCTTCTGCTGCAGCGATGGCTACATCAGCGGACTGGTTGGGCGCTTTGTGACTTCATAGTCTAGACTGATCTACAGTAAGGAGAAGGCAGGGCACCACAACTCTGTGGTATTAAGCTAACATCCTTCTCCTGCAGCGCAGGGATGGGCCAAGTGTGGGCCGTTCTGTGCCTATCAGAGTCCAGAAGAGGCTGGGCCACACCCCTTGGTACCTCATTTTGAATGAAAACAGGAAAGGGGAAATTGACATTGGAAAGACAGACAATCAAGTGAACCCTCTAGCTCCCTTATTATCCAGTGCTATGGGGGCCATTAATCAGGAGATCAATCACTTATGGGAAAAACTGGTGAATCCCCAAATGGTAAAGGGGTAGTGGATAAATGTATGGATCAGGGGAATCCCTGCAGATATAATGACCCAGGAGTAATCATCAATATGTCTCTGCCTTCAAGTGACTACCATCTGCCCTCCAAAAAGAAGAAATAAGTGGTGGTTAATGCCTCTTGCAGACATACTTGCCCCTCTGACACAATTGACAGGGCTTATAGATAAGTCCACTCCTGAAATAAGACCCTTGTATGTTCAGTAGGTCATCACTGTCAGTGTTCAAGTGTAATCTTTAGCTCTGGAAGTCTGGGTGAAAGCTTCACTGATTAGCTTGTGTACTCGTCTAAGAATGGTAGAATATTTGGTAGAAAACTGCCTGTCTACTGTAAAAGTCTAGCCCCTCTTCCTTCTTGTACTTTCCCAGCTTTTCCTGTCATTCATGATGCTTCCTCCCTCCCTTAGTGACTATGTACCAACATTAGGTCCAACTTGAAGGTAAGACCTATTGAAGGACACAGGAACTGCCATCTTCTAATTTGGCAGCAAAACAAATTTTGAGGACCTCAAGAAGCCCTAGTTGGGATGATAAGTTAAATTATCTACCTCATACTTTCCATGGGCCCAAGGGAGGATTTCTTGCCAGTGTCCAAAAGCCACTTACCCCCTGATGCTACCCCTTATGTGATGGTCATCACTAATGCATCACCCTTAGATCGCACACAGAGTGAAGACCGGGTGCAGCTTAAGAACAAGACAATCCACTGGGAGGGAAAAAAGGTTGGTTTTCCAAATAACCTTTTTAAGGACATTATAATGGCACAAAAAGCAAATTTGGTGGGAAAGGGTTAAAAAAATTGTTGTTTTGAATCTATTGCACCATTTCCCTCAAAGATTTTAGCAGTTCCAACTTTTTTTTTAAACCTCACTTTATGTCCTAAATTTAGGAGCCCAAAATCTATTTTCCCTATCAATCTCTTTAAGGATTATTTTAATATTTTGTAATAATTCACTTTCATGTTAATATAGTAATAATGTTCTTTATTAATATGGGACACATAATCAATGTTAGATGATCCATTTCATGACAATGTTGTTCCCCTGTTGATTACAGTTTTATGCAAAATGAAAAGTATTTCACAAACAGTGATGAAAATATTAATTGAGTTTTGTGACCACAAACAGATATCATTGTGTTGATTAAGTAGTCAGTATTGGCATTTGCATGTTGTAAAAATGTGTAGTGGCCTAAGCTTGCTGACATTAAATTGGCCCAAACTCTTGTTGCTGTCACTTTTTGAAAGTTCATTTAAACAAAAGGAACCAGGAGTGACTGAGAAGGTCCAGCACACATGCTCGATTATTTAATGGCATAGATACAAGGGTGTGCAGTTCCTTGGACAAGGTAAAAGTGCTAATAGTCTGTCAGGTCAGTGTAGTAAGCTCCAATAGGAGCAAATGCCATCACACACCCCAAGAGGTATCATGCTTCATCATTTGGGCATGCTCCTCGCCGGGCCAGCACTGCAATGGCTGACAAGCACTCACAAGTGGGGTCTATGCCGGAGATCTTTTGATTATGCTGTTTAATGAGTGCAGGTATGGTGGGGAGTGAAGAGTAGTGTGGTGAAAAAAAGTGATTAAAATAGGTTCAGTGATGCAGGTTTTGAGTAAAATTTACTAGCGAGGCTCACTAACCTAATTAAAACTAGTGTTGCTCGTGTGGGATACAATGGTCCAAATGAGCAGTCATGATTAATTTCTAAAACTTGAGGACTTCATGTTTCTTGCATACTCAATCCCCAAGGGGGTCTATTGGCAATGTATCAGGTCCGAAGAGAAATAACCTACACTACTGCATGACTGATTCTTAATGTGTGCAGGTAGTTCAAGTAATCATTCATACCATATGTACCAAAGTAAGATTATAGCTTGTTTATTAAAATGACCCATTTCAGAGTCAAATCAGGTCTTACGGAACCACAACAGTATGAACCGTGTGGCGCCTGCACACCTACCCTGTCTCTGTATCCCGTGCAGGGTATGTATGCAGGCGCACACCACGCCATGAACACGTTCCAAATGAGGGGTTTGCGATGTGAAACGGTTGTCAATTCCCTCATCTAACCATTTGGTGCCTGCTCATGGGTCACATTACTTAGTGTAGTTGGCAGTTGGACTTTGTGTTTTCCTCCCAAACAGCTACACAATAGAGGGATTAGGTGTGCCTCAAAGGGGTTTTAAAAGCAAGCTGGATGAATATGGAGCTGGGAACACTGCCACTTGCAACTAAATAGGCTGTGCCCTGTCTTCACATAAAGGACTTGTCACCACTACATTGTTCATGCAGCCAGCTTAGAGCCAGGACAGGGGAGGAATACACTTCAAGGACTTCAAAAGAAATTCTCTAGAAACTTCTCCAAATTTAAAGCTAGAACCAAGTGCAGATAGTGGACCCTCAGATCTAACTCTTCAGTACACCTCTGGATCTGTGGAGGACTGCTACTATGATACACAGCAAGATGATGGAAGGAGTGATGAAACCTTTTTACCACTCACCCGCAGTTCACAGCCAGGCCAGGTCCTCCCTGGACTGGAAACAAGCGTCATGGGACCAGGACCAGATATCGGGCAAACAAATTGTTGCTGCAGCATCTTTTGCCCTAAGTCGGATGGGCATGCCCAGATATGGGTCACTTCCTCGCTGTCCTAATAGATTCAAGCTAGTCTGGCTGATTAGGGGTGTTATGCCAAAACCGGTCCCAGGATGCTTGTTTCCAGTCCAGGAAGGAACAGGCTTGGCAGTTCGGGCTGGACTGCTCCCATGAGGAACAGGGTCGGGACTATCTTGAATTTGGCCGGGTCCAAACTAAGGTAGCATAGTCATCATGAGAACAATGGATTTAACCCAGATCTCTTGACTTGGGGGAATGTTTGATTCATTCTGCATCGGTCCATCATTTGATGCAGCAGCACTCCATTGCACTGCTGCTTGAGTGACAGGACTGGATCTGCATCTTGGACTATATGTGCTGTGAGCCTTACCTTTGAAGTAGTGCCACCCAAGCCCTAGACTCTTGGTAGTGGGCTTAAAAGTGCTCTGCCAGCCCAACTGTGCTCCTGTGAGCAGAACCAACGTAGTACCAGGCACCTCCTCACAGGCACTTTGGAACTGCTGCATCACAATGCATTCCCGATGCCATACTTTGTATCATAGTCCACAGGTGCATGTCTTGTTGCTCAGCACAAACTCCTCTTTGATCGCATCCCCGAGGATGATGTAGGACTCTGCATCGCAGCATCACAGCTCCTTGGAACTGCAGCTTCATGGCGCGTCTTCAATGAGGATCTATCAATGCTTCAGAACCAGGATTTAAGGTACTTTGTCCAGCGGGTCTAGTCTGGTCCCTGTATTTGATCTGCGCTCTATCTCAGTCAACCTGAAACTGTGACTTTGACAGAATCCGGTGCGACCAGATAACCAAAGTCTGGCCCTTTGTGCTTCTAGGCACTGTTTTCATTTAGAAATTTGACATCGCATATCGCAAGTTCTTCTGATTTGATTTTTGTCATTTTATTCTCAATTTATTAAATGTTACTCTATTTTTCTAAATTGTTGTGGGATTATCCTTGTGTTGTGTTTTCACTTTATTATGTTTGCGGTGCTACATTGGATCTAAGTTAAGCTTCCCTGCTTTGTCTTAAGCTACAAGAGGGTTAAGCACAGGTTAATTTGAGGCTTGCTTCTGACTTCACTGAGACAGAAATTATGACTGCTGTTTGAGTAGGATTTCAACCCCTTCAACCAGTAACCCAATTTTCAACTGTGACATGTTAACATTTCACAGTTACAGGTCTCTGAAAATATTTATTTCAAGAGACTTCTGTCACTCCCCTTCATCTGCTCCAACTACGTGTGCCACAAGCTTTGCATGTTCAATTTTTAGACGATCTAATTCAACTTTGCCCTCTTCTCTTATGACATAGCATTTGGACAAAAGACAAAGCTCATCTGAATAGATTAATTATTAGGGGCTCCCTTGCCCTTTATTTGGCGTCTGGTATACTCTAGATTAGATACATGAAAAGTCTTTGTGGCAAGCTAGACAGACCAGAGTTATTTGATGACCTGGTGAAGTTAGCCAGGATCAGGAAGTCGAGACTTAAATCTGTGCGTCTTCAATTATTCAAAACTGAAACACACCATACAATTAGCGAACTAGTTAGTGTTATTTTATATCAACTTGTCATTGAAAGAGGGCCTGTAACCCTACCCAGACCAAATTATAAATAAAAACAAAGATTTGGTATTATGAGAATCAGATTACATTTGGTCCACTGTACAGTGGTAGTTCCACATCACAGTGACTGGTGAAGAGAACTTGTAAACTGTTCATGTGATGGTCTGTGAAACAAAGCACTCAGCATCTTATGGTATTTTGCAGTTTTTTAATGTACCAGGTTAATTTACATCAGAACTGTTAGATATGTCAGCATTGGGGTTATATTTCCCTATACCTTTTGCCTTCACTCTTCATATTTATTTGATGATCTTGTTTTTACTGGCCTTAGGACTGACAAGTGCATTGACCTAAACCAATTGGCACATTTAAATAACTTGGACTCCCTAGTAAAGCAATCAAATAATACAGTATCTTTAAAGTGTGAACTACTCACCCCCAATGGTCTCAAGGCGCTGGGGGCCGTCTGGGAGATTTCAGTGAGCTATTGCCCAGAGTCACATGGTGCTGAGCTGCTACCAGAGCTGGGAATCAAACTGTGAGCCCTGCGCTCTGGCATCAGGCACCCTGAATGCTGCACCACCCCTGTGGTACTGCATGTACCAAACGCCTGTAAATTAAATGCTACTAGGGGCTTGCAGTATATATTCTGCCATCCACTAAGGAAGCCCTTTACACATGGATCGGGCTTACCAGTGCAACATGTGTGTGCAGTTTTAAACCACCATTTTGATCTGGCAAAGTAAACCTATTGCCAGGCCCAAACCTTCCTTTTTGATTCAAATAAGACACCCAGAAGGCAGGACCTGAACAGTCCAGATGTCAGAGTGCAGTGTATTTAAAAAGTTGTACATGTACTTTTAGGTTTTACATGTCAATGATGCAAGGCCCACCTCTCCTATAGGATAGCATTGGATTTACCTTATTACACATAATAAGCTGTAACTTCTAAATAGGAGCAGGTGAACAGTTCATGTTTGGTGTCTTTGGAATTGTAGAGAAAAATCCTCTTTTATGGTGAAGTCAGATTTTTCAGTTACAATTTTGAAAATGACACTTTTAGAATGTTACCATTTACCTGCCTTAGCAATTGAGTGTCTGCAGTATCTGGGTCATGTGACTGAGTGTAGTTGGCCTCAATGTATTCCTCCTAGACAGTCACACACAACAGAGAGTGTAGGTGTGCCTGGATGGGCCATTACTGTTAGGATGGGAGGGCAGAACTGGACACACCTCTACTCACACTTGAATAGTCTGTGTCCTGAACAACACAAAGGGCTGCATACCTCCTGTAGTTAGACTAGAATCAGGACAGGGAAGGCAGGATGTTGGGGACTTCAAAGAAAACTTCTAGAAGCAGCTCCCACCTTCCAGAAGAAGGGCCTCTGGCATATGTTTGGACCTCAGACACCACCTTGTCAGTACACTTCTGGAGCTGTGGATACTCTGCCAGGAAGAAGCACTGCTTGTCAGCTGAAAGGACTGCCCCTTTGCTGAACTACAGTGATGAAGGGCTGCCGCCTTGCTGTGCTGAGCTGCTGGCCTGGAGTCTGGGTGAGAAGGACTAGAACTGCACCTGTTGAGACCAGGACCCAAGAATACCTCCATGGGCTAGTTGGCTGGCTTCCTGACCAGTGCATCAAGAGCAGAAGGGTCCAACAACCTGAAACCAGCACCTGGACTCCTTGGCAGTGGGTATGAAGGTGCTCTGGCAGCCCATCTGTGGATCCTGCAGAACTAATGCACCTCCTCTATTGTGCAGCACAACCAATAGTAGAACTGACACAACGCCTCTGATGCGTGGACTTTCCCATTGCAAAGATTTCACATTATAGCCTTGAATCTCATCAGAACTGTAGCTGTGAGACTTATCCCTAACTTAGGTACTCCAATCACAAGATTCTCATCAATGGAATACTTAATGACACAGGACCTCATGTCAAAGTCTCAGTTGTGTGACGCATCCTCAAAGTTTGGCTCCGCTAATCTCCGCAAGCAGAATTTAAGTATTCCTGTTCAGCAGGCCTACCTGGGTTCCTGTAGCTGGCCCATGCTCTATCTCGGTTTCCCTGTACTTGTGACTTCGTCCTTGTCTAGAGCGACCAGATCCACACAGTTGGAGCATTTTGCTTTTTTGAGCTATTTTCCTTTAAATCTTCAAAATTGCAGAGCTCCAGTTCTACTAATTGGATGTTGTCATTTTGGTCTTAGCACTATTTTTCTCAATTGACTTGGGATTTTTCTTGTGTTGTGTTTGAACTTATTACTGTTTGAACTGCTGCATAAATACTTTACACATTGCCGCTAAGTCAAGCCTGACTGCTATGTGCCAAGCTATCAGGAGGTGGAGCACAGGTAATTTTAGGATTTGCTTGTGACTTCACCATGACAAGGCTTGTGGTTTCCTTTGAGTAGAGTTTAACCTCATTAATCAGAAGCCCAATTTCTCACAAGCCAATTTTGACAAAAATGTCTCTGTAGACAATGCAGACCCCCTCTCGGATATCTCCAACCATTACAGTTACAAGAGGTCTGTCTTGCTGTTTCTAGCTGTTTTGGATTCTCCATTTGGAGCCAAAAGAATCATAGTGCCTGGTAACTTCTTCTTTGTTAAACACAACGGTTGATGAAAAAGCAGACTGCAAAACAACTTTGAATTTATTCTGACTCGCTCTTTTTAATTTTGAGTAGGTGTATGTGTTTTAGTATGCTTGTAGTCATTCTTTATACACATTGTATTGCTTGTGTACTGTAAAAGTGGAACATTTATTATTTGCCTTCTACTTCTATGTTTTTCAAATGCAAAACCGAATAAAGTTTGAAAAAGTTTCTCTTCTGAAGAATAAATAAATATGTAAAGGTGTAAATGTCTATCTGTTATATTTCTATCTGCGTAAAGTATTATAGATTTAAGTGCTCATTGGAATCTGTGAATGTGTCAGATTTAAAGATTTATTTTTGAATTCCATAAAAGTATCTCATTTGCCTAAAACACTGGTGTAAGCCTACAGGAGTACATTTCAAACTTTGTTCTAATGCTTTTGTGAATCAGGGACTTAGAAAGAAAGTCCACTGATCTCCTAATTTTGGTTTAGTTTAAGATTATTTGTAGTGAATAAATGCATTGAAGCTGATTACAGATTTAGGGATGTCTAGCACCCTAAGATATATAAAATGTAGCTGTAAATAAAGCTGGTGTAGGACTGAACAAGACATTTACCTGAAACAAAGTACATTGTCTATCAGACGAGTGCCCTTGTCAAGGCAGTGTAGATTGATAGTTCTCACATTATGATGACAATGCTCATTAAATCGGTATCAAACACACAGCACATCATTTATTGTGTCTCATTTGCAATCCCCATATTGCAGAGGAGACACATAATGAGAAATGTAAACATTAATACTTTTTTAATCTAACCAAAAGGGTTCTAAAGCATTGCGGGTTACATTGTATATCCATTTATTTTTTATAGGACAGCAGAAGTAAGGCAATCTGCTTCATACAAGCAGATGTTCGCATATATCCATCAATCCCCCTAATGATACATAGCTAGCAACAGTAATCAATTAATTTGTTAATGCAGTGAATATACATAGCTAACTATAACTGCTGAATTAAACTGGTTTTTGTATGAGTGAAATGTGAGCCTAACTATATCATCCCTGTAAGGTTACTTTTTTTCAGTGAATTTCTAAGTTAAAAGAAAATCCTATTTCCTAGCTATAAAGTCTGAGTAACCTTGATTTTTTTCTGAGAAATTCTAAGGTTTTTAAAAAAGGTTTTTTTTTTATTGTTGTTTTCGAACAATAACATCTATGTAAACCTTTGTTTTTTTTTAAGTGAATTTCTTAGGTTACATTTTTTTTTAACTGTAACCTATAACCCTTAGGAGTGATTCAGGGAGTGTGTGAGTGTCTCAATGGGTGTGTGATTGGGTGTGTGAGTGTCTGCATTGGTCTGGGAGTAGCTGCATAAGTGTCTCACTGGGTGTGTGAGTGGGTGCATGAGTATCTCAGTGGGTCTGTCAGTGGATGCATGAGTGTATGAGTGGGTGTCTCACTGGGTGCATGAGTTTCTGACTGAATGTCTGAGTGGGTCTGTGAGTAGGTGTTAGAGCATATGAGTGGTATTGTGAATGCCTCAATTAGTGTGTAAGTCAGTCTGTGAATGAGTGCATGTGTGTCTGAGTGGGTCTGTGAGGTGGTGCGTTAGTCTCTGAGTGGGTATTTGAGTGGGCATGTGAGTCTCTGAGTGGGTCTTTGAATGGCTGTGTGAGTGTCTGCGTGTGTCTCCAACTGAGTGTATGTGTCTGAGTGGTTTTGTGAGTGGGTGCATGAGTGTGTGTCTGGGTCTGTGAGTAGCTGTTAGACTGGTTGGATGGGCCTGTGAGTGAGTGCATGAGTGTCTGAGTGTGTCTGTGAGTGTGTGTGTGGATGTGTCAGTAGCTGTGTGACTGGCTTAACCACAAAGGAACCACACCTGCCCGTTTATCCAACAAGATTCCACACTTTTGCACAAACATCTACACAAGTGGAGTTCTTTCTCCTGATTAATTAATAAGTGTTACCTCCTTGGGTAAATGTCTAGTATGCATTCTACACTAGAGCTGCATAATGTAACACAAGGAAATGTCTCCAGAGACCTTGTAAGCATTTTGGAAATGTGATTGTTCCTGGTGCATCTTAATCCAGAAACACAGTATATATGAATTCTCCTATAATGAAGACAGTGAGACTACAAAGATGTAAATCTCCACCAAATAAGGGTTCTTCCTTTTTACCAAATCAAGTAAGTGTTTCTTTGTTTGTTGGAGATGCCCTCATATTCCTTGGCATAAAGAACTGCTCACCAAAATGTGCAGGTAAAGCACTGGGGAGGCCACTTTTTAACTGTCCATCATCCTGGCAAAAGGCTAGAAGACATTTGGATGTAACTAAGGTAGGCGGGACAAAACAGGGAAGCATCCAAGTAATTTCCACATTTGAAAACTCTCAGCAATTTAAAGGGAGAACCATGCTCTCGCCAGGACAGGACACCAAAGAGCCTCTTGTCGCAGTTACATTCAGATTGTGCTCCAGAAGATCAATCATGCAGTGAGCTCCACAAAGGATTTCAGATAATTTTTCAATATAGAGTTGCCTTCACCAACCTGGAGTTAAAATCAATGGGGCATATTATCAAGGGGGTTTATCTCCGCTTTTTTGGCTTTAAAAGCCAAGAAAGCGGAGATAAAATTATCTCCCTATTACCAAGCTGTCGCTAACACCAGTTAGTGACAGCTAATAGGAGATAGCGACCATCTTGGGCCCCGCTTTGCATGTCAGTGATATTTATCACTAATGACATGCAAAGTGGGCGTGCCAAGATGTTAGCGACTGGAAACAGTCCCTAACATCGCTATCTCCTATTACCAACTTTTGGAGATATTCGCGCTAAGCGCGAATATCTCCAAAAGCTAACACCTGCCCTGAGCAGTTCTTAGCCATGTTATCCAATGGGAGCTGGATAACATGGCTAAGAGCATTTGCTCGATAATGCATGAATATCGCTGACTTTTCAGCGATATTCATGCATTGCGGCCGTTTTTTATCGCATTTGCGATAAACCTTGCTAATAACAAGGTTTATCTGCGATAAAAATCGGCGATGTGCGGCGATAATTTTTTTCTCTAAACAAGTTAGAGACAAAAATGATCGCTAGTTGTTGGTAATATGCCCCAATAGTCCTTTGCAGAAGTGGATCTTCAACCGGGGCACCTGCAATGTTTATATTTGTAAGTGCTTACTGTTGAGGTTTAATTTCTGTAAAATGAGGACCAGAATGGCCCATATTACTTAGTGTCCAGCCACAACATAATGGGGTATGGAGGGAGTGTGGCCCCCTCCCTGGGCCGATTTTGGGCCTAGAGCCACTATTTCTAGTGGTCTGCCACAATTTAATGGGGAATGGGGGTGACTTGGCCCCTCTCCCTGGGCGATATCAGCCCTAGGGACCCCAACTCCCATGGCTCAGCCTTAATTGAATGGGGAAGGGTGTCATGCAGTTCCCCTCACATGGCCAATTAATTAATCAAATGGGTGAGGGGGACTATGTGGCCCACATCCTGGGCCGATTTCAGCCCTGGGTACCCCACCCATACCCCAGAGCCCAGCCATGTGTCTCTCAGTCCCCGGATCTGAGCAAGGGCACCCAGTGTGCAGGATGGGGACCACATGGGGAGCCTCAAGGCCCCGTGGTCCTAGCAAGCTCCCAGCCTCCTTTGGGAGCTGCATTGCGTTTGGACTCAGAGAGCTGCTGGAATTACAACTCTTTCATGTCTTTCCTTGCCTGCATGCCCCTGAGCAGGGAAAGAGGTGAAAACTGTGCTCCCAGAAAGTGGGAGCGGTTTGACAGATCCCACTGGCTGGAAGAAGAGTGTTTGCTTTTGCTTAGCAGGAGCTGTCAGCCAAGCAAAAGCAAACAGCTATGTCCTTTGGTGGGTACCCTCCATGTTTAATTAAAGACTGCATGTCCCTGGGACCTGGCCCACCTGGGGGCTACGATTAAAACAAGCACGGGGACCGGGCTTATTTTTTTCTAATTTACAGCGATATTTGCAAATATTTAGAATGTAAATGTAAATGTAAATGTATGTGTAAATGTAAATGTAAATGTAAATGTGTAAATGTATTGGCATTTATATAGCGCACTACTTACCTGTAGGGTCCCAAGGCGCTTCGACCGCTGCGAAACCCTTCCTGGCTTCCCTGAGAGATGGTCCATTAATTGGTATCTCCAGGGTGAGACCAGGCATCCCCGGCGGTCTGGTGGGGCCGTTAGTGAAGATGAGGCAAGCTAATGCCCAGAGTTGCCGAGTGTGATCGCTGATCAGAGTGGGCACCGAGGCGAGAGAATTATCGAGTCCGCTGACCCTGGTCCAGAAACCTGCCGCGCCGGGAATCGAACCCTGGTCCCGGGCCGTCCTCTGCTCTCGGGTCTGCCGCCTCTAACCAGTGAGCCACACTACTTCACTAGTGAAAATCCTCGTGAATTTATACAAAAATGCTTTTCGGCCCTAGTGGAGTCTCTCTGGGACCCCAGCACCAAGTCAAGAGGGTCTGGGAATTCATATTACCTGGCCCCTATTTTTTCTGTGTTTCCTTTGGGACTCAGCTGAAGCTGAGCCTCAAGATGGCTGCCAACACATCCTGGCTGAAGTGTTGGGAACCAATCAGAGCTCTGCAAATCCCTGCACAAGCTCATTATTATTCGCGAGGCCATCGCAGCCACAGCTATACAAATTTGGGTTCCCTTTAATGCCTAGATAACTGATTAACAGATTCACACCAAATAACTGAAAGTGCGATCTGGGTAACCAAATCTACCTTTCTGCCAAATTTGGTGTAATTCCGTCCAGTAGTCAGGTTCAAAACTCCTATGTAAATTAACATGGAAAACACAATTTTTTTACCCCCCACCCTCCTTTTTTGTCAGCCCTGGCTTGCCGGATCACCCATGCACAAAAATCACTGACGCACTTTTTAGGGAAAATTTCTTGAAGATTCATGAAACAGCGCGAAAGGTATAGGCAAGTCAAAAAACACTTTTCCTACGGAAACATGGTCCTAACTATAACTATCTATTTGTGACCACCTGTAGATAATATATAAATTAACTTCTGGTAGTCGCCAGTAGGTAGTTATAGTTAGAACCTAGTTTCCATAGGAAGACCATTTATTGTTTTGCCATTAATTTTGGCACTGTTTGACAAACCTATGCCAAATTTTAAAAAACTAGTACAGCGCTTACTTTAGCTGCTGTCTTGAAAGTTTTTTATTGTTGGGTTTTTTTTTGTCCTCATTTGCTGATACCCTTGTATAGATAACTATGTGGTTGTCCACCGACCGCCGCTGTGTGCCATTGCATCCTATGCCCCTGATTGAGGGAAAAGTGCTTGGACCCCAGCACAAGAGACTTTATAGGCTGAGGAGGGAAACCATCAAAGAAACCCGGGCGACCTGCAAAACTCCATCTAGATTTTTTACCACCTGTCGGACTTTGAACTAAGTGAGGGGGCCCTTTCTGTAGGTCCATGGAGCCGGCAACAAGCATAATCACAGGACCCAGGGAAAAAAAAAAAAAAAAAACGGAAATCCTACTTCCACTGTGCCAGGAGATCCCAAAAGGCAAGCTTTTTCTTACTGCGAGACCCAGCCAGATCCACCCTGGAGACTTCATACAAGGACGTCAGCCACCCAGCATATGAAGGAGGTGTCACCTCGACCCTGTACCTACAGATCTGTCTCCTTGCCAGGAGCATAGCGTAGAAAAGAAAAGATCTGGCATGTCCACAGATATTTTCATCCAACCCAAAAATTATCAAGGGAAGAGTAATACTCAATGTGATGTTAAGAATAGAGCACAGGGCATCCTTCACCCCATCCCAAAAGAGACTGATGGCGGGGCAGTCCATAAACATGTCAACATCCGGATCTTCGGGCAGGTCACATTTATTGCATTTCTTTCCCGGGAGAAATTTTGCCAGCTTTTAGGGCAAGAGATATGCTCGATGTAGCGTAAACAGGTGGTTTCTCCTCAGCCATACTGGTTTCACGATCTTATATAGGAGGATCAAAGAGCCTTCCCACTTCTGTTCGCATTGGTCACCCATCTCCCCACCCCATAATTTTACTGGGAGTTTAAGATCTCCACCTATTTCTTCCAGAATCGCCCAATACCAACAAGAGACCTCCTTGCCTCCCCCTGCCCTTGTCATCCGTTGGTTTTCTAGGTTACTAAATTTGCCCAGTGGTACCTCTTTCCTGTTTAATGCCTGAGCCCAACTAGTCAGTTGCATATGTTTGAATCTTGAAAAACCCGGCCCAACTCTCTCCCGCAAGTCCTCTAAGGATACAATTGAGCCTCCTGCCAGCAAGTCCCCCATTTCAAGATCCCGGCCTCCTTTACCGGGGACGCCAGACTGTCATTAAGGCAGGGTGGAGTGCCTGGCGAGTCCCACAAAGGTGCTAAATTAGAAAAATAGCCAAGCCCAATACGTTTCCTAATTATAGACCAGCTTTTGGCCAGTGATTGAAGCACTTTTAATTTAACCTTTTTAAATAATTTCTGGTCCCCAAACTTAAAGAGAAAGCCGTCAGATGGAAGATCGGCCCCTTCTAACATGGCACGAAACATCTTTCCCCTAAAGCTATCTGATGGAGTTTTTAAGAGCATTCTTGAATAAGATAGCTGAAATGCCCAAGCGTAATATTGCATGTCTGGTAACGTTAGCCCACCCTTTTCCCTCCTTCTTCTCAACTTCTTCCAAGCCAACCTCGTGGCTCTGTACCTCCAAATAAAATAGTTAATCTCTTGTTGGCATTTAGCCAGTTGCTTAGTGTCAAAAGCCATCGGAATGGAACTAAACAAAAAAGTGTATTTTGGCAATTAGACATTTTTACCAAGTTTGTCCTCCCAAAAATAGATAGAGGTAGATGATTCCATGCCTTTAGTTGTTTCTGACACTCTTTATGTACCCTATCCAAGTTATGGGAAGCCAACTTGCCAACGTCCTGGATAATTCTGATACCAAGATACCACATAGATGACGCGACCACCAACTGCGAGCTGGTAGTATTCCACACCATGATTTCTGTTTTATTAGCATTGATCTCATATCCAGAGATCTTGCCAAACTCCTCTGCCCTCTTGATCATTGTGGGGAAGGCCACGTCCAAGTCAGACGTCATTATAAGGATGTCGTCTGCATATAGGGTTACCAGCTTATCCCATCCTCCAAAGCTAAATGATGGAATATTTGCCTCTTCTCTAAGAATCTGAGCAAAAGGCTCGATATAGAGGTTAAAAAGGAGGGGGGAAAGCGGGCATCCCTGCCTTGTTCCCCTTGAGATTTCAAAAGGCTCTGTCAAAGAGTTATTTACAGAAAGTCTAGCAGTCGGGGCTTTATCTATTAGCGATATCATGCGACAAAATCTCTCAGGCAGGTTAAATTTCCTCATGACTGCGGCCAAATAGTTCCAATTGACCCTATCAAAGGCCTTAGTCGCATCCAATGTTAGGACGGCCTGCGTCAGGTCTGCTAGATGTCTACCTTTGATAAAGCCCTTTTGATCTTCATGTATAATTGAGCTTACTACCGCCCCTAACCTATCAGCCATAATGGTAGCGAAGATTTTATAATCGCTATTAAGGAGCGAGAGTGGTCGGTATGACCCACATTCTTTCAGGTCTTTGCCTGGCTTAGGAATTAAGACCACTGTAGCATCGTTCCAGGACCCTGGAGGGGCCATACCTTCCAGGAGAATGCCATTGAAAATAGTAGCCATAGCCGGTGCAATCCTCGCGCCGAGGGCCCTATATAAAGTTCCCCCGGTAGGCCATCCGGACCCGCCACCTTCACACGAGTTACATGCCCCAGTACCCTGCCAATCTCCTCAACAGAAATCTCCCTCTCCAAAGCCCTTCTTTGTTCTAATGAAAGCTTTGGGATGTCAATCAACTCTAGCCAGGCTTCCCTCTCTTCCTTGACCCTGCATGAATCTTCCTTATATATATATCCCGAAAGAAGTTCTGGAACGCACTTCCTATCCCTAGTTTTGTACACCGAGGAGCCATTTCCCCCTCCACCCTGATCTCTCTGATATAATTTCTGGCCTGACCGGCTCTGGTCTTCCAAGCAAGAATCTTGCCCGCCGCCTCTCCAAACTCGAAGTGCAAAATTTTGCTTGCCTCCCACCTTCTAGCCACCCTTTCTTGTAATGGATTTTCAAGTTTAGATTTTAATGAACAGAGTCTTTCTTGATCAGCACCTAAGCCTGTATGGCGGCCCAAGTTGCTTTAAATCACATTAATTTCTTCCTCTAAGTTCTCAATAGTTTCCCTATACTTCTTTCTTCTATAAGAATACAGCCCACCCAAAAGGCCTTCAGTGCATCCCAAACAATGGGGCTTTCAGCTGTATCTATGTTGGCCTCCAAAAAATGTTGGGTCTCAGTTCGAAGAAAGATGACCTCGTCTTCTTTTAGTAAGATAGTCCGATCAAAAGACCAGAGGCATAAGTTTGTAGGTGACCTGATTTTAGTATAAATAGAATGGCTGAGTGATCAGAAAGATGAATGGGGAGATAGGAGATATCTGTCACTAGATCCTTAAGACTGTAGCTAAATAGAGCATAGTCAATTCATGATAGATGTTTATATTTGAGGTTTCGAAAAGAAACTCCCAACTTTGCCCCTGCCCTTTCCCTCCAAATGTCTGCGAGGCCTAGCTGCTCCATTATTATACACAGTTCTTGCCTTGATTTTGAAAAAGCACAGGCCCTGGAGTTAGCTGATTTATACAGTTTTGGATCCATCACAACATTAAAATCTCCCACCTATATTACCGGGTCGTGGAAGGCTACAAGGTGGTCCAGCATAGAGTTCAAGTAGGAGGGATCATCCCTGTTTGGGCCATAGCATCCAACTAGAGTATATGGTAGACCATCCAACACAATCCCGAAAATAAGCCACCTACCACTATTGTCTTCCCAATAGTCAATAATCTGCGCTTTGGCCTGCTTTTTGAAAATAAAAAGGACACCTCTGATATTTGCAGTTTTATCTGTGCCCAAAAAAAGGTCTATCCATTTTTCTTTTTTTTAAATATCTAATGTCTCAGATTTGAGAAGGTGTGATTCCTGAATGACAACGACCTGAGCGGGGGAGTCTCTCAAATATTGGAACATTTTTTCCCTTCTCCCCCGAGTGCGCAGGCCGTTAACATTCCAGGATAAAAATTGTATCTTCGTAATTTCTTCTTTCCATCAAACCCCCCACCCTGACCCTCGCTGCCCCATCCAGAGTCGCTAAAGCACTATTAAAAGCTGTTTCTTTATTACTCATCACTGGGGGATTCGATTGGTGGACAAAACGCTTCAGATTAAAATAAAACAGGGGCTCAGACTTATGAGGATTTTTAAGAATTTTACCCCTGCCACCTCATGTGACCCCCCCTTGGAAAACTCCGTCCTACTTACCCTGGACTGATGTATCGCCAGCTTTGCACCCTCTACCCCTCTCCCCTCCTCCTCCTCCTCCTCCCCCCACTGCCACCGACTGCAACCCGGGTGGCACTTAAGTAGAGCTAGACTTATTGCATAATACCCTATGCTCCGTCCCCCTACACCCTTAATTTATCTTTTTATAATTTTTATAATTTTTTACTATTTATACTTAATTCCCTAGGTGTTCTCCCATCATCTCTTATGTGTCTTTTATGTAAAAATACTTTTTAGATTTTTTTTTTATTACCTCCTCATCATTTTTAGGTTTTGCCTGCAAGTGCTCACGTAGTGAGCATGCGCTAAAAAACCTTTTGAGTTCTATGTCGGCTTGATGACCCGCCTCTGTCTCTCATTGGCTAGCTCCATAAATGGAGGCTAGCCATTGGGAGACAGAGGCTGTCAATCACGCTTTCTCGGGGAAAACGCGATTCGGGGGCGTTTCTCGGGCTTTTTTTAAGTCCCGCCCCTTTGTCCCGGGCCGCACTGTGATTGGCTGCCGGCCCGGGACACTCCCGTGATGTCATTTCCCGGGCCGCGCTGTGATTGGCTGCCGGCCCGGGACCTGACTTGTTTCCTTTTTGTCTCCCAGTTTTACATCCTTCCTTGTTCCCACCTCTTATCTATATATTTTTATTCCCTCCATTTTAATTTTGTTTCCTTCGTGCCTACACTTCACTTTCATTCTTGTTACTTTCCCATTCTCGTCCTTTCCTTTGCCCGCTCCAGATGGACGCCGACGCCTAGAAGGGCTGCAGACCTTTGCATGCCGTGAGCTACGTCACAAGACAAATGGCCTCTTTCTGTGTCACTGCTCAAGGACGGCCTCATTTGAGTCACGAGGCCTGCCATTCACGTTTGTACGGATCTTTCCATCCCACTTAACAGTACTATGTCAATAGGAATCCTTCATGGGGGTGGTGTGTGTGAGGGGGAGGGCGGGGGCTGGAAGCGCTGCTTGCCAGAGGTTTCAACCTCAGCCGCTGACCATGAGCGGTGTCTTTTCTTCCTGGGCCTCGGCTACACGGAACCAGTAACATGCAGAGACCCTGGGGCTGCCCCGGAGCAAGCACGGGAGCCCTTTACATGGACTGGGAAGGAGGGGACGATATATATATATATATATATATATATATATATATATATATATATATATATATATATATATATATATATATATACACAACCCTTATTACTTATAATGTGATTATTATTTACACATCTGTGTACATAGGCTGGCGTCATACCATCATATATGTGCTGGGGTCTGGCACAAGCGAGCTGCACTGCCTCGCAAAGCGTCAAGATATTATTTGCTTTAAACTTTTTTTGGCCGCGCTGGGATTGGCCGAGCCTCCGCCGTGTCATCGGGAGGAGGAGGAGTGGAGAGCAGGAAGCAGCCTGCGTCGGCTGCGCTGGGATTGGCCCAGCCGGCCGAGCCTCCGCCGCGTCATCACTAGAGCTGCTTCCTCTGCTCTGACGCGGACACGGGCAGTCAGGTAAGTTTTCTTATTTTTTTAAAATGTACTTTTTAACCCCCCGCGCGAGTCCCTTGCCCCCCCCCCGGCACCCCCAAGTCCCGTCCCCCCCCCGCACCCCCAAGTCCCGTCCCCCCCCGCACCCCCAAGTCCCGTCCCCCCGCACCCCCAAGTCCCGTCCCCCCCACCCCCAAGTCCCGTCCCGTCCCCCCCACCCCCAAGTCCCTTTACCAAAGCCGACAATTCTGACTCGATAATGAGACTGGACGCTGCACTCAGACCACATGGCTTCTTGTGTGAGTAGTGTCTTCTGCAGCCGTGGAGGAGCAGTACTGACCTGCCCATTATATGCTTAAAATGTAGTTTACTGCAAGGCTATGCATTACACTTTTCCTTTCAAACTAAATTAACGTCTCTCACTCTTAATACAGCTAGCACTGTGCCTAGCGATGACGTGGCATAAAGAGTATTGATGCACATAGTCGCTGTGCGTCATTTAAATGATACCTGTATATGAATCTATAGCCTTCATCAACCCACATAATTACGCCGTTACTGCTCGCCTCTGGTATTCCTTTACAGAGATGTCCTAACAGGAAATCCAGCAAGACCACAGGCACAACAGGCAATAATGAATTCAAGGATTGCCTGGTTATTCCAGAATGCCTCAGGCCCTTGAGGACTGGTATGGAAGAGTTGGCACACAGAGAAAGACCTAAACTTCAGAGAATACTGACAAATTGACAACACATGCAGTATGTTCCCATGAGGTGCACAGTAAATGGAGCATTTTGTAGAAGTTGAGTGAATGGTAATGACCACTGATTAGCTGAGGTCAGCCTATTGGGTCAAAAAGGGTTGCATTAGGCAGACTTAGTGGCTGAACTTATGAAGGGCCGGGATGCTTTTCCCAGTGACCTGTGAAGAAACTGAAATAGATGTAGCCCTCTCAAATACCGATCCTCCAGCACATCTCCAACTTGTTCTTTTGTGAGTCCCTTGTCTCACCACTAGCCATGGTCCTGATCGCGCACTAGTCCCTATGTCCACAGCTTGTGTTTAGCGCTGCAGACAGCTAGGGAGAATAAAGAGTATCAAAGGCAGAAAATCAGTCTACAGAAAAATAGGTGTTTCACCGTGGCTGGTGTATGCGGTATAGTGCAGAATGCAATATCATATTCCGAAGGAGTATTAGCTTTGATGGTTCTATACAAAAAATAACACACACCTTATAAAGAAAGCCATCTCCAGATGTTGCCCATGAAATTAGCACAATTGTTTCAAAATCCATCCACTTGGTGAACAAGTTTAGTATTTTGTTATGTTCCTAAATGTTTTCATTTCATTTTCTTCACCGTGAGAGAAAGGAGATAATGCATGATTAGAAAAATTTAGAGAGAATATGTTACTTTATTACAAAGAAATACAAGCTGTGTGTGCTTTACTACATCCACAGAACAAAAATAATGCCCACAGGTTACCCATAGTCCAGGTTTTAACTTGTTGTTCTTCTGTAGCCGTCCAATTCCTTATGCTCAAAAAAGAAGTTTGGTTACATATGACCACATTCCCTCTATGGCTTTATTATATTCTATTGTTAGAAGTGCATGGAATGTCTGCCTGAACAGTGCATATATTTTTCATGATTAGAATATTTTTTGTGGTCTTGGATTTGTTAAAGATGAAGTGATGGGGTGTTGAGGTGGTGGTTTCCCAATGCTTGCATGAGCCAGAAATTCACAAACACCTGCCCTCGTACTAAAAGCATGACCGTGGCGTTTAATCAAGAGGCTATGATTGTTATGTTTCATTATTGGCAAGTTGTTATATTTTTGTAGTGGTGATTTTCATTACAATCCTGGGGCTCGATCTGCAAAAAGCAGGAGCAAAATCAGATTTAAAAAAACCTAATGCTTTAGATTTTTGTTTTGGTCAGCCCTGTTTGGTGCTAAAATGTGGAAACTATTAACATAAATAATGATACGTTCAAAACGTAGGAAACAAAAATAGGCCAGTGGGTTGGTACACACTATAACAGTCCATACATAAAACAGTATCTTGTGACCCTGTTTTCGTTCCTCTGTTGCCTGCTTGTGACCCTGTTTTCGTGCCTCTGTTGCCTGCTTGTTCTCTGTTGCCTGCTTGTGACCCTGTTTTCGTGCCTCTGTTGCCTGCTTGTGACCCTGTTTTCGTGCCTCTGTTGCCTGCTTGTGACCCTGTTCTTGTGCCTCTGTTGCCTGCTTGTGACCCTGTTTTCGTGCCTCTGTTGCCTGCTTGTGACCCTGTTTACGTGCCTCTGTTGCCTGCAATGTGTGGGGGCTCGCAGTGTGTGTGGGGGCTCGCAGTGTGTGGGGGGGGCTCGCAGTGTGTGGGGGGCTCTGTGTGGCTGTGTGTGTGGGGGGCTCTGTGTGTGTGTGTGTGTGGGGAGGCTCTGTGTGGGTGTGTGTGTGGGGGGGTTGTGGGGGGGACTGTGTTTGTGTGGGGGGGCTCTGTGTGGGTGTTTGTGTGTGGCATTTGCGAGAGATTAAGCTATTGGCATTGTAAATGACAATGCCATTTATTTATGTTAAAAAAACATAAATAAAAATAATGTAAAGAGCAATGCCAATAGCTCTAACTTTAACAAAGGCAAAACCATTGCATTGTAAATGCTTGTTTTCTTTTTGTTATTTAACACGGGGGACTATACTATTTTTCCCCAACCTATATCATTCTCCGAATTAACAAAGGTATCATTTCCTGCCCATCTCATACTCCCTTGGGGTTTCCTAAACCCCCTCGTGTAAGATCCCGTAGTGATTCCAGCATTTCATCAGCCTCTAAGGGGGATCTGAGGTTGTGTATCTTGTTGTTATGCATAACTCGCAGGAAGGCGGGAAACCTCATCTGTACTGTTGCTCCCAGAGCTCTAAATTTTTCCATCCTCTGTCCTAACTCCCTCTGCCGATCCAGAGTGGTCTTGGATAGGTCCGAACGGATTTCACACAAGAAATCAGGACCTTTCAGTGTCTTGGATTTTAGGGCTAGGTTTAGAATTTTCTCTTTCAGAGCTTAAGTGAGAAAGTTGACAAAAGTTTTCTGGGCTTAGCCCTTCCGGGTTTTAAGTGAAATGGGTCCCTGTGGATCCTTTGGATATCTTTCTCCAATAAGTCCAGTGGCTCCTCCAAACTTAGTGCCTCCTTTAATAAGCCCACCACAAAAGACTTAATATCGTCCCCCTCCTTTCCCTCATGGACCTTCAACAAACGGAGGTTGTTTCTTCTTGAAAAGTTCTCCAAGGACTCAACCCTCTCACGAATCGCATCCCCCTCTCTTTGCAGAGCGTGAATTTTTAGCTCGGCTGATCCCAAATTGGCCTTCAGCTCCTCCACAGAACCTTCAAGTAGCTCTGTCCTCTCATTCAGGCGATCTACTTCTTTTCTAAGACGTCGCAAGCTGCCCTGATCTCGGTTTGGTTCTCCGCAGAGACCATAAACCCTTCCTTAATATCTGCCTTCAAAGAGGGTAACAAAGCCTCTATTGAGGGACAGGCCAATCCCGCACCTCCACCCTCTGGTCCCCCCATTCTTGATGTATCAGGGATCGCTTCGCTGGATCCTCACCTGACTCAATTCGGGCCAATAACTGGGGTCCCCCTGTAAACTGAGGTATTTTGGTGGCAGGGTCCTGAGTATTTTCTACAGGCTGATAACTGGCTGGCTGACTTGCTAACTGAGCTGGCTCAGCTGCCTCGGCCGCCGCCACAATGCCTGCCATGTCAGTGGAGGGTCCTATGCTATCAGAGGGTGAAGCTTTATTTAAAGAGCATTGCCTCCCTGGGTCTGGGCAGTCTGGGGAGCTTGCTTGTGTACAGGAGTCTCCTTGGTGTACTTGGTGGATGTTCAAAACCTGGGGCAGCACTTTGAAAAATGAGCGCAGGGATCGAGTAATGCGGGATATTTTAGTATATCCTCGCCCCTTTTTAACAGTTACTTTTGGGGGTTTTGTTAGCTCAACCTCTTTTTCTTCTGTTCCCTGAGGGACCTGCCCTAAGCTACCTCTTACAACTGAATGGCATTGCCACCCCCGGTTTCCAAAATTGAAGGGCATTGGCTGTTCTTACTCCCCCTACCCCTACCTTGCATTAGTGAAACCTTAGTTGTTTTCTTTTTTCTGGGTGGGTTGTGACTCCTTAGATTTCCTCGTGTGTGCCTAGCTTCTGTGCGAACTCCAGCCCCAGCCCCACCGGTGTCACATGTGGTGCCCTTCGCAACAGCACACACTTCACCCGACCTTACAACGCTTCTCCTCCTCCTTTGACCTCCCTCTGTATCGGTGGCAACAAGCTCCTTCACCACCGAAGGCTCGAAGGTCACATCAGCCACAGCAGGAGCCGCTACGGGGAAGGGTGCTGCCACAGCAGGAAAACATTTGCGAATTGTCGGGGCTCCACCGGGCTTGCCTTGGACCTCACCGCCACCTACTCTGCTGCCAGCACACCCACGAAGCAGTCCGCGGGCCGGCGCTCTGCGGCCCAGCCTCAGCTCCACGGCTGCCCGAACCCAATGCCACGGCAGGGAGAGACCGTGAGCGAAGGCAGGAAAGGAAATCCGAGCTGCTCCTCCGAGGCACATCCGAGGTGCGTGTTAAAGTACAAAAATATGGACCAAATAGGGGGAATTCGAAATCTGCTCATAAAGCGCCACAATCCCCGCAAATCATTCAGTTGGTAAGACGGCAGTCAGCGGGAGAAAAGGCAAGGAGAACCGCGAGTGCAGAGAGGGTGCACGCTACCGCTCAGCACGCGGGCGCCATGTTTTCCCCATCAAAAAGAAGTCATGATCTCAGGAGCAGGTTTTAAGGCCCCTTGAAAGTTTTGTGGTGATTCATAAAGCGGGGGCCAAGAAAAAGGAAGTGTCCTAAAATGCATTTTCCCCATGCAAATTCCCTTGGGAACTTTAGACATGGCTACAGCCCGAACTGCTGAATGGAATTATACCAAATGTGCCAGAAAGGTAGATGTTGGACCAAGGAAGTGCCTTTTTGTTATTTGGTGTAAATCTGTTCAGTAGTTTTAGAGATAGTAACTGAACTTCAAATTTGTATGTATGGGGACGCGGCTCCTCTGTGACGCCCTTGAGCAGGTCCTCATACCTTTGCACCTCAAGATGTACTGTGATTGGATGTCCGCAACCTGTCTAGAGAGTTGCACATGTCATTATGTAAACCTGGACTGTGCCCCGGAGAATAATAATACAGATTGAAAAGTATAGAAGGGTTCAGCGTAGGAGTTAACAGTTTTTTCCCACGCATTGGGACAAGTTACTCCATTGGGACACTCAACATGGCTCCCATGTAAGATTGTGGCGGAGTCGCGAACCTTGGCAGATAAATATATATATATAGATATTCAGTGTCAGAGTAACATATAAACTCACAGAGTCACACAGCTAGTCAGAGACCCACTCAGAGACTTATGCCCTGACTAACAGACCCACTCACACACTTAAACATCCACTGATTCATCCAGAGTCATTCATCTACTCACATACCCACTCAGTTAATCACACAATAAATACTTACTGATCCAGCCATTCACAGACCCACTCAGAGACTTACATACCAATTCAGACACCCACTCAGATAATTACACACCCACTAACAGACTCACTCAGGGATGCACACACTCACTCACAGATCCACTGACAGACTCATACACCTACTCATAGGCCCAATCAGAGATGCATGCACCCACTCACAGCCCCACTTAGGCTCATGCCCATACTTACAAACCAACTGAAACACTCATGCACCCGCTCACAGACCCAGTGAGAGACTACTGCACCCACTGACAGATTCACTGAGACACTCATGCATCCACTAGCAGACTCACTCAGACATTCATGCACCCACTAACACACCCAATCAGAGACTCATGTACTACTCACATATCCACTCAGACACTCAAGCTCCTACTCTCAGACCCACTGAGAGATTCATGCTCCCACTCACAGACCCACTGAGACACTCACGCACCAACTGACTGACCCACCCAGACACTCATGCACCCACATACACACCCAATCAGAGACTCTTGCACCCCCTCACAGACCCACTCAGAGACCTACACACCCACTCACATACCTATTAGAGGCTTACGCACCCACTTGAGACTCACACATAAGTATGAGCGGAAAATCCGTTCCGCTCGCGGATTTTGCGAATTTTCGGTAAATTCGCGATCCGCGAACTCCCGCGAATTTACCGAGAATTCGCAAATCCGCGAGCTGCGGATTATTCCGGGGGCAAAATTTGAAGCCTGGCCTGTTGTAACTATTTTACGATGGCGCCGGCAAGCTGCCAGCGCCATCCTAAAATAGTTACTAAGTTGGCTTCAACAGGAAGCTCTAATAGATAAAATAAAGCAGGTGCTCGATTTTATCTATTAGAGCTTCCTGTTGAAGCTAATTTAGTAAGTATTTTAGGATGGCGCTGGCAGCTTGCCGGCGCCATCCTAAAATATTTACAACATGCCCTTCCTGTGACTCATTCATCAGCCCAAAAACAATCGTGAGCGTCGTCGAGGCAGGTGTGCCTTCTTCACAAATCTACCGTGGAAAATCAGCTGTGATGCTGGATAGAGGCTTTTGCATCCGTGACTTTCACGAGCGCAATACCCGTGCTGTTTCTGTGACCAGGAGCTTATTTCTCCTCATCTGCTGAACTGATCTTTCTCTGACCTTTTATACACACAAGAAGCATGTGTGAACTCGCATTGTAGCCCTGCCCGTTTGGCCCCGCCCACACACTCGCGGTTTGCACCGTCTTCCCGCCATTCACCCACTATGATGGACAGCTCACTCAAGGGACCCCTGGGCCCTTCGGGGCGATTGCATAGTAACACACACATGGTCGCTCAAACTAGTTGATGCTCAAATTCAGTGACTCATTCATTATCCCAAAAACAATCGTGAGCGTCGTCGAGGCTGGACAGGTGTGCCTTCTTCCCAACTCTACCATGGAAAATCAGCTGTGATGCTGGATAGAGGCTTTTGCATCCGTGACTTTCACGAGCGCAATACCCGTGCTGTTTCTGTGACCAGGAGCTTATTTCTCTTCATCTGCTGAACTGATCTTTCTCTGACCTTTTATACACACAAGAAGCATGTGCACTCGCATGGAGCCCTGCCCCAATTCCGCGGATCCGCAAATCCGCAAAATCCGCGGATTTTGCGGATCCACGATCCGCAAATCCGCAAAATCCGCGGATCGTGGATCCGCAAAATCCGCTCATGCCTACTCACACACTCACTCACAGACTTACTCAGAGACTAATGCAGCCACTCACAGACCCTTGCACCCATTCAGACACTTATGCACCCATTCAGAAAACTCACTCACAGACTCATGCATCCACTCACAGAGCCACTCAGACCCACTGAGACATTGTTGCACCCACTCATACACACACTGACGAAATTGCTCTTTGTAACGTGTATAGAATCAAAAATACGATTTCTCAATCTTAAATGTTGTGCATTGAATTCATCCTTTTGCTTATCTGGTACAGAGACCATCTGTGATGCATACACAGAGGTACATGAACCCACATGCCAGAAGCAGTATCATCATTAGCTGACAACAAACAGAGATACATTCAGAGACTTACACCCTGACTGAAAGACTACTCAGACACTCAAACACACACTCACTCATCTTCAAAGCGAGTCATACATTCACTCACAGGCCCACTGAGAGAGTTGCACACTCACTCACAGACCCACAGACAGACTAATCCACCTACTCAGTGATCCACTCAAAAACTCATGCACCCACTCACAGACCGCTAGAGAGAATTGTGCACCCACTCAGAGACTTACACACCCAATCGCAGACCCACTCAGACAGTGGCACAACTACTTATGCACCCAGTCACACACTAACACACCCATTCACAGACCCACACAGAGACTCGCACACCCACTCACATACACTCTGCAAGACTAAGGTACCCAGTCAGAGACCCACTCATACAGTCATGCACTGCCTAAAGAACCACTCACACAGCAATATGCAGACCCACTTAGAAGCTCCTGCACCAACTCATAGCCTCATTAATTGACGCATGCAACCAGTCACAGACTCACTCAGAGACTCATGCACCCACTGTAATGTAATGTAGTGTTTATAAAGCTTCAGTAGTAAAGCTTTAGAATCTAGATGAGTGCAAAGCATGAGTCATCAGATGTTCCATAGATCCATGTCTTTAGGGCCTTTCTATACTACACTCCAGAATCCATTGCGCTGAGTTTACTTGGCATAACGTTCCACGCCCTTGCCCCTAACACAGTGGCCGATTTCCTTCCTCTGGTTTTAAATTTGAAGCCTGGCAGTTTGAGCAGATTTGCTGAGGTGGATCTAAGTGTCCTCATTGTCATGTATGATGTAAATCTTGTGGAAAGATATACTGGCCCTAACCGGCAAGTTGCTCTGAAGGTCGTCAGAAGGAGTTTAAACAAAATTCTTTTATGTACCAGAAGCCAGTGAAGGGTCTTTGGGGCGGCTGAGGCAGACGCTCTGCGTGGAAGCCCTAAGACCAGTCTAGCAGCAGCATGTTGTACTACCTGTAGTCTCCTCAGGATTGCTTTATTAGTGCCTGCCAGAAGGCTATTATAGTAGTCTAGCTGTGAGAGTATTAAAGCCACTCACAGACCCACTCAGCGACTCATGCACCTATTCACACATTCAGTATTACACTCGTGCACACACAGTTACAGGTCCACTAAGACTCTCACACATTCACTCACAGACCCAGCCAAAGTCATGCAACCACTCAGAGACTCATGCACCCACTCACAGACCCACTCTTAGGCTCATGCACCCACTCACAGATATATTTATACCAAAACACCCCCGAGAAGTACTCATTTGTTAAAAGAGTGGGTGCAGTTCTATTGTGTCCAAGTCACTGATAAAGGTACTAACACACTCATACAATCCATTAAAGATTTAAAACCTTACAAAATAACTAAAAAAAGAAACATTACAAGGATGTTATACTTAGGCCATAATATTAAAAAACCTTAGAAATCTACAAACAATATAAAGGTTACAGAGATGGTAAAGTTAGGAAATAGAATTTAAAAAAAACGAAGGTTACAGGGATGTTACAGTTAGGAAATAGCATTTATTTTAAAATCTTAGAAATTCCCTGAAAAAAAGGATACATGGATGTTATAGGTAGGCTCAGTTTTCACTCGTACAAAACCATTGAAATTCAACAGTTATAGATACCTGAGCTAACTATACCTTAGGCCTCCGCATTGCTTATGATCTCACATATTATATCTTCTTATGACATGGTCAGTGATATCACTGATAACATCTCCAAATGACATGCCTGATAACATTACTGATCATATCATCCACTGTTTGTAATAAACATACATACTAAGGTAATATGACAATTGAATTACTATACTTTGAGTTTGCCTTAACACATTGGCCAGTATAGAGTTATATGCCTGTTGTTTGATACATTGCTCTAATTTTGCCACGTAATTTGAAGACAGGCCGATGGGGGATGTGGGCCCCGAGCCATAACAGGCTCGGGAGGGGGGCACCCTTCCTCTTTTAATATATATACAGCCCTGGTGGAAGGGGTCTCCAGTGTTGAAATTAGCTCAGGGAAGGGGCCCATGCACCCACACCCCTTAAATATGCCCTACCCCATATATATTTTATGAAATGGTGCCACCATTTAAATATTAAAAAGGTATGGGCCAGGGCATCAGGTCCTGGGGGCCTATGAAGGCTCAGGGAGGGGATTTGGACCTGGAGATGAGGTCTCCAAAGTGGTCGTTGGTGGTTGTCCTGGGTGAACATGGAGTCACCAACCCATACTTAATGGAGGCCCTGGGGGATGAGGTCCCAGGAGCCAAAATAGGCTTGAGGAGGGGGGTCTCATGGCACCCTCCCTTTTTTAAAACAGATGGCTCCGGGGGATGATGTCCCAGGGGCCCACAAAGGCTCATGAAGGGTGGCTGCGCCCCCTCCTCCTCTTTTCGATAAAATATATCTCCGGCATATGAGGGTCCCTGGTGCCAAAAGAGGCTGGGGAAGGGGTCTGCCTTGTCCCCCTCCCCTTTAGAATAACATTAGACCTCTGAAATGGGTTCTCTAGGACCTAATAAGGCTCAAAAAGGGAGATTGCGTGCTCCGCCTTCCCTTTTTTTAAATATTTGGCCTGGGGGATGGGATCGCTGGGCCCTAATAAGGCTCAGAGAGGGGGTGCATGGCCCCTTTCCCCTTTTTATCATATTTACTCTTGGGGATGGAATACCCTGGACGTATTGAGGTAGGGGTGGTGGGCTGTGTGCCCCACTCCCCTTAGATATTTGCCCCAGGAGATGGGGTCACCTGAGGCCCAAGGAGGCTCAGTTCAGGCCTCAATTCCCCCTCTCCTGTTTAATTGTACTTGGTCCTAGGGGATGGGGCCACCAGGACTTAATGAGGCTTGGAGATGGGGGCTTTTGGCCCCCTCTCCTTTTCCAATTGAATTTGGTCCAGGGGTTTTGGGGTTCCTGGGGCCTAATGCGGCTCAGGGAACGGAGATGCCTATGGTCTCCTCCCCTTTTTGTTGGTTTTAGCTGCACGCTCCCCTACCCTTCATATATATGTTTTATCCCCCTGGGATGGGGTCCGCAGGGCCCAAAAGGCAACCTTACACAATGCCACTAAATGCTGTGCATGGCATGGGCTTGGCAGCATGTGGGGGGATTAGCTGCCTCTGAGGGGACTGGACACAGAGCATGGTTGCAAGTCAGGCCAGGCCCTACGGCCAAAACCCCACTGTGCACAGCAGCTGTGTGTGGCGGGGGCTGCCTTTGTTACCTTAGGTTAAAATCCCCTAGAAAGTCACTGAAAAAACAAAGGGGAATGCAACTTTATAAACGGGTGGAATGTTCAGGAACAACCTAAAGTTTTCGACAGCTTTGGTTGCATCATTGATAATATCACTGCAGCATTTGCAATAAAATTATTGATGGGAAAACTGTGCATGGCGGGCATGAGTTACAATTACCCTTTGGCACAGGTTATAGTTTCTTGAGATAATCACAACTGGTGAATGTCCTTTTTTTTGTTTAAAGTGTTATATCATTACTGACCACATCACTTAACTATATTACCTTCATCTCCTTTTTTACAGTAAAATATGTGTATATATATATATATATATATATATATATATATATCGCTCCAAACAGCTGCGTACACACGCTCGCAGTAGCCGCCACAGAAACGCCAGTCAGGATACAATCCAATGGTGTTTAATCAATTGCTACATGTTTCGGCTTCTCACAAGCCTTGATCACACCAAATGCTAAAGACAAAATAATAGTCAAGACGTAACAATACAAATAAGTAAGGAAACAAAATAAGGCAAATCAATGGCTATGCGGTATAAACAGCGTAAACCACACAGTGGTACTCATAAGGTAAAATACAGAGTGTACCACGTATACAGCAGAAATGAGCCGCAGAACGAGGTAAAAGACCGGAGAGCAACTACCAACAGGTTGCATCTGAAATGATGGAACGGTTTAAAATGAGGAACTACCCGGCTTGGGTTCTTAAGAAAGCCGAGAATAGAGCTGATTCTATTTCGCGCATTGACACCTTGCGTGATAAATCATCTGAAGAGTCCAGCAGTGAGGATGACAAAACGAGACTCATCCTTACAAACAGTAGAGAGTCGCAAGAAATACATAGGATTGTTTCCAGAAATTGGAACATTCCTAAAAGTGATGCGACCATTGGCCACTTAATTGCCAATAAGCCCAGTATCACCTACAGGAAAGGGAGGAACATCAGAGATATCTGTGTCCGTAGTGACATCACGATTTACCCCAACAACCATGATCTGGGTTTGAAAGGGTTTTTTCCGTGTAGCCACTGCAAGGCCTGTAAATCTAGTACCTCAGTTAAGAAAGCCACCTACAATGGGGTCAGTAAAATCATAAACCAATTTCTAACCTGTACCACCATATTAGTGGTCTATGTTATTGTCTGTCCCTGTGAATTGTGGTACATTGGCAGTACCACTGCGTATGCCAAGAAACGCATTCTTGAACATTATCGTGCCATCAATCACATGGATACTAAATATCCAGTGGCCAGACATTTCAACGAGCATCATTTTTCCAATCCGGCTTTGATGACATTTTTCATCTTAGAACAGGTAATCAAAAACCCCAGGGGCGGAAACAGACTTCTGCAATTAAGACAGATGGAGTCGAAATATATTATCTCCTTTCAGACTAAGGCCCCGGGATGATTGAACCAAGATGAAGAGCTTGCGGTTCACCTTAGAGATGATTATACCTAGTTATGTTTTCTCTTGCTCCATCAGCGTATTTATTCTGTTTATCTCCATGCTGTAGAACTAGTTTATTTGAATGTGCACATGAGATTGTCATGTTTAACTGTAACATTGTTCTTTCCTTTTTAGAGCACTTCAGCAACTGTCCCTTCACACTCTTTTTTGGACATTCTATTTCTTGTTCCTGTCATTTATTGGGCACGCCCACTTGGGCATCACTGAACACTACCAGGACTGTAATGCGGGCTTTGGGCATAAGTGCTGCCTTGATCGAATTTTGACTTGGACATCAATTGCAAGTACTGTACTTTATATTGCATTCTCAGTGTGGCAGGTATCGAGAGTTTGAAGATATTTGCCGAATCCTTTGTGCCAATGTCTCCACACCCACTTGAGCATTTTCAGTTGTTGATGAATTTCTGTACTGTCCCTTTAATTCCAGAGACAGCACAGTCAACTGTTCTCAGTCCGGAGTTCTCCGGTCTTTCACCCCGTTCTGCGGCTCATTTCTGCCGTATACGTGGTACACTCAGTATTTTACCTTATGAGTACCACTGTGTGGTTTACGCTGTTTATACCGCATAGCCATTGATTTGCCTTATTTTGTTTCCTTACTTATTTGTATGGTTACGTCTTGACTATTATTTTATCTTTAGCATTTGGTGTGAGTTTCAACATGAATTTCATGTCGGTCTGTTGGCAACACGTTGTTGTTTCTATCTTGCAGCAATGTTACTTGCATAACTTACTTAAGATGTCTGACATTAACCTTTCTTGCAGCCCGACTTCTATTTCAGTATGACTTATGCAAGATGTCTGCTATTGATTTTACCCGCAGTCCTATTTTCATTTCTGTTGTATTGCACTAGATTTAAACGCTTTGCACATTTACCTCATTTGCGTGATCAAGGCTTGTGAGAAGCCGAAACATGTAGCAATTGATTAAACACCCTTGGATTGTATCCTGACTGGCGTTTCTGTGGCGGCTACTGAGAGCGTGTGTACGCAGCTGTTTGGAGCGAAATTAATTTTCCGGCTTGCTCGTCCGGAGTACACGCCACTTCCCTAGGGGCCTCCGGCACACCCTCGGAGCTTTCTTTTTGGAAATATATATATATATATATATATATATACAATAAAGAAGCCTTATCCATGCATACCTCAAGTACGTGCCTCTTCTTTGTTGGAGCAGGATTGTTTTTCTTTGATATATATATATATATATATATATATATATATATATATATATATATATATATATATATATATATATATATATATATATATATATATATATATATATATATATAAATATATATATTTATATATATATATATTTATATATTGACTGAAAAAATCAAAGGTTTCATGAGTGTTATAGTTAGCTGTACATTTCACTTGTTCAAAACCATAGACATTCCTCAATTAAAGTTAGTTGTGCTAACTATAACTCGCGCGCCCGCAATGCACTGCTGATGATGTCACATATTACATCTTTCATGACATGGTCAGTGACATCACTGATGATATCTCAAATGACATCACTGATGACATCATCCACATGACAATCTGATACACCTCATCACACACTAGTATAACCTTTGATCACGCACTGTAAAATACAGAGTACCATATTTGAAAGCATTGACACACACATACCAGTTACTACATATGCACTCACTGATTCCTAAGTCTACACACACAACTGTGCAGTGATTCCTAAGTCTACACACACAACTGTACATTCACCCACAGAATGGACAGTTTAATATAACACTCATATAACCTATGGTTTTTTAAGTGATTTTCAAAGGTTTTTTAAATGCTAATTCCTAACTATAACGCCTCTGAAAACTTATGGTTTTTTCAGTATATTTCAAAGGTTTTTTAAATGCTAATTTCTAACTATTACGTCTCTGAAACCTATGTTTTTTTCAGTGAATTTCAAAGGTTTTTTAAATGCTAATTTATAAGTGCAATAGTAGTTCCATCTATTGTTTTTGTACTGAATTTCTACAGCTTTTTAACTGTTTATTTATAAATATTTTATTTATTAAACAACATTATACATTTTTTCAGAAAATTGCAAAAAAATTTAAAATACATTTCAACCTGAAATATTTTTAATTATTATTATTATTTATTTTTAAATATATTTATATCATTTTCTTTTTTAATATTTGTTTTCAAATTGTTTTTGGGAGTTGTGCACCCAAAGCGTACCTCCCTCACCGCGTCCGCGTATTCTAGCTGCCCTTTTGGAAAAGTCGTGACAGATTCACGTATGTTCAGCGACGAGTGTGTGTTTTTTTTTCAGGTACGTCATTTACGTACAATGTTACGTGGTGTGCGTGACCTGTATGCGTCCGGTCCGTGACTCCTGCTCCCGCGCATTCGCCACACATGCGTATTATGGTAAGCGATGCTTGCGCGGTGACGGGCCCCACGTGATGTCATATACGTGCGGGGGGCGCTGGGTGTGCGACTCCCGTGAAATTATTTATGTTCTAAAATGATATGCCTGTGTCTTTAATGTACATATTAGGGCAAAAGTTTAAATAAGGTATTCATAAAAATAATATATTTCTACTTGTAATAAACTTGCAAAGTTGTGTCGGGTGCGCGCTTCGTGAGCGCCCGGTGCGCAGATCCCATGTTGGTACCACTTTTTCCTGTTTCCCTGTTGCCCTCTTATATAGGCACTACCTCCTCCCTTTCCAATAAGTTCCTTCCCCTTTAAATAAAAGTCTTGGCAGCCAGGGGAGAAGGAAGGCGGTGTATACGTCCCTCCCTTCCATAGATCTAGTGAAATGAAATGAAATGAAATGAAAAAAATATTTAATAGAGCGCACTGCGGCCAAGCGGCTTCCTGGTGCTGGGGACCTGATCAGAGCTCACAGAGGGAAACCAGGAAAACTAAGAAGAGAATGCCTGAGAAAAGAGCTTGGCTTTAATGGATTTTCATTACCTCAGGCCCCGAGAGAACGCCGGAGCATTTTCCCTCTGTGTCCAGACCCCGTTTTGATCCCTGTGCTTCCTTCCTTTCCGCCCCCCATCCTCCCTTTTTTCTTTATCTAGCCTGATTGCGTGCACTTTCTCTCTTCTCACTACTTAGTGAGACAGGGAGATTTCTACCTTTGGAGTTGGACTCCTTCCAAACTCCACGGGTTCTCGAATACAACGTGGCTGAAGCCGCTGAGGATAATTATCATGGCAGGAGCCACCTACTGAAAACCACGGGACTCGGCCGTTGCAGTTGGCGGTTTCATAATGCGGCTGAAGCCACGGAGGCATATTGAAGCAGCAGGAGCTGCTCAAGAAAGAGCCCAGACACGGCCGTTGCCGCATATGATACGGAAGCGGCTGAAGCCACTGAGGATAATTGTCGCGGCAAGAGCTGCTTCCAGAACAACCCCCTGTTGCGGCCGTTGCCGCTTGAGATTAAACGTGACTGAAGCCGCAGGAGAATATAGAAACGTGGCAGGAGCCGCCACCAAAAAGGGGCAGACGCGGTTGTTACCGCTCATCACACGAACGCGGTAAGAAGGCCGCCCTACGCCCTAAGACCCTGCTAAAGCGATGGCGCTGTATGTGACTTAACACGGCAGCAGGAGCAACGTGCAATTCAGCAGAGTTGCAGTAATATGGTGAAGGAACCGTCCTTCCTTTCCTGCAACCACAGTAAGTCCTCTTTATTTTGCGAACATGCACTGTGCTTATGCTTTGAGCTTCGTTGAGTCAGCTGCACCTTTGTCCACCTAGGGGGGAGCCCATTCCCTTAGTTCCGGTTGGCAGCAGTCTTCCTTTCATTCCTATTGCCTACTTTTGCGACTTTCTTTTTAATTAGGCGCTT
The DNA here is from genome assembly GCF_964263255.1 of Lissotriton vulgaris. Lineage (NCBI taxonomy): Eukaryota > Metazoa > Chordata > Amphibia > Caudata > Salamandridae > Lissotriton > Lissotriton vulgaris. Next base: position 951,389,849 of record NC_141698.1, read on the forward strand.
GGCAGGAGCCGGCGCCATTGCCTCCCACGCCTGATATTCTTGTATAAGGTATAATTAGAGGCGCACGGCCAGAGCCGGCAGCACCGCCTCTATGCTCAAGGTCCCGAGACGTCTGGTGGCTGGAATCCCCTTTTATCTTGGTATCAACTGAGCTGTTCTCCCCATAGTCAATACTTTGATAAACTTCTTATAGGGTAAGAGGATCGGTGTATCTTATATTTCTTAATTTTGTGAAGAACAGTTCTTGTGGCGATTCTTGAAACAGCTAGATAATCCTATGGTACTTTTCTATTTTCCAGGACCTACTGAAGGCCTTTCCCCAGACGCCCTGTGATTCCTTCTCCTTTGGACAGCATCCCTCCTTGAGACGTCCCGCCTATAATCATCCCTTACCTGCTAAAGACATCTCTTTCGCAAAGTAAAATCTCTTCTTCTTCCAGAGCTGGTTTTGGAAATTTTTTGGTGTTTTTAAAAAACTGCATTGGAGAAATGGCATCTGGTTCGCAAGCCCTCATCATTCTTCAGATGAAGATATCTTAGAGGACGATCCACCCAATCAGAGGCCTGAATCAGTGGTATGGAAATTTTTCACCTTTCCTGCCGGAGAAAAAAAGGTCAACACAAGAAAAGCACAGTGCATAGACAGTGACAGGGTTCCTAGAGTGCTAGTATTTGACAGCAGGATATTTTTATAAGCACTTATGTTTCAGCAGAGTGATTAGATAAGGACATGCTTCTGTCAAGGTGATTGTAGGAGTGGACAGAGCTGCTTTAGAGCCATGAACAGGTCAGCAGATCTGCTTTAGAGCCAGAGAACCAGGCCAGCAGAGCTGCTTTAGAGCCATGGAACCAGGTCAGCAGAGCCGCTTTAAAGCCAGAGAACCAGGTCAGCAGAGCTGCTCTAGAGCCTAAGAAACAGGTCAGCCGAGCTGCTTTAGAGCGAGAGAACCCGGTCAGCAGAGCTGCTTTAGAGGGAGAGAACAAGGTCAGCAGAGCTGCTTTAGAGCCAGGGGACCAGGTCAGCAGAGCTGCTTTAGAGCTAGAGAACCAGGTCAGCAGAACCGCTTTAGAGCCATAGACTGGGTCAGCAGAGCTACTTTAGAGCCAGAGAACCAGGTCAGATGAGCTGTGTAGAGACAGAGAACCAGGTCAGCAGAGCTGCCTGCTCTAGAGCCTAAGAACTAGATCAGCAGAGCTGCTCTAGAGCTAGAGAACCAAGTCAGCAGAGCTACTGTAGAGCCAGAGAAACCAGGTCAGCAGAGCTGCTTTAGAGGGAGAGAGCCAGGTCAGCAAAGCTGCTTTAGAGCCAGATATCAAGGCCAGCAGAGATGCTTTAGAGCCAGAGAACCAGGTCAGCAGAGCTGCTCGAGAGCCAGAGAACCAAGTCAGAAGAGCTGCTTTAGAGCCATTGAACCAGATCAGCAGAGCTGCTTTAGAGCTAGAGAACCCGGTCAGCAGAGCTGCTTTGGAGCCTAAGAACCAGGTCAGCAAAGCTGCTCTAGAGCCAGAGAACCAGGTCAGCAGAGCTGCTGTAGAGCCAGAGAAACTAGGTCAGTAGCGCTGCTTTAGAGGGAGAGAACCAGGTCAGCAGAGCTTCTCTAGAGGGAGAGAACCAGGTCAGCAGAGTTGCTTTAGATCCAGAAAACCATGTCAGCAGAACTGCTTTAGAGCCATAGAACCGGGTCAGCAGAGCTGCTTTAGAGCCAGAGATCCAGGTCAGCAGAGCTGTTGTAAAGCCAGAGAACCTGATCAGCAATTCTGCTCTATAGCCTAAGGACTAGGTCAGCAGAGCTGTTCTAGAACCAGAGAACCAGGTCAGCAGATCTTCTGTAGAGCCAGAGACACCAGGTCAGCAGAGCTGCTTTAGAGGGAGAGAACCAGGTCAGCAGAGCTGCTTTAGAGCCAGAGAACCCGGTCTAGCTGACACTGACTGACTGACACTGACTGATTGACACTGACTGACACTGATTGACTGACACTGACTGACTGACACTGATTGACACTGACTGACACTGACTGACTGACACTGACTGACACTGATTGACTGACACTGACTGACTGACAAGGATTGACTGACACTGACTGACTGACTACTCTACTACTCACTCTCTACTACTCTCTCTCTACTACTTACTCTCTACTACTCTCTACTACTCACTCTCTACTACTCTACTACTCTCTACTACTCACTCACCACTACTCACTCTCTACTTCTCTACTACTCACTCTCTACTACTCTCTACTATTCACTCTCTACTACTCACTTTCTACTTCTCTCTCTCTACTACTACTCTCTACAACTCACTCTCTACTATTCTCTACTACTCTCCATTACTCTCTACCACTCACTCTCTACTACTTTACTATTCACTCTCTACTAATCTCTACTACTCTCTCTTACTACTCACTCTCCACTACTCACTATCTACTCACTCTCTACTACTCTCTCTCCACTACTCACTCTCTACTATTCACTCTACTACTCACTCTCTAATACTCACTCTCTACTACTCTCCACTACTCACTCTCTACTACTCTCCACTACTCACTCTCTACTACTCTCTACTACTCACTCTCTACTACTCTACTACTCTCTCCCTACTATGCTCTACTACTCAATCTACTACTCTCTACCACTCACTCTCTACTATTCACTCTCTACTACTCTCTCTCTACTACTCACTCTACTACTCTCTACTAATCACTCTCTACTACTCTCTCTCTACTATTCACTCTCTACTACTCTCTACTACTCACTCTCTACTACTCGCTCTCTACTACTCACTCTCTACTACTCACTCTCCACTACTCACTTTCTACTACTCGCTCTCCTCTCTATTACTCACTCTACGACTCACTCTCTAAAACTCTCTACTACTCTCTCTCCTACTCACTCTCTACTACTTGCTCTCTACTACTCACTCGCTACTACTCTCTTTTGCTCATTCTACTACTCACTCTCTATTACTCCACTACTCTCTACTACTTACTCTCTACTACTCTCTCTCTACTACTCACGCTCTACTACTCACGCTCTACTACTCTCTACTACTCGCTCTCTACTACTCACTCTCTACTACTCACTCTCCACTACTCACTCTCTACTACTCGCTCTCCTCTACTCTCTATTACTCACTCTTCTACTCACTCTCTACTACATTCTACTACTCACTCTCTATTACTCCACTACTCTCTACTATTCACTCTCTACTACTCTCCTACTCTCTACTGCTCTTTTGCTACTACTCACTCTCCACTACTCTCTTCTTCTTACTCTCTACTACTCACTCTTTACTACTCTCTCTACTACACTCTATCTTCTACTCTCTACTACTCACTCTCTACTACTCATTCTACTACTCACTTTACTACTCGCTCTCTACTACTCACTCTCTATTACACTCTCTCTTCTACTCTCTACTACTCACTCTCTACTACTCGCTCTCTACTACTCACTCTCTACTACTCACTCTCTACTACTCACTCTCCACTACTCACTTTCTACTACTCACTCTCCTCTACTCTCTATTACTCACTCTACGACTCACTCTCTAAAACTCTCTACTACTCTCTCTACTTCTCACTCTCTACTACTTGCTCTCTACTACTCACTCGCTACTACTCTCTTTTACTCATTCTACTACTCACTCTCTATTACTCCACTACTCTCTACTACTTACTCTCTACTACTCTCTCTCTACTACTCACGCTCTACTACTCGCTCTCTACTACTCGCTCTCTACTACTCTCTACTACTCACTCTCCACTACTCACTCTCTACTACTCGCTGTCCTCTACTCTCTATTACTCACTCTTCTACTCACTCTCTACTACTTGCTCTCTACTACTCACTCTTTACTACTCTCTTTTACTCACTCTACTTCTCACTCTCTACTACATTCTACTACTCACTCTCTATTATTCCACGACTCTCTACTATTCACTCTCTACTACTCTCCTACTCTCTACTGCACTTTTGCTACTACTCACTCTCCACTACTCTCTTCTACTTACTCTCTACTACACACTCTTTATTACTCTCTCTCTACTACTCTCTCTCTTTTACTCTCTACTACTCACTCTCTACTACTCACTCTACTACTCACTTTACTACTCACTCCCTACTACTCACTCTCTACTACACTCTCTCTTCTACTCTCTACTACTCACTCTTCTACTCACTCTCTTCTACTCTCTAATACTCACTCTCTACTACTCACTCTCTACTACTCTCCAATACTCACTCTCTACTACTCACTCTACTACTCTATCTACTACTCACTCTCTACTACTCGCTACTACTCACTCTCTACTACTCACTCTCTACTACTCTCTATTACTCACTCTGTACTACTCTGTACTACTCACTCTCTGCTACTCACTCTCTACTACTCACTCTACTACTCTCTACTACTCATTCTCTGCTACTATCTCTAACACTCACTCTCTATTCTCTATTATTCACTCTCTACTCTCTACTCTCTACCTCTCTACCTCTCTACCCCTCTCTAACTCTCTCGCTACTACTCTCTACCTCTACATATACACCTCTAGCCTCTCTACCTCTCTCTACGTGCACACACATGCACATATATATGCATATACGTGCATTTATATATATGTATGTGTATATTACCTACTGGCGGTCACCAGTAGGTAGTTATAGTTAGGACCTATTATGCATAGGAAATCCGCAACATTCTTTGGCATAACTTTGGCGTCGATTGATGAATCTACTTCAAATTTTCGAAACTTTTGGCCAGCTCAGTTCCACTACTTCCTGGAAAATTTGAGGGCCGAGAAAAAAGGGGGGTTCCAAAACGTGTTTTCACCATGCAATTTTCCGTAGGACCTTTAGCCATGGCTACAGCTCGAAAGGCAGAATGGAATGACACCAAATTTGGCAGAGAGGTAGTCCTCAGTTCCGACTTGTGCCTTTCGCATATCCGGTGTCAATCTGTTTAGTACTTTCTTTGAAAATTATGGTTAAAATCATTTATATATCTAAGGGCGCGGAGGATCCGAGGATTGTGCGAGGATTGGCCTCGTAGGATAAGCGCATAGTCCTGATCACGCACTCAATTCTAATTGGCTGTCAAGCGGTTGTAAACATCCAAAATCAGGAACTGTTGGCAGCCATCTTGTGCCCCGGTAGAAGCTAGGCTGAGGAAGTCATTAAAATATGTGTTGATCGTGTGAAAAGGGGGCAGGGTAGACACACCTTGACACCCTAGGCCTGCTCAGGGGGTCACATAAGGACCAGTAGAGCCAAAAAAGTAAGATAGTATTATTCTTTTTTTTTTAAAAGTCGTGGGATCCGTGCATTTCGCCGCTGAAAAAAAAAGAAGCATGTATTTTTGAGAGCCTATGTGTATAGATGTTGGGTAGCTCTAAAACGAGCCCTTGTGTTTATTGAGAGATTTTAGTACTTACAAGTAAGTACCGATGCAGAGTCTAAAGTTCATGAGAAAGACTTTGTTCCCTTCATCTGTAAAATGTACAGCTTTTCTCCTATAGATGCCATGCATATTGAAACACAGATTTTTGTGGTATATGGACACCATTCTGTAGTTTCGGAGAAAAGTAGTTTGATGACATCTCAAATGACATCACTGATGACATCATTGATCACATTATCCAGTGAATGTGGTTTGCTTTGATATTTATATTTATATAGGAATCTGCCTTGAACACTGAGTGATGTATAAGTGTCTGAATGGAGATTTAGTAGTGATGTCACTGGCCATGTCATGAATGATGTAATATGTGACATCATCAGCAGTGAATTGCGGGTGCATGTGTTATAGTTAGTACAACTAACTATAACGGGGGAATTTCAATGGTTTTGTAAGGGTGAAATGTCCAACTAACTATAACACCCCAGAAACCTGCGTTTTTTTCAGTGAATATATATATATATATATATATAACAAAATTAGAAACAAGAAAAGACGAGAAAGAAGAAGGAAACGCAAATAAAATTCTACAAAAAAAGAAACCGAAGCAAGTGTGGCAGAAGAAGCGTTAATAAAGGACAAATCTATTATAAACCTGTCCAACATAACTTTGACCAAAGCTGAACAACAACATTTATCCCTGGGTCTCAATTACTGCCCACAATAACCCTTTGACTATGCAGCAACACGCATAGATGTTTTTTGCTTTATTCGTAAACTTAAATTGAAAAAGTTCTTTGCCGTTCAAAATTTGAAAGTAGGCACAAGTTCAGCTGCACACCCCAATTTAACAACACTACCAAAAGAGGTAGATTTGTTAGCGGCTGATGTTCCTATCCTCACCGATCTTCTTGACCTCGATTAAGCAACTGGTTCTCAATTTATGAGCCGAGATTTGGATTTGAATACGCAAATGAGATTGAATAAAATCAATATTGTAAAAAAAGGAGCTGGAATCACTTCATTCAAAAGGAAATCTAGTTTTATTCCGCTCATGGCTAAAGACGCGGTGGACACTTTCCATGAATGTGTAACCATGGAAAAGAAACAACTATACAGAAAAACACGTAGATATAAGAGACAAACATCACATCGGAGACAGGCAGAGTACAACATCCTTATGAAAAAACTGACCAGCAATCCTGGATAGTGGTAAAAATGTCTGATAAGGGTGGTGACACTGTCTTCTGGCCTAAAAAGGACTACACTACGGAAGCTTACAGACAATTACAGGATACTATGTGCTATGAGAAATCAACTAATAAGAATTACACGAAAGCCAAAGAAAATCTTTTGAAATTGCTACACAAATGGCGCAGAGAAGGTTTAATCTCAGGGGAGGAATTCAAATATATGTATAATGAATTTCCTGTTCTTCCAGTGTTCTACCTTATTCCAAAGGTTCATAAGGGCATCATTCCCATACCTGGCAGACCAATTATCTCTGCTATAAAGAGTGTAGGCGAACAAGTCAGACAATATATTGACTTTTTTTGCAGGACCTGGTAAAGAATCTGCCTAGTTATGTTCGCGACACAAGTGACTTTTTACAAAAAATAAGCGATTTGGAGTGGCAAGAGGACATGCTATTAATAACTATGAACGTGGAGTCTTTATATAAGAGCATAGCACATACTGATGGTTTGCAAGCTGTTAAATATTTCCTGGGCAAAAAATCTGTGGAATACTATGAACATAACAAGGTTATTTTGAGCCTAATTGTATTGTGTTTGAATAACAACTTTTTCATCTTTGGGAAAGATATATGGAGGCAATTGAGAGGCGTGGCGATGGGATCCTGCTTCTTCCCCAGCTATGCATGTTTACACGTAGGCTGGTGGGAGGAGCGGGTTCTCAGCGCCACACATGATGTGTGGGTCAAAGAAAAAATTATCAAATATTTAAGATACATTGACGACATTTTTATTCTGTGGCAAGGGGATGAAGAGGAAGCTGTTATGTTTTTGAATGAAATTAACAATAACTCCCTAAACCTTAAGTTCAAGTCTCACATCAGCAGTAAAGAAATAGAATTTTTAGATGTGAATGTCAACATGTCAACAATGCTAAATTAAAATCCACTCTCTATAGAAAACCCACAGTGGGAAACACCACTCTGCACGCCACCAGCCTCCATCCGAAACACCACATTTATAGTATTCCATATGGTGAGATTCTCCGTCTCAAGAGGATCTTTAGCTCCACTAGTGATTTTGATCGATGTGTTGAAGAACTCAGGGTTAGACTCAAAGTACGTGGATACTCTGTTGTCTTCTTTAATCAGGCTTTGGTTAAGCCAATTTACGATCCAGGGAAAGTCTATTCTCTCCAGACTCTCCCAATATAGATGACACTGCTTTCCCCCTAACATCTGTTAAGGAATCGAATGACTGCCCCAGATTCCCCACAGCTTTTAGTAATGAAGAAAATAAAATTCGGGCTATCATGAAGAAAAATTGGCCATAGTGTTAACTGACAACATATTAAGTTTGTCTTTGCCAAATAAACCTTTGGTCACTTTTCGTGGAGCCAAGAGCATGGGGTCAGTCCTAGATAAAGCCAGTCCAGAGTTGAAACAGAAAACCACATGGCTACAACCCACGGCAGGGTTCCGTAAATGTTCTACATGTAGGGCTTGCAAATTTGAGATGAATAAAACTCACTATCAGATCCCTTTCAGTTCCACTGAAATCCCTATCATTGGTAATCATACGTGCAAGACAGAGTTTGCTGTGTATGTCCTGACGTGCACCTGTGGCCTAAACTATATAGGCAGTACAAAACTACAGGTGCACGTCAGGATTCTGCAACATCTTAGAGCTATTCTACACAGTGATCCGGTTTACCCGGTTGCACTTCACTTTTTGAAAAAACACAATAAGGACGTTGGCTGTCTGATTATGTAGTGGGATCTGTCCCCAAGTTGCGGCGGGGGGGTAACAGGGAACAATGATTAAGACAATTAGAAACACATATGATCCTTGAGTTTGACAGCAAATGGCCAAATGGCTTGAATAACACAGAGGACATGCATACTTATTTATAAGAACTGCTTTGAACTTTGTTCTCTGTACTATAGCTTCTTGAGGTTACCTCCCGCATGTGCTTGCCTAAATCTGTAGAATCTGGGATAAGGCCTCATTCCAATAACAGAGGCGGCACGCCTGCCTGTCCCCTACAAGTAGTCAGGTTCTCTGTTGCTTGTGTGGTCTATTTGCCTATTTTGTAGAATCAGGGGTTTCTGTGCCGGCCCTGCAATAGAGGTGGTGGTGCCTGTTTGTTCCCTACAGGTAGTCAGGTTCCCTGTTGCTTGTGGGGTTTCTCCATCCCGTGGATGTTGTGCTTCTTCCTGCTATCATTCTAGATATTAGGTAGTCAGGTTCCCGGTTACCTATTTCCAGTCTAATTCAGTCCTTCTGTTCTCTGATAAAACAATTTACCTTCTGTTTTCTGTCCCGAAGCGCGTCATTGCTTTTTTGAAAAACCAGAACCAGACTGAATAAAGAACCTCGATCAGATCCTGTGGTCCGTCTCCTGCTTTGCCAGTCCGAGTGGGTTGGAGGTGGCTGTGGAGTACTTCGTATATATATATATATATATATTCACTGAAAAAACCATAGGTTATAGACCATATATAGTTAGGGATTAGCATTTACAAAACCTTATTTTACTTGCACAAAACCATTGAAATTCCCATATATAGTTAGTTGCACTAACTATATATCGCGCACCCGCAATCCACTGCTGATGATGTCACATATTACATCATTCATGACATGGTCAGTGACATCACTGATGACATCACTGATGACATTTCAAATGACATCACTGATGACATCACTGATGACAACACCCAGTGACTGTATGTTTCTGTGAAGTTAAAATATGTCTTACATATTGAAGAATGAGTGGATGTATAGGTGTCTGGATGAAGGATTTAGTAGGTGCATGACTGACTGTATGAGAGAATGATTAAATGTGTCTCACTGAGTGCATGGGTTAGTGACTAAACTGTCTTAATTTGTGCATCGTTATATATGTTGTTCTGTAAACTGCTGCATGTTTAAATCAGTAGCCATATGAGTAACTATATGGGTTATTGAATGGTTGCCCAAGTATTTGTATGGGAGACTGAGTATGTGTGTGGGTGGCTGGGAGGTGTATGACTCTGTGAATAGATGTGTGAGCAGTTGATTCACTAGATGTATGGGTTCAAAAGTGCATGTGGAAACAGCTGTATGGACAGTTGACTGTGTGCATGAGTGTATTGGTGAGTGAATGGATATCTCAGTGCTACATGTCAAAGTAAGTACATATGTAAAACACAGTCCATGTGAGAGTTGACATATATAAATAACTGTGCATAAGAGCCAGTGAATGTGTGAGTGGCTGTATGGATCATTGTGAACTTGTATCAGGGATTGTATAAGAGAGTAAATATGTGTTAGTATATGTTTGAATAAGTAAGGTGTGTATAACAGTATAGTTGAGGAAATGGAGGTGTGATTGATTTTTTGCATGACTGACTAGGTGTGTGAGTAACTCCATGGATAAGTGATAGTCTGTGAGTGTCTGTTCATACTGATTGTATCTAAGGTTATATTAGAGTCTGAAGATGTTCATTGTATTATCACATAAATGATATCATCAGTGATGTGATCAGTAATGTCAAATGAGATGTCATCAGTGATGTCATCAGTGATATCATTTGAGATGTCATCAGTGATGTCATCAGTGATGTCATTTGAGATGTCATCAGTGATGTCATCAGTGATGTCATTTGAGATGTCATCAGTGATGTCATCAGTGATGTCACTGACCATGTCATGAATGATGTAATATGTGACATCATCAGCAGTGGATTGCGGGTGCCACTAACTATATATGGGAATTTCAATGGTTTTGTGCGAGTAAAATAGGGTTTTGTAAATGCTAATCCCTAACTATATATGGTCTATAACCTATGGTTTTTTTCAGTGAATTTCATTGGTTTTTTAAAAGCTAATATCTATAGCTGTAAAACATATTCTTTATTACGTGACGTATCACGTAGCCACGTGAGACGCCTCATGACGCGTCGCATAACCGTGACGTATCGTCTCTGCAGCGCAAACAAAACTCGTAACGTAAGCGCGCCGGAGCACGCTTACAGATATATATATTTTTTTTTTAACCCTAATTAGACAAAATCCACACGTGCACATATCTTGAGGCCTTGCAAAGGCACATCAAACAAACAGTCCCTACAATTTTGCCAAGTTTGGTAGAAATCTATTCCTTTAAATTTTATTTTTCTGTTTCTCTTGGTTTTCCCCTTGTTAGGCTTACCGGAACGCTACCCGGTACGCAAACCGGACGCTCCAAAAACACAAGATGTCGGACTCCCGTTACGCTGCCGGTTAGCTGCCCGGTTGGCGTACCGGGAGCGCCTCTACCGTGAAAAATCGCAATTTTTTTTCTTTTGCCCCACGGGGAACTTTAATAGCCCCCTCATCAATCCTAGGGGGTCAGGAGGGGTCTACCTTACCCCCTTTCCTTCATTTCCCCCTTCGTTTTTCACCACCTCTTGTCTCTCGATCCTACCGAGAGACAAGATGGCGGCCGCTCCGGACTGTTTAGAATGTTGACAGACACCGGAGAGCCAATCAGCTTCGCTTCGCAAAGTTCCGTTACGCGAAAAGTACGCGAACCGGAGCGCTACCCGGGACGCTGTCACAGATATATCTGTTTTTTAAAACGTTAATTTCCCAAAATCCACTGGAGCACATATATGGAGACCCAGCAAAGGCACATCGGGCTAACAGTCCCTACAATTTTGCCAAGTTTCGTGCAAATCCATTCAGCCGTTCGAGCTAAAAGTGAGACCAAACGCCCTATGGAAAACTCAATGTTAAAAACGCGTTTTGGGACCCCCCTTTTTTCTCGGCCCCCCCCTTGACGAAACCCCCCCAAATTTTTAGGGGCTGCTCAGAAAGGAAATGTGCCATTTTCCTGAAACTTTCAGCCGATTCCGTCCACAAACGCCAAAGTTATTAGACATAGAATTTTCAAAAGTCCCATAGAGAAAAAATCCTAACAATGTATACCTAGTAGGTAATATATATATATATATATATATATATATATATATATATATTGCGTTGAGTCCGATGCAGCACAGCAGAGCGCAGCCACGCTACGCCACACAGCAAAACCGGAAAATTGAGTAAAGCCACAGACTCCGTGCTCTCGTTATCAGTGCATTTATTCGTGAAGAATAAACAGCCCACCAGTCGCCATGACGCGTTTCACCTCAGCCGAGGCTTGATCACATGTCATGAGAAGGAGGAGGGAGGTAACTTTTGAATAGCAAACTTGGTCACATGACCGGTAGTATTTCCTGTTGTCATTAAAGGGGTATACATCAAATCATTATCACGGGCGCAGTGCCCTAGTTATCACCATAAACATGTATCAAAATATATATAAATACTTCACGATAATACTGTTCATTTTGTGCTGAAACAGTCAGTCAAAGTTGCAACATCAGTGTACAACATGAGGCAAATAATTCATGAATTTCATCGTTTTTAAAAATTCTAAAACCAATCCTATTTGTAAAAAAATATATATATATATATAGATCTAATTTCATATATTTACACAATGTACCATAAATATACAGCTATTTACATAAATTATCATTGTAAATATTCACATTAGGCATGCCTCATTAGTCTTAAGAGAGCTCTGTAAGTTTGTTTGAACTACTTATTGTCATTAGGACTACTGACTGATTTATCATACGTGATGCAAATGTCTCAGTTAAATGTAAACTTTATGGCAATGTTCATTTAATAATACCCAAGTGGGTGAAGATGTTACCTGATGTTGACTACCAGTGCTATATTAGAAATGTAATTCTCGCTATTTACCTCCCTTCGGGTTGTTAATGTAAACTAAAATTAAAGTGACTGCGCAAAGAAATGAAAAAGAACTAATACTTCAAATTTTTTTCATAAATTAAAATGCAGGCTGCCGAGCCTAGCATGCAGATCTTACACTATTTCATCAGCTTTAGGAATTACCAGTGGGAAAATACAGAGATCCCTTCTATAAACAGGTATAAAGATCCTCTGTGCTGTTAAGCCCCCCAGGCTGTTTGCTGTTTAATTCGAGGATATAGCGGGTTTCCAGTAGACGCAACTTGCTGTCTTTGTCTCCCCCTCTCCCTCAAAGGTAGGACTGAGTCCACCAGATAATATTGCAGCATTTCTGGGTTGCTATTGTGACATTTTTCGAAATGCCTCGCTACTGGATAGGCTTGGTCCTTTCCAGAAATTGCCCTTAAATGCTGGAGGACGCGTTTATGTGCTGGGAGGCGGGTACTTCCCACGTATTGTAGGCCACAAGGGCATATCAATACATATATCACAAATTCTGTTTTACATCCCAGCTTTTGTCTGATGGCAATAGGTTTGTCATGGAGAGGACTAGTATAATGGGTTTTATTGATGGCGTGCTTACAGGCTTTACAGACTTGACATTTTTTAAAACCTGTGATGCACTCCCACCACTTTTTGGGAACGTCTAAAGTATTACTTACAATAGCACTGCCTAGAGAAGGAGATTTTCTGAATGTGATTTCTGGTCTATTTGTCACTAGATCACCAATGACTGGATCTCCTTGTACAAGATTCCAATTTCTTGAGAAGATTTTGCGAATTTCAGCATGCTGTTGGCTAGAGGTGACTATAGCCCTACACTGAATTTTTTCTGTTGGTGGAGTTTCAGTTACATCCGTAGGGTCAGGACAATTAGCTAGTAACTGTTCCCTTTCAAGTTTTGTAGTTTTCTTGATGGCCTCATCTATCATTCTTGAGCTATAACCTCTTTCCAAAAAACACTTTTTACACTGTAGTTGAGCTGTTCTACATTCCTCTTCATTACTACAGATACGTTTTATTCTTAACATCTCCCCGTAGGGGATGCTATGAATAAGGTGGCGAGGATGGCTACTCGAGGCATGTAACACAGTATTACCAGCGGTAATCTTTCTGTGTAGCTTAGTTTCTATTTTGTTGTTCTTAACATATACCTCTACGTCCAGAAAACTCACTGAGACACTGCTGATTGTAGAAGTAAACTGAAGATTTAAATCATTTACATTTAGTTTATCAACAAAATCAGCAGCACTTTCCATGGAACCCCTCCAGATAAAAAACCATTTTCCTGAAAATTTCAGCCGATTCCGTCCACAAACGCCAAAGTTATTAGACATAGAATTTTCAAAAGTCCCATAGAGAAAAAATCCTAACTATATATACCTACTGGGGACCGCCAGTAGGTAATATATATATATATATATATATATATATATATATATATATATATATATATTCACTGAAAAAACATAGGTTTCACACCAGTTATAGTTAGCTGGAAATTTTACTGATATAAAACCATTGAAATTCCCACGTTATAGTTAGTCGGACTCACTATAACTTGCGCGTGCAATGCACTGCTGATGACATCACATATTACATCACTCATGACATGGTCAGTGACATCACTCATGACATCACTGATGACACCATCCTTGTGACACAGTGACAGACCTCCTCTCAGTGTAAAGTAACCCTTGAGACACATATTCAAAAATAGAAACTGAAATGTTTTAAAAATGGACATACCTATATCAGTTACAACAAGCAATTCTGTACTTCCACTATCTATATACACATCCACTCATTCACCAACAGTTCTATATAGTCACTCATACATATACTCACTGATCATATGAAGAGATACACCTATACATCCTGTTACACACCGACATTCATCCAAAAGTTACTCACACACATATTCACACGTGCAAATAAACTATTGAACAACCTTTTATTTGAATATAGAGTTATACACACACTTCCACCTTACTTCTATTGAAAATTACACATATATATTCTCTTAAACAATCACTTATAGAAACACATACTTATTTAAACAGGAAATCTTACAATCTCTTACTCTCACATATACTCACTTATATATATACTAGATTAAAACATATGTAGTTACTGATAAAGACACTAGTGAGACAGTCATTCACTCACTAACAAACACATATAGACACTCATCCACCCATACAGTCCTGTACATATGCTGTCTTCAAAACACATACAAACAAAGAGTCAGTCACTCATGCATCTATGTGCTAAGTAAAACCCCTACCAAACCATATAGACACTCATACTGATACTAATAAAAATATCAAATAACCCATATACATACGCATGTAGCTACTTATCAACACATGTAGCCACTTATACACAAAGTGAAACACTAATATATGTATTTAAATATTTAAACATAACTCACTAATATTTATTTTTCAGAAAGACACATATTCACTGGATGGTGTCATCAGTGATGTCATGAGTGATGTCACTGACCATGTCATGAGTGATGTAATATGTGATGTCATCAGCAGTGCATTGCACGCGCAAGTTATAGTGAGTCCGACTAACTATAACGTGGGAATTTCAATGGTTTTATATCAGTAAAATTTCCAGCTAACTATAACTGGTGTGAAACCTATGTTTTTTTCAGTGAATTTATTAGGTTTTTTAAATGCTAATTCCTAACTATAACTGGTGTGAAACCTATGGTTTTTTCAGTGAATTTCATTGGTTTTTTTAATGCTAATTCCTAACTATAAGTTTCACTTTATAAATAAGACTGTTAGCACTCTAGTTGTTCTTTTTAACACTCTGGTACATTCTGTCATTGGGCTACAGTTGGGCTACATCTAGTTGAAATTTGGGCTACATTTACAATTTTTGGTCTCTGGTGGCCATCTTTGGGCTACATTGGGCTACTTTGGGCTACATTTGGGCTACATTTTGGCTCTAACATATATTAAGCCCAATGTAGCACAATACATATTTTTCTAAAGTTAATTTTTTTACAAACCACTTCAGAATAGGGCTACCTGTCCCTACAATTATCCCATTTTTTTTTTTTTTTTTTTGGGGAGCGCTCCCGGACCGCGCCCCGGGGAGCGCCCCGAAGAGCATATTTCTGAAAAGCGCCCCGGGGCGCGCTCAGGGGAGCGTCCCGTGAGCGCCAATATCGCGAACGAAAACATGATCGTGACGTATCGCGTAGCCGCGTATGCGTGAAACGCACGACGTAAGCGCACCGACGCGCTTACGCTACGCGACCCGGAGCACGCCCCCGGGCACGCCCCGGGGCGCGTAGCGTAAGCGCGTCGGGTCATGTGCCCTAAAAATAACACTTTTGATTGGTTCATAACAGTTTTTGTTTCATAATGATAAAACCCCTAGTCATGTGACCTAAAATTAACACTTCTCATTGGTTCATGATATTTTTTTTTTCAAATGAGGAAAGCCCCCACCTTTTTTCCTTATTCTACCTTTTTGCTTTGAGAGAGGAAGACCTGTACTTATATCTGTCGAAAATGGCTACATTAGCTGCAGCTGCTGGATCTTCTGGACCACCACCACCACCACCACCACAAGGACCTCCTCAACTTCACAGTGGTGGAGATCCAGAACAGGAGGAGGATGAGGACGAAGAGGACAGTAGATTCGTCCCAGAGGACAACATAACATACAAACCAAAAGAGCACTTCATTTGGCAATTTTTTTCTATCCCGAGTGACAAAAAAAAAGTGAATGCACCTAAAGCAACCTGCCTTATCTGTCATCAGGAGATGTCAAGGGGGAATCCCAACAAGAAGTACTCCTTCGGCAACCACACAATGATTAGGCATATGGTTAGAAAACATCCCAACAACTATTCTAGGGCAGAGGTCAGGGAACTAGCCAAAAACCCTGTACAATCTTCTGCCAGAACCTCCAAAACTACTGTTCCCACCCCATCAGGACCGGAAGTTAGGGAGACATGCTCCATCATACAAACCAACTTTTCAAATTTTAAAATGGTTTGTAAATTTTGTGGTCAAATGATTTGCTATGGTGAGCAATGCATCACTCTTATTAATCGTGCTTGGGAAAACCACAAGTGCCAAAGGAAATATTAATTTGTTGCCCTTTTTTTTTTCTCCTGTTGAGCCCGTTTGAAATGCTTGGTTTTTGTTTCTCTCCTTAAAAAATACAAAAAAAACAAAAAATGTTCATAAAAACCAAAAAAAAGCAAAAAAAGTTTAAAAACTCCGAAAAAAAATATAAAACAACAAAAAGAATAAAAAAACAGTTCTTTTCAGAACTACCTCCCATTTATATAAAAAGACTTAAATTTTAAAACTCTGCCATTCTCTTTTCTCCCTGGTGCGCTCCCCGGTGCGCTCCCCGGTGCGCGTACCAGGCGCTTCCCCCGCGCAAAACGAAAAAAAAATATATATATTTTAAATGCCCCGCGGGGCCCTTTTATAGCCCCCACATCAAACCTAGGGGGTCAAGGGGGGGTCTACCCTGCCCCCTTATGGTCATTTCCCTCTTTGTTTTGCCCACCTCTCGTGTCTCGATCCTACCGAGACACAAGATGGCGGCCGCTCCGGACTGTTTAGAATGTTTACAGACAACTGAGAGCCAATCAGCTTTCTGCGCGCAAGTCGCGTGGCGCGCCTGGAGCGCTCTCCGGTGCGCGCACCGGAGAGCGCCTATAGATATATATATTTTTTTTTACCTAAATTACTCAAAATCCACTGCAGCACATATCTTGAGACATAGCAAAGGCACATCGGGCTACCAGTCCCTACAATTTTGCCAAGTTTGGTGGAAATCCATTCAGCCGTTCGGGCTAAAAGTGAAATCGACCGCCCTATGGAAATTAACATGGGGAAAACGCGTTTTGGGACCCCCCTTTTATCTCGGCCCCCGCTTGACGTATCCTCCCCAAACTTCCAAGGAAGAACCGGAGCTCGACGAGGCCATTTTCAGGAAATTTTCAGGCAGATTCGTCAACCGGTGCCAAAGTTATTCCAAATAGAATTTTGAGATTTAACATTGAAAAAAATCCTAACTATAACTACCTACTGGCGACCGCCAGTAGGTAATATATAGATATATATATATATATATATATATATATATATATATATATATATATATATATGACTGGAACTTCGCTACTCAGTAGGCGCCAAATAACGAAGACGGACCCAATGAGGATATTTCAAAGCGTCTTTATTTACATCTGTGCACCCTCATGACTGCCATGACGCGTTTCGGGCCCTGGAGCCCTTGATCACATGACATGGTCAGATTCCACCCTGTGATTTGTAGTGCCTGCCCGGTCACATGGTCCCAAGCCTATAGAAATAGAAAAAATATTTCAGCCTGGACCAGACATAGTAACCAATGTTATTTACAATCATTTTACTGTTGTATTATTTGTAATGTTCTGTTGACCCCAATTGTCACACTTATTAAGCGAGACAAAATCCTTACAAATGTGCAAATTTGCGCAATAAATATGTAAAAACATACTATTTACAAATATACCAATTGACATTATTGCTATGTACAAACAATCACAGTGGACGTCATATGTACAAACTATTCCTGTGCAATATTTAGCAAATGAGTAAAGTGCTTTTGTGCAAAATTTACAAAGGAAGGGGTTGAGTTAATATTGCCCAAGTGGGCATTGGTTAAAATTTCATCTGGACCACTGCGTCTATACTGCTTAGGTATTCATGTTGACTCCAGCACTATTGAAAGAAATGTGTGATTACCCAAAAGAAAGTGTGTTTGATACATTTTACCATATTAAAAATCCGGCAGGAAATAATGAATAAATAATCTAAAACAGCCTTAACAGATGACCAACAACTTATTACCACTAATCAATTTCAAGACTCTGTGTGCAGACAAGTGTACAAGTCTTCTGTCGCGTTCAAACCACTCGGAGCCTTAGTGTCTAATTCCAGAATGTATCTAGTTTCCAGTACGCGCAGACGTGCCTCTCTATTGCCACCTCTCCGTAGCGGCTCCACCATATCAATTGCAAAATATTTCAGGCAATTGACATCGCCTTTATGGCAGAGATTTACATGCCTTGCTACTGGGTAAGCATCGTCCTTGTTCACAACTGCCCTCATGTGCTGCAGTATGCGTTTGTGGACTTGTAGTTTAGTACTACCAACGTAGCAAAGTCCACAAACACACTCCAAGACATAGATCACAAAGTCTGACTTGCAGGTTATTTTCTTCTTAATGGGGAGTTCTCTCTCACAAAAAGGGGAATAGTAGGTGGTTTTACTTTTCCCTATCGTGCACGCTTTACATACTGCGCATTTCAAGAAGCCCTTGCTTTTGCCTAGCCAGTTGCCTCTTGATGGTACCTCAGGGCTGCTACTGACTAGCATGTCACTCATGGATCTAGCACGGCTATAGGTGATAGCCGGGCATGTGGACACGGTTTTCCCAATCACAGGATCACCTGTGATTATGTGCCAGTTTTTCCTCACCATCCTCTGAAGCTGTCTGTGCTGGCAACTATAACCAAGAATGAATCTCGGTTGGTCCACAGTCACATTGGTCAGTGTTGCATCCGCCCCTATTGGTGTTTTAGGAGTTAATGCTGTCTTGTTTGCCCTTTCCATTGCTTTAGACACTATGTTTTCAGAATAGCCCCTCTGTAGGAACCTTGTCTTGCTTTCTTTCTGTGCTTCAAGACAGGCTTCATCGGTGCTGCAAATTCTTCTGATCCTCAGCATCTCCCCATAAGGGATGCTACGGATCAGATGGTTGGGGTGCTGACTAGAGGCATGGAGGATGGTGTTACCTGCAGTCTCCTTCCGATGTAATTTTGTCTGCAGTCCCCCTTTATCTACAAAAACCTCAACGTCTAGGAAATTTACTTTCCTATCACTGATGGTACTTGTGAAATGCAGATTCAACTCATTCTGATTGATTTCTTCAATGAATTGTTCCGCTTCACCTGCAGTCCCCTTCCAAATGATGAAGAGATCATCGATAAACCTGTACCACACTAGCACTTTACTGCTCATGACCTCTTTAAAGGCATTGCCTAGGACCTGCTCCTCCCACAGCCCCATGTGCAAACACGAGTAACTGGGGGAAAAGCAGGCCCCCATTGCCACACCTCGCAACTGCTGGAACATTTGGTTTTGAAACATGAAGTAATTATTATACAAACACATTTCCAACATTTCCACAAGCATGTTATTGTGTTCCAGCATACACATGGGCCTTCTGCTAAGATAATGTCTTACTGCTCTCACTCCGTCCACATGATTGATACTTGTGTACAGTGCAGTGACATCGAGTGTGATCAACAAATATTCCGTGCTCCACACTACTGTTTTTAATTTCTGCAGAAAGTCCATAGTGTCCCTGATGTATGAGGGCAAGGATTTCATATGTTCCTGGAGGAAGTGATCAATGTATCTGGACACTTTTTCATATGTCCCCCCACAAGCTGAAATTATGGGCCTTCCTGGTGGCTTTGCACTGTCTTTATGAATCTTGGGAATCAGATAAAATACTGGAGTTATGGGGTGGTTAATTTTCAAGAATTTTAGTTCATCCCCACTCAGGAGTCCTTGTCCCCTCCACGTGTACAATTTTGTATTTAACTTTTCCCAAGATTGCTTAAATGCTGATCGGTCACATCTGCAGTAACAGAGTCTATCATTGAGTTGTTTTAGTGCTTCTTCTACATATGCAGATAAAGGCCAAAGAACAATGTTTCCTCCCTTATCTGATTGCCTGATCACAGTTTTTTCATCTGTTTGTAATTTTTTCATCAGGCTGCCAAAGGGATTGTTGCACTGCGAAGCATTGGTCTTACTTGTCAAAATATGTTTATTCAGTTTTTTCATTTCTGATATTACCAAATCACTGAACACATCGATGTTATCATGTGTCAATATCGGGTTAAAAATTGATTTAGGTTTAAAGGAGGTATTGCCTGGTGCATTAGTTACTGTCTCTTCCGCTGTCTCCTGAATGTAGTCTAAGTCTCCCTCTTTCAACAGGTCCTGTAGATCACATTGCAGTTCGTATTCCCTCACCGTTAAACCACCATCTGTCCCCATGTCTATCGCTCTCGGTTTGCGTGCTTTCTGCTTGTTAATTAGAAACAGTTTCCTGAGCTTCAGTTTCCGCACGAATTTAAAAAAATCCATTCTAGTTTTGGCATAATCAAACCTACATGGTGGACAGTAAGATAACCCTAATGACAAAATTTTTTGTTCCTTCTTGCTAAGGCGAGTGTTAGTAAGGTTTACAATCGTCATATTGTCACTTACTTGCTGGTTTAGCGCCGATTCCATCTCCTGTATGGTTTCTTTTTTGTTGTTATTGCAGGAGCTGTTCCTTGACCTGGCTGCGGTGTGCTTTCTCCGTTGGTTGCGTTTTCTGTTGTGCCTTTGTTTGCCGGTCTGGCGGCATGGGACCTCAGCGACTTCTTTCGGTCGTTCTGGAGGCACTCCACCTCCTGTCCCAACGACCGCTTCGCAAAAACCGCCTCCGCAGCACTTGGATCCTGATCGAATTCAGAGTCACTACTCGGAATCGTGCTCACATCCGTAGAGGACATTGACGGAGTTTTCTGATTTTTCCTCGCCTGGGTCTGTTTCGATGTCTTGTTTGCCATAGGAGGATCAAACTTTTTGGAGAAAGTATATATGCGTCCATTCAAGTAATCCTGTTTATCCCTTTGGAACTTGAAGGCTTTCCGTTTCATAATTATATCTTCCTCCTTAGAGAGCCTCGCTGTCATCGCCTCTCTTAGCTTCTTCTCCAATTCCTCCTCGTTCAGTGCTTTTATTTGGTTGTTTAGTTCTTTGACTTGTATTTGCAATTTGGCCCCATCACTCTCGGCGTATCCCACCAAGATCCGCATAAGACGGCTGGAGTTGTCAAGATTGCACTGAGCCCAGTCGTGCAACATTTTCGGGTCAGGATTCTCGAAGCTGGGAGCCAGCATTATCCTCAGGCCACGGGGGACCCGCCCCACTTCCAGGTACCTGCTGAGCGATTTTTGTTCCCACCACTTTGCCTGTTCCGTTCTCATTGCCTTTTCAAGTTGTTTGAATAGCTCCCTCAGCTGAGTGCTACCGGACCCTGAAGTTGCGCTGGCATTCACTTGTTGGGCTACTGCTGCGAGACTGTCATCAAATAGACTGACTGCCGCTTCCTCTCTATTCTTGCGTCTGACCACGTCGTCGGCGTCCATGTTGATGCACAGGACAGTACTTAATTGCTGAAGTTTTGCTTTTCACGCTGCGAGCTTATTGTGTCCTCACTCGGTCTTTCGCTCACTCGCGTGCCTCTTTCCCCAGCACCGCCGTTTCCGCTGTACACGTTGCGAAATCTCCCTGCGCCCAGTAAACCCTCACAGCCGTGAGGATAACGGCGTTTGCTGGTGTTTTCGCTCAGTCGGAGCGGCGGGGGTCACAAGCGGTTGCTCCTACCGGAACAGAAAAGTGCTTCCGGTTCTCCGTCAGCTGTGCTTCAATTGCCGCTTACCCTTGTCGCTGGGGGGATCCGTTCCACACCTAGAAGCCTGCCGGTGTGTAAAACATGACTGGAACTTCGCTACTCAGTAGGCGCCAAATAACGAAGACGGACCCAATGAGGATATTTCAAAGCGTCTTTATTTACATCTGTGCACCCTCATGACTGCCATGACGCGTTTCGGGCCCTGGAGCCCTTGATCACATGACATGGTCAGATTCCACCCTGTGATTTGTAGTGCCTGCCCGGTCACATGGTCCCAAGCCTATAGAAATAGAAAAAATATTTCAGCCTGGACCAGACATAGTAACCAATGTTATTTACAATCATTTTACTGTTGTATTATTTGTAATGTTCTGTTGACCCCAATTGTCACACTTATTAAGCGAGACAAAATCCTTACAAATGTGCAAATTTGCGCAATAAATATGTAAAAACATACTATTTACAAATATACCAATTGACATTATTGCTATGTACAAACAATCACAGTGGACGTCATATGTACAAACTATTCCTGTGCAATATTTAGCAAATGAGTAAAGTGCTTTTGTGCAAAATTTACAAAGGAAGGGGTTGAGTTAATATTGCCCAAGTGGGCATTGGTTAAAATTTCATCTGGACCACTGCGTCTATACTGCTTAGGTATTCATGTTGACTCCAGCACTATTGAAAGAAATGTGTGATTACCCAAAAGAAAGTGTGTTTGATACATTTTACCATATTAAAAATCCGGCAGGAAATAATGAATAAATAATCTAAAACAGCCTTAACAGATGACCAACAACTTATTACCACTAATCAATTTCAAGACTCTGTGTGCAGACAAGTGTACAAGTCTTCTGTCGCGTTCAAACCACTCGGAGCCTTAGTGTCTAATTCCAGAATGTATCTAGTTTCCAGTACGCGCAGACGTGCCTCTCTATTGCCACCTCTCCGTAGCGGCTCCACCATATCAATTGCAAAATATTTCAGGCAATTGACATCGCCTTTATGGCAGAGATTTACATGCCTTGCTACTGGGTAAGCATCGTCCTTGTTCACAACTGCCCTCATGTGCTGCAGTATGCGTTTGTGGACTTGTAGTTTAGTACTACCAACGTAGCAAAGTCCACAAACACACTCCAAGACATAGATCACAAAGTCTGACTTGCAGGTTATTTTCTTCTTAATGGGGAGTTCTCTCTCACAAAAAGGGGAATAGTAGGTGGTTTTACTTTTCCCTATCGTGCACGCTTTACATACTGCGCATTTCAAGAAGCCCTTGCTTTTGCCTAGCCAGTTGCCTCTTGATGGTACCTCAGGGCTGCTACTGACTAGCATGTCACTCATGGATCTAGCACGGCTATAGGTGATAGCCGGGCATGTGGACACGGTTTTCCCAATCACAGGATCACCTGTGATTATGTGCCAGTTTTTCCTCACCATCCTCTGAAGCTGTCTGTGCTGGCAACTATAACCAAGAATGAATCTCGGTTGGTCCACAGTCACATTGGTCAGTGTTGCATCCGCCCCTATTGGTGTTTTAGGAGTTAATGCTGTCTTGTTTGCCCTTTCCATTGCTTTAGACACTATGTTTTCAGAATAGCCCCTCTGTAGGAACCTTGTCTTGCTTTCTTTCTGTGCTTCAAGACAGGCTTCATCGGTGCTGCAAATTCTTCTGATCCTCAGCATCTCCCCATAAGGGATGCTACGGATCAGATGGTTGGGGTGCTGACTAGAGGCATGGAGGATGGTGTTACCTGCAGTCTCCTTCCGATGTAATTTTGTCTGCAGTCCCCCTTTATCTACAAAAACCTCAACGTCTAGGAAATTTACTTTCCTATCACTGATGGTACTTGTGAAATGCAGATTCAACTCATTCTGATTGATTTCTTCAATGAATTGTTCCGCTTCACCTGCAGTCCCCTTCCAAATGATGAAGAGATCATCGATAAACCTGTACCACACTAGCACTTTACTGCTCATGACCTCTTTAAAGGCATTGCCTAGGACCTGCTCCTCCCACAGCCCCATGTGCAAACACGAGTAACTGGGGGAAAAGCAGGCCCCCATTGCCACACCTCGCAACTGCTGGAACATTTGGTTTTGAAACATGAAGTAATTATTATACAAACACATTTCCAACATTTCCACAAGCATGTTATTGTGTTCCAGCATACACATGGGCCTTCTGCTAAGATAATGTCTTACTGCTCTCACTCCGTCCACATGATTGATACTTGTGTACAGTGCAGTGACATCGAGTGTGATCAACAAATATTCCGTGCTCCACACTACTGTTTTTAATTTCTGCAGAAAGTCCATAGTGTCCCTGATGTATGAGGGCAAGGATTTCATATGTTCCTGGAGGAAGTGATCAATGTATCTGGACACTTTTTCATATGTCCCCCCACAAGCTGAAATTATGGGCCTTCCTGGTGGCTTTGCACTGTCTTTATGAATCTTGGGAATCAGATAAAATACTGGAGTTATGGGGTGGTTTGTTTTCAAGAATTTTAGTTCATCCCCACTCAGGAGTCCTTGTCCCCTCCACGTGTACAATTTTGTATTTAACTTTTCCCAAGATTGCTTAAATGCTGATCGGTCACATCTGCAGTAACAGAGTCTATCATTGAGTTGTTTTAGTGCTTCTTCTACATATGCAGATAAAGGCCAAAGAACAATGTTTCCTCCCTTATCTGATTGCCTGATCACAGTTTTTTCATCTGTTTGTAATTTTTTCATCAGGCTGCCAAAGGGATTGTTGCACTGCGAAGCATTGGTCTTACTTGTCAAAATATGTTTATTCAGTTTTTTCATTTCTGATATTACCAAATCACTGAACACATCGATGTTATCATGTGTCAATATCGGGTTAAAAATTGATTTAGGTTTAAAGGAGGTATTGCCTGGTGCATTAGTTACTGTCTCTTCCGCTGTCTCCTGAATGTAGTCTAAGTCTCCCTCTTTCAACAGGTCCTGTAGATCACATTGCAGTTCGTATTCCCTCACCGTTAAACCACCATCTGTCCCCATGTCTATCGCTCTCGGTTTGCGTGCTTTCTGCTTGTTAATTAGAAACAGTTTCCTGAGCTTCAGTTTCCGCACGAATTTAAAAAAATCCATTCTAGTTTTGGCATAATCAAACCTACATGGTGGACAGTAAGATAACCCTAATGACAAAATTTTTTGTTCCTTCTTGCTAAGGCGAGTGTTAGTAAGGTTTACAATCGTCATATTGTCACTTACTTGCTGGTTTAGCGCCGATTCCATCTCCTGTATGGTTTCTTTTTTGTTGTTATTGCAGGAGCTGTTCCTTGACCTGGCTGCGGTGTGCTTTCTCCGTTGGTTGCGTTTTCTGTTGTGCCTTTGTTTGCCGGTCTGGCGGCATGGGACCTCAGCGACTTCTTTCGGTCGTTCTGGAGGCACTCCACCTCCTGTCCCAACGACCGCTTCGCAAAAACCGCCTCCGCAGCACTTGGATCCTGATCGAATTCAGAGTCACTACTCGGAATCGTGCTCACATCCGTAGAGGACATTGACGGAGTTTTCTGATTTTTCCTCGCCTGGGTCTGTTTCGATGTCTTGTTTGCCATAGGAGGATCAAACTTTTTGGAGAAAGTATATATGCGTCCATTCAAGTAATCCTGTTTATCCCTTTGGAACTTGAAGGCTTTCCGTTTCCGTATATATATATATATGTATATATGTATATATATATACATACATACATACATATATAAACATATATATATAATCTGCATATCTATATAAATACAAATATAAATGCATGCATACATATACATATATGCAAACATATGCATGTCATGTACATGAACGTTTGAAAAACACTAATAAAAGCAAAGCTAAAAAGCCACCTAATTACAAACAGAATTGCTTTAACTTAAACAAGGGCGAGACCTATTACATTTTCAATGCTTGTTTACTTTTGTTCCATCAAGAGGGTATTCAGATATGTCACACATTTGCCATAAATTCTGAATGTTAACACTCTAGTTGCTCATTAGATCACTGTAGTCAAGCTACTGCTCACCAGGGAAGTCTGCTGCTGATATTCAAAGTGCATGTTTCAGTCTGCATGTTAGAATTTTTTAATAAAATAGAAGAGGATTTGGGAAGTCAAAATGTGCCCTAACTTTTTCTTTCTGCAGCACTAATCATAATTTCTATGGAAAAATGAAGCCCCTCATTTTGTTCCTTTGCAAATTAAATGTTTTAAGTGTTACCACTTTATTCCAATCAAGATGGCTTCAGGTGTGCCATACTTTTCTCATAAGTAAGACTGTTTGCGCTCTAGTTGTTCTTTAGAACACTCTGGGACATTCTGTCATTGGGCTATACTTGGGCTACATCTGGGTGATATTTATGCTACATTTGAGCTCTTCTGTTTCTGGTGGCCATCTTGGGAGACTTATTTGTTATGAAGTTTCCTATTTTCCTCATTTACTACAGTCTCCTCACTAGGAAATATTATCAGTTTTTTTATTTTGATTCCATCAAGAAGGCATTCAGATGTGTCACACATTTGCTATAAATTCTGAATGTTAGCACTCTAGTTGCTCATTAGATCACTGCAGTACAGCTACTGCTGACTGGGGATGTCTGCTGCTGGTATTGAAGTGCATATTTCAGTCTGCATGTCAGAATTATATTTTAATTTCAAAGTATTTTATTGATTTATACTGTAAATTCGCTAAATATCTACAGGATACAATGAAATAGAAGAGGATTTGAGAAGTCACTAAAAAGTGTGCCCTCATTTTTCTTTCTGCAGCACTAATCATACTTTCTATGGCACAATGAACCCCCTCATGTTTTTCCTTTTTAAATTAAAGGTTTTAGGAGTTACCACTTAATTCCAATTAAGATGGCTTCAGATATGCTATACTTTTGTCATACGTAAGGCTGTTAGCACTCTAGTTGCTGCAGTAGAACACAAAGGAATCAACTGACTGTCCCAGCCCTTGTATGATGTATATGTTTTACTGAGAATGTCAGACTTTATTCTCACCTGACTGAGAAAGATAATGTGAATTTACAGAAAATATGTTCTCAGTTAAGCTTATAGATCACCTTCCAAACCTCTGTGGGAAAAGCATGAGAAAATAGTTTTCTCTCCAACATGATTCATGATATCCCAGCAGAAGACTTTTTCACATGGTAAAATCACCTTAGAACACACCACAATTCCTAAAATGAGTATGGTACCATCAACAAATGATTTATAATGTAACTAAAGTCTTAAAACCGTCTATTAACTGCAATGCTTTTTAATGAGGTTCTATCATGTATATTGGTCCCAAGATGGCTGCCAACACTTCTTGGATGAAGTGCTGACAGCCAATCAGATCTCACGATGAGATGTGTTGTTGTCCTCCACCCAGAAATATATGTATTTTTTCCTTTAATATCTAAAAAAACTTCTAAACAGATTTACACCATTTAACCAAAAGGCATGAGTGTGAACCAAGTTCTACCTCTTTGCCAAATTTGGTGTAATTCCGTTCAGCAGTTCGGGCAGTAGCTGCGATTAAAGGTTCCTATGGAAAATTGCATGGGTAAAACACATTTTGGGACCACCTTTTTTCTCGGCCCCCGCTTGACGAATCACCCTGAGACTTTCAAGATAGGAGCAGACCGGAGCGGACCATAAGTTTTGAAAAGTTCGCAAAGATTCGTCGACCGGCGTCAAAGTTATTCCAAATAGAATGTTGTGGATTTCCTATGGAAAATAGGTCCTAGCTATAACTACCTACTGGCGATAACCAGAAGCATTCGCGCTCAGAAAAAAACAGAGTTTATTTCACAAAAGGTTACGCGTTTCAACAGCAAGCTGTATTGATCACACCAATTGTTAGTGGTTTCAGGAAGTCTCTATATAGTTGCTAACACAAAAGATGGACTATTGATTGACAAGTGGTAGTGAGAACCACAGCGGCCATTACTAAGTGTTGCATGAACATAAAAATGTATATGTTCGTCTCTACTTCACATGTTACTAAACATCACGTAACATTCATAATAATAATTAAAACACAGATAGATGTCATAACTCATGATGTAAAACATAAATGAAAACAGATGAATACAAATACATTGCCATCAGAGCAACCCGCGCTGCCTGCACGCAGAGGTGTCCATGCTGCCTGTATACAAGCTGAAAGTGCTTAAATATGAATTACTAGTCAATAGTGCTTAACAACTAAAACAGAGGAAGTACAGCAATTTAATGTCAGCTTTTCCTCGTATAGCGCAGTTCTGTTGAAAAAATGTATGGACATAGTGCCCAGACCAAAGCGTTACAAACGACATAGTGCCAAAGGTACCCATGGGTCCTGACGATTAATGCACTTGGCTTCCACGATATATGTATGCACTAGACTTATGTGCGGCATAGTGCCGTTATTAGATTATGTGCGCTTACCAATCAGCAAATTCACAAGGCAAACACAATATACACTGGCAATGCACAAATTATGTACATAGACATATGAAAATGAGAGTTCCTGGGTAACATTAATAGACCGACTACATCAAGTCAAAAACCATAGAATTCAAACTACAAAGCAGCCTATACAAGATTTCTGAAACAAAAGAAGTGCCCAAAGATTAGAATTAAGTGAGGATAGAAAATCTTATCTGGGATGGACCCACAGGATGGGGAAGAAAAGGGTAGAGTGTCTGGAACGGATGAGACAGTCCGCAACTGAAGCAACCCTTTCTTTCCTCCTGTGTAAAGAGAATAATGAAAAGTGATATTAAAATCAGGTCGTTCTGAACTATTCCATCATTGTTCTGGGCCAATATCTAAAAACATATTCAATAATTGAATGTCGGCAATACTAAGAATAACAAGTCAGGACATGTGAAAAAACCAGACTCAATCATAACATAAATGTGAGGCGCCTAATTCCTTATCAAGATTATGGCCCTTCAGATATTGAGTTTTGAGTTCAATTATCCACCTGGATTCTCGTTTGCGTAGGAGCAAAGTTCTGTTGCCTCCTCTGGGACCAGTGTGGACTTGTTCTAGTGCAAAACAACTGAGCAATGAACTGTTGGACAGGTGGAACAACTCGAAATATCTGGCAATAGGGTAATGTGGGTCTTTTTAGGTTGAGACTGGATAGGCTGCGCACATGCGCTGTCTCGCCAGCGAGACTTAATGACTCTGAGTAGCAAGGGTAAACCCCGCACCTCCTCCATAGGCTGGCCTCCCAAATGGTGTCCAGCCATTGGAGAAGAGGTCTCAGTGTCGTCATTGTCTCGCTCTAAGCCCCGTCTTTTTCGGATTGGGGGTGTATTTTTTAAGTTTGTTCTATTCTCTTCTCCATTGGCTGGAATGGTAAACAACAAGTCAAAAACACGCACCCAGTCTGCAAAGGGCGGGGCTTAGTGAGAAATGGCGAGTGCGTGGAGCAGTTTTTTATTTTTTTGTCCTCATGAAAATACGCAGAAGCGATCTCTTTATGGTTTGTACAGCAGCGCCATGCGAGGGAGACTCCCGTGGCCGTGCCAGCATATGCAGCGTGCGCTGTGTGCCCCCGATCACTGTTGCCGGGCCAGGAGCCGCAAGAGCACTTTGTTTGCCTTCACCGGGCTCAGAGTCCGTCGACGTGAGCACCAAGCCGAGCTGGGATTGGTGCCAGCTCTGCATGCTGTAGAAACGGGTGGCGGTATGGGTAGACAATCTTTTCTGTTCAGAAAATCAAAAATTTGAACGTCTGAACTACGGTAGCCACGCTAGGGCTAAAGGGTTCGAACGCGCTTGACCCTCCTTCCTGTGTGTGTGCGGCCGGCGGAGGCAGAGAGTTCCCGCCTGAAGCCCAGCAGGTATCGGGGAAGGCCGGGGGGGATCTTGGTCGGCCAAGAGCCAGGTAGATGTCAGTATAAATATAGGGGGCCAATGGCCTGTTAAATTATAAGCAGTAAGTTGAGCTGTGTAGGTCGAGAAGCGTGTCGGGCCACTGGGGGTTTGAAGCGTAAAGATTACAGAGATGGACATGCGTGCTTTGTGTTGGTGGCCTGTGGTTTGGTGTGGTGGCCCGGAGAAGGAGAGTTAGTTTTCGGGGGAGTTTCTGGCGCTCAGGGTTATTGAACCTAGGGCACCAAGTTGGGAGGAAGATGGTGGAGCATTGGGTGTGCCCCTGGGACAGGACCCAAAGCAGGATGCTGTTTGTCAGAGGCCCTTCGGGAGTTGGTGCAGGGACTTACGTAAAGTATTTTGGTGGAGCGGTGGCCATGGAGCCTACTGGTTCAGTTTTTGAGCTACAGGGTTGGTTGAGTGGCTGATGGAGGCTTTTGGGTCGGTGTGGAAGCAAGTCACTAGACCATCAATTATACCGGGCTTCTGCAGAAAGTCGAAATATGTTAAGTCATAGGATAACAATTTTCAGGTAGAATAGACATCTCACTGCTTGTGGATAAGACACTGTTTCTCATATATAGACTGTAGTTTAATAGAAAAGGTCAGGTGTTGCTTCCTGAGTGTCCTATAATCTGGAGGTTGATGGCATCCTTCATATTTCTTGTTGTCGTGGGGTGTTTGCGATGTGTCGTGGCAGATGGTGTTGGTGAAATGTGAGGGTCAGATTGAGCCCTGGCTTATGAAGTGGTGTCGCCATGAGAAGCGAAGCTTGGCCTGCCTTATTTTAGACAAGGCGAGAATACCTATATATTTATTACCCATTATTGCAGATGTTCGTCGTGTACTGTCTGCTTAAAGGTCTAAGGGAAGAGTTTCGCTTGGGGTCATCCTAGTGGCATGGACCCAAGTTAAAAGGGGGGGCTATTGGTTGCGAGGAAGTGATGTCTGACTTAATGTTTGAGTGTGGGTGGATGATGGGGATGTTTCGCATCAAGAAAAGGAAAGTGTGTTCTTTATGTGGCAAATAGTATGTGCAAGTAAGGCCACTAATTGGTCTCTTCCTCTTGCAAAGGCACCGCCTCCCTCCTAGGGAGTTAGCGGCCCACGTTTTTATCCCCAAGGTGGTTGGGGGATGCTTTACGTAGTTTTCTATAGCGTTATGCCTGGAGGGCCGTGTCTACAAGTTTGTTACTGCTATAATTATAAGTAATTCACTAATTAAAACTACTTGCTCCTTATATAACACCTTGTTAAAAAAAATCCTTCATCCAACACTTAGATAACAGAAGTAAACACACTAAACAAATGTATTGCTCATAGATGTTTGGATCCTGTACTGCCCCTTACTTAAATGTATCTAAACTCATGTGTATGTAATGGCAGGAAGAACGTAAGCTGTTTAGACCTGTATTTGTGCCTGATTACATCCGAGGAACCCTGCTGGGATTGAAAAAAGGGTGATTGTGACCTGGCGAGGTCAGTTTCAATCATGGCATGTGCAACGAAAATTTGCTGTGTGTGTGTGGCTTTGTGTGTGTGTGCGTGTGTGTGTATGTGTGTGAGTGGCTGCGTGTGTGTGTCTGTGTGTGTGGCTCTATGTGTGTGTGGCTGTGTGAGTGTGGTTGAGTGTGTGTGTGTGTGTGTGTGTGTGTGTGGCTGTGTGTGCGGTGCTGTGTGTGGCTCTGTGTGTCTGTGTGGCTGTGTGTGTGTGTGTGTGGTGCTGTGTGTATGTGTGGTGCTGTGTGTGTGGCGCTGTGTGTGTGTGGTGCTGTGTGTGTGTGGTGCTGTGTGTGTGTGGTGCTGTGTGTGGCGCTGTGTGTGTGTGGCGCTGTGTTTGTGTGCGTGGCGCTGTGTGTGTGTGTGTGTGGTGCTGTGTGTGTGTGTGTGTGTGTGGTGCTGTGTGTGTGTGGTGCTGTGTGTGTGTGTATGTGGCACTGTGTGTGTGTGTTTGTGGTGCTGTGTGTGTGTGGCGCTGTGTGTGTGTGGGGGGTGCTGTGTGTGTGTGTGTAGCACTGTGTGCGTGTGTGTGGCTCTGTGTGTGTGTGTGGCGCTGTGTTTGTGTGTGTGGTGCTGTGTGTGTGTGGCACTGTGTGTGTGTGGCGCTGTGTGTGTGTGGTGCTGTGTGTGTGGCACTATGTGTGTGTGTGTAGCACTGTGTGTGTGTGACCCTGTGTGTGTGGCGCTGTGTGTGTGGGGCACTGTGTGTGTGTGTGTGGTGCTGTGTGTGTGTGTGTGTGCATGTGTAGCTGTGTGTGTGTGTGTGTGGCTCTGTGTGTGTGGCATTGTGTTTGTGGCATTGTGTGTGTTTGTGGCAGTGTGTGTGTGTGGCTCTGTGTGTGTGGCTCTATGTGGGTGTGGGGGTGCAAATGCAATAGGTCTCGAATTTGCGAGAGATTAAGCTATTGGCATTGTAAATGACAATGCCATTTATTTATCTGTTTTCAAAACCAACCCATAAATAAAAGTTTGTCATTTACAATGCCAATAGCACTAACTTTTCCGAAGGCGAGACCGTTGCATTGTAAATGCTTGTTTGTTTATGGCACGTATGTGCTCAAGCACTCGTTTCTTTGTCATGAATGTGGTGCTGCCCACATACCAGATTTTGCATGGGCATACTAGAACATACACAAAATAAGTGGAGCTGCACGTTAGAAATTGGTTGATAGTTTTGGGTGAACTATAGCCTGGGATAGGAACAGTTTTGACCATGCTGCTATAGCGACAGCCTTTACAATGCCCACAGGGATAAAAACCTTTAAGGTTATGTTCACTAGCTGGTTTACTGGATGTTATGTCATTGTGGACAATGATATCCTGATGCGTGGGAGTGGGTCCAATGATGGGATCACTAGAGAGTATGTCCCATTTGTCAGCTAATATTTTACATATAGGCGAGTAATACTCTGCTTGTTTCCTCAGCACTATAAGTGCTCTCAGTGTTCCTTTTATCCTCTTCAGGGATCAATGTTTGAGCACGATCAACTTGGTTAACTTGGTTGACAGCTCTTAGTATCACCCATTCGGGGTACCCCCTGTCTCGGAATCTCTTATTCATGATTTCTTTCTCTCGCTCGAATGTTTCATTGCTACTACAATTTCTTCTCACTCTCAGCAGCTACCCATAAGGGATACTCCATTTGAGGGTATCTGGGTGGCTGCTCAGAGTGTGGAGAAGTGTGTTGCCGGCAGGGGTTTTACTAAAGAGACTGGTTTGAAAAGAATTATCTTTGGGTGTTACAAGAAGATCTAGCAATTCAATAGAATGCCTGCTCATGTTGCTTGTCAGAGTTATGTTGCTGGTGTTGATATTAAGTTTATTGATAAACTCTATGGCCCGTTCTTCAGTATCTGTCCAAATATAACAAAGCCAGAGCTTGACTTTGGTAAAATACAGACGTAAAGTGCAGTCATGTCTGATGTCCTCCTCACACTTTCCCAGAAAGTGAGTGGCAAAACTTGGGGTAAAACAAGTGCCCATTGCGGTGCCATGGGTCTGTTTAAAGTGCCAATAAACATTAAACATAAAAATGTTATTGGGGAGACATAATGACATCATCTCCAATAACATGTTCATGTGTTCATGTGTTCCAAGTAGTCGATGTGTCTATTTTGCAAATAATAGAAGCATGCCTCAATGCCTTCAGTGTGGTTGATAATGGTGTAAAGTAAATTGACATCAAGGGTGATCAATAGATCATCAGTTTCCCAGTTAACGCAATGCAGTTTCCCAAGGAAATCTGTGCTGTCCTGAGCATAGGATGGGAGTCATGTAACGTAGTCACGCAGAAAAATGTCTACCTATTTAGAGACATTTTCTAAGGCACTGTCTATAGATGACACTATGGGTCTCCCTGGTGGTATAGTGGGATTTTTATGGATTTTAGGCAAAAGGTATAAAATAGACAACTTGGGATAATCCCGTTTTAAGAAACAATATTCCTCCCATGTTAGGTACCCTTTTTACTCCCATTCCTGTTTGTCCAAATGTCCAGGATACTGGCATTGTACATATCCATATTAGCTTTCATGTCTAAATTATGGTCATCTAGTTGTTTTTGTGCCTCTGCCAGGTACATTTTCTTCCCCCACAGAACAATATTGCCCCCTTTGTCAGCCGGGCGAATGATGATATCAGTATCATCAATCACTGTTTTGAGAAATTATTTTTGTTTGATAGACAGATTTAACTGAATGTTATTGTTGTTCTGTATTTAAGTTTAAGGAGAGCTTGGGTGACGACCTCCTGAAAGGTATCTATATTATCGTCAGGGAGGTTTGGGTAGAACACGGACCGGGGTTTAAATTTCGTGGATGTGGTAGAGTCAGTAGGGATATCAAAATCCCACTCTTCATTTTCAATAGAGGTATTAGGATCTAGTCCTCTGGCTAGGTCATGCATATCATGTAACAGTAGGGCATCTTCAATGTTAAGATTCGGAAAGAGACAATTGGCATTGTCGTCTCTCAGTGGTCTATTGTCATTGTCATGTTTGTAAAGAAGATACAATTTTTGCAGTTTAGCCTTACTGACAAATTTATATAGGTCAATGTGTGTATCCGCATGGTTGAAAACTTCAGAAGGACAAAAAGTTAGACCTAAACACAGTGTACTTTTCTCAGAGAACGTCAGCTGTTGTTTACTCTAATTGAAAATTGTTCTGTTTACCGTGTCCGGATCCATTATTTCTTGCCTCTGGAGCCGGGTGGCTTGCTTCCCATAGAATCTTTTGTGTTGTTCTTTTGTCTCCCTTTGTTTTCTTTGTTTTCTTTGTTTGCGTCTCTGTTTGCTGCTCCCTCTTCCTCTTCCACGGCCTCTGCCCCGAGGTTTCCCTCTTCCTGATGGTGATTGGGGTGTTGACCTTGGTATCTGGCGGCCCTTTCGTAGGACCCTGAACTTGTCTAAAAAAGTTGCAGTTCTTGATGGTGCTTGTCTTTCCGAGATTGAGCTCACTGTGGAGATTGAGAGATCTGTATCCGATCCACTGGCTTCTGTTGTGGGATTATTTTCTTCCATTATCACTGTTTTGGTTGTTTCCTTAGGTTTTGGTAAATCATGATAGAGATAGTCATACTTGTGGCTATATATCAGAATACGACCGGATTCATAATCCACACAGTCTTTGTGCAATTTCCGTTGCTTTCGGTTTTTGATATGTTCCTCATGTTGTTTCAATTTCAGTTTTAAATCTTTCAAAAATTTGTTAATAGCATCCTGTTCGCTGCTTTTAGATAATGCATCTTCTAGTGTGCTTAATTTGGATAGGATAACATCCTTATCTTCCTAAGAATACTTTATTAGTATGTTAAGCATCGTTCTAAAGCTATTTGCTGAGTTCTCTTGCCAGTCTTGCAGCATTTGTGGGTTCAGGGATTCATAGGAGGGGATGATATAAATGCGTCCCCTTGGGGACTATGTGTTTGTCAACATAACCCTGTAATGAGATAGCTTCCCACCATTTAGCTTTGTCAGATTTTTTAAGTTTCTCTAGTCGCCTTAGTTTGGCACTGAGTGACGTGTCGATTTGGTTGCTGTTTTTGATCGTGCTGGTTCCTATTCCTGGCGCTCGGGCGTATAACATCACCGCTGCTATACGGCACTCTGCTTCTGTATTCATACTGAAAAAAAGTCTGTAAGTTCTAGTGTACTTCCTTGCATGGTACACCTGCATAATACGAGAAAAAATGAGGTTGGGACACCTTCCCCGGAGCGGGCCATAAGTTTTGAAAATTTCGCAAAGATTCATCGACCGGCGCCAAAGTTATTCCAAATAGAATGTTGAGGATTTCCTATGGAAAATAATTCCTAACTATAACTACCTACTGGCGACCTCCAGAAGGTAGTTATAGTTAGGACTTAGTTTCCATAGGAAATCCACAACATTCTATTTGGAATAACTTTGGCGCCGGTGGACGAATCTTCGCAAATTTCTCTAAGAAAATGGCCTGCTCTGTTCCTTCCCTGAAATTTTGGGGGTGATTCGTCAAGTGGGGGCCGAGAAAAAAGAGGGGGTCCCAAAACATGTTTTCCCCATGCAATTTTCAATAGGGACCTTTAGCCAGGGCTACAGCCCGAACGGCTGAACGGAATTACACCAAATTTGGCAGAGAGGTAGAGTTCGGTGTTGGAGTTCACTGGGGCCTGGGTCCTTCTGTCTAGTTCCCCGTTAGTGATAAATCCTTAGAAGTGCCAAGTGCTTATGTGAATTTATGGACGCTCCCTAGAGCTTGCTTTAAAAGGGGGCTGCCAACAGGAAACAGGTGCTTGGTTTCGTTATTGGTCCCTTGCCGAGTGATTCCTGTTCCTGTGTTTCTATCTTGTTTCTCTTCCTTCGAGCTCCCTTCCAGCTGTCTTTTCTAGTGCTGGATTTTGATCCCCTTTTGCCCTGCCATGCCCCCCCTGTTTTCCTATTCCCTTGTGTATTTCTGAACCCTTTTTATTGGGACCTGTTTTTGATCCTTGGTGACGATCCAGGATTCGCGGCTGCGTTTCCTTGAGTTGTATTGTCCCGTAATTATCCCCTTTTTGTATCCTAACCATCTTGTTTTGTGCATTGTTTGGGTGGTTTCACCAAGGAGCTGAATAACGGCCGTTTTTGTGCTACCTTTGTGTTCTTTTTTAGATTGCAGGGGTTTTTTAGGTATCTTTCATATTCCCTTGATACCATTTTTACCCTGTCCCTTTTTCGTCCGAAGAATTGTGAATTCCACCCCCTTAGTCATTCTCGGTGTTTCCAGAGGGGGCGTGGTTGGTCTGGGGTTACGCAAAGTAACAACCAATACGATTGCAGTGGATAAAGTCCTGTTTCATATCAAGCTACACCCGTTTGTTATCCGGGATAAGCAGGGAGGTCGGTGGTTTGCGTGGGTACTTGGCACTGGTCATAGTAATAGGGGTGTGTTTAATCTTGTCCCCTTCTTTCATTTTAGCGGTCTCGTCTGAGTCAAGCTGTCAGCTGCCAAGAAGCTAGAGGAGACAAGTTGTGTTCCCCAAGAACTTGGGTTCCCTTGTTTTGTTACCCACCTTCTCCCGGTGTCGTGTTCTCCACCATCCGTTTTGATTGCGGGTGTTGGGGGTCACGGTGAGGGTAGAGGATTGGGACGTTCTTCACTCCTGCGGTGTTGGGCCGGTCGGCAACGGAACAGAAAACCAAGCCCATGAATTAATACACTGCCCGAGTGAAGAATGGATGAGGAGGCAGCAGGGGGGGCTTCTTCGATGCAGGAAACTATGCAGGCTTTAGCGCATATAGAGGGTGAAGTCCAATCCCTGCGTCAGGAGAATCAGGAATTACGGGGGACACTGAGTGAAGTTAAGGCTAAGCCCCCTCTGATTTAACCAGCCACATTTAAATATGAGAGAAGTGGGGGGCAGAGTGGTTCTTCTTCTCCTTTGTCCGTTACAGTAAACACTCCCGTGCCGGTGCCTCTAGCAGCTCCAGAGAGGTTTTCCGGAGATAGTAGCAGATACGCTATATTTATGAATCAGTACCATTTGCACTTTATGTGTCGACCGACCGCTTTTCCTGACGACACTACTAAAGTTGCGTTTGTGATCTCATATCTTTTGGGTGCTGCAGCTAGTTGGGCGGTCCCCTTAGTGGAAAACAATGATGCTGTATTGAATAGTTTCCTGGCCTTTAAGAACCAGATGCATTGTCTGTTTGCTAAGCATGCTTTTATGCAGGCAAGTGATGTTGAATTGCTAAAACTACAGCAGGGTAAGCAGGAGCTTTTGGGTTACGTGGCTACTTTTAATCGCCTAGTAGCAGAGACACAATG
Organism: Lissotriton vulgaris; assembly: GCF_964263255.1. NCBI lineage: Eukaryota > Metazoa > Chordata > Amphibia > Caudata > Salamandridae > Lissotriton > Lissotriton vulgaris. The sequence continues at coordinate 951,427,408 of NC_141698.1, forward strand.
GCCCAGGACAAAAAGAACCTCTTTGTTTTATCAGGGCTGGTGCGAGGACTTGAAAGATATAGTCTCTCGGGTTGTAGACCCCCTTGCAGATTGTGCTGAGTTTATCGATTTGGTTGTCAAACTCAACCATCGAATGAGTGGAGGAAAAGGGGAAAAGAATAGGTTTCAACCCCCAAGAACAACTGTAACCAAGAGAGAAACATCAGAGAGTGGAGGCGTGAAAACAGATCCTGAACCTGTGCCTTTGGGTGGGGTGCGGAGTCCCTTATCCAAGGAGGAAAAGGAGCGAAGGCGCTTGATGCAGTTGTGTTTGTATTGTGGGAGGGCTGGACACTTTGCTCGAGAGTGTCCAGTGAAACCGTCCCGGTCCCCGGAGAATATGGCTGTGGCTATTGTGGGAAGGGATTATGAGCGTCCTTTAGTCTGTGATAGTGGTTTTTGTAACCCATGTGATGTACAAGGAGTGGTTCAAAGAGTCCCGCATCATTTCACGGTATCGGCTTGCTTCACTTATTCATCTTGTGGTAGAGCTTCCTTGTCAGTATTACTGGATTGTGGGGCCACAGGCAACTTTATGGACATTGGGTTGGCTGAGTCGTTGATGGTTCCCTGTGTGATGAAGAAACAACCTGAACCTATGAGGGCTATTGACGGCACGGAGCTAACTTCTGGGTCGATTGTACGACAAACTGAACCTTTGTTGATGACATTCGATAATGGGCATTTTGAGACGGTCTGTTTCGATCTAGTTGCCGCAATGGCCTTTGGGGTGGTACTAGGGGTGCCCTGGTTGCAGGCCCGTGATCCCGGAGTCGATTGGGCGCGGAGGCTGGTTACGCTTGATGCGGAGTATTGTTTTCTTCACTGTTATTGTGAGAGGACTGATTGGGTGTCTCCGTTGTCTTGTGCAGCGAGTGGTTGCGATCAGAATGGTTTGCCTCCGTTGTTGGTAGCATATAATGAGGTGTTTGATAAGGACCAGGCGTGTGTGTTGTCACCACACAGGGCTTTTGATTGCCGTATTGATTTGGTTCCGGGGGCCATTTTGCCCTGTAGTAGGGTTTATGTATTGTAGGAGCCAGAGGAGAAACATCTACGGCTGTATTTGGATGAGATGTTAAAAGACCAGCTGCGACATGCTAAGGTGTTCACAAAGCTAGATTTAAGAGGTGTTTGCCATCTCGTTCTCGTCCGCGAGGGCGACGAATGGAAAACTGCGTTTTGTATTAAGTTTCGTTTGGTTGAATATTGCGTTATGCCTTTTGGTGTGTGTAATACCCCTGTCGCTTTTCAGTTTTTTATAAATGAGTTTTTGGATGTCAGTGTGATTGTTTACATTGATGATATTTTGTTTTTTTTCCCGTCCTTTGAGGAACATGTTGCACATGCTTCGCAGGTTTTGTCTAAGTTGTTGGAACACCGTCTAATTGTCAAGCTTGATAAATGCACTTTCAGTGCGACACATGTTGAGTTTATGAGACTCCTGATATCTGTGGATGGTATAAAGAAGGATCCCCGGAAGATCGAGGCTATTGTTAACTGGCCCATACCCACATGTGTTAAGGAGATACAGGTGCTACTTGGTTCCGCCAACTTCTACAGGCATTTTATCAGTCATTTCTTTGACGTTGTTTCGCCTATGACTTCATTGTTGATGAAGGGAGTGGTGTTTGAGTGGACGCCTGCAGCTCAGTTGGCTTTGGAAATATTGATTGGGTGTTTTATGTCTGTTCCTGGGTTGATGCATCCAATCGCGTATTTTTCAAAGAAACTACTACCTGCTGAGCAGAATTGTACTATAGCCGAAAGGGAACTATTGGCCATAAAGCTGTCTTTTGAGGAATGGCGCCATTATCTTTGGGGGGCTTGTCACCCCATTACCATCTATACTGTCTAGTTCCCCGTTAGTGATAAATCCTTAGAAGTGCCAAGTGCTTATGTGAATCTGTGGACGCTCCCTAGAGCTTGCTTTAAAAGGGGGCTGCCAACAGGAAACAGGTGCTTGGTTTCGTTATTGGTCCCTTGCCGAGTGATTCCTGTTCCTGTGTTTCTACCTTGTTTCCCTTCCTTCGAGCTCCCTTCCAGCGGTCTTTTCTAGTGCTGGATTTTGATCCCCTTTTTTCCCTGCCATGCCCCCCCTGTTTTCCTATTCCCTTGGGTATTTCTGAACCCTTTTTATTGGGACCTGATTTTGATCCTTGGTGAAACTCCAGGATTCGCGGCTGCATTTCCTTGAGTTGTATTGTCCCGTAATTATCCCCTTTTTGTATCCTAACCATCTTGTTTTGCGCATTGTTTGGGTGGTTTCACGAAGGAGCTGAATAACGGCCGCTTTTGTGCTACCTTTGTGTTCTTTTTTAGATTGCAGGGGTTTTTTAGGTATCTTTCATATTCCCTTGATACCATTTTTACCCTGTCCCTTTTTCGTCCAAAGAATTGTGAATTCCACCCCCTTACTCATTCTAGGTGTTTCCCGAGGGGTCATGGTTGGTCTGTGGTTATGCAAAATATCAACCAATACGATTTCAGTGGATAAAGTCCTGTTTCGTATCAAGCTACACCCGTTTGTTATCCGGGGTAAGCAGGGAGGTCGGTGGTTTGCGTGTGTACTGAGGCACAAGGAAGCAGTGAAACAAACGTGCAAAATACGCAAAGGGGGCAGGGTAGAAACACCCTGATCCCCTAGGCCTGCTCAGGAGGTCCCACAAGGACCCCCAAGGCCCAAATTTTTGTTATTTTTTTTATATCATGGGGTATGAAGTACCGTACTCTGTACTGTACTCTGTACCTTCCAGAGCGCATACTGGTGGTTCCTGGTGGGCTAGTTGGCCCCCAGGGACCTCCAGTATGCAAGGGGAATTAGTTCCCCCTCTACAAACGCGCCAGGTGGCTGCATTGCAGAGAGGTGTAAAAAGGGGCGTGGCCTCATTACACCTCTCTGCAATGCAGCCCCCAGGGGCATACTGGAGGTTCCTGGTGGGCTAGTTGAGCCCAAGGGACCCCCAGTATTCAAGGAGAATTATTTCCCCCCTGCGCAAACGCGCCAGGGGGCTGCGTTGCAGAGAGGTGTAAAAAGGGGCGTGGCCTCATTACATCTGTGTGCAACGCAGCCCCCTGGCGCATACTGGAGGTTCCTGGTGGGCTAGTTGGCCCCCAGGGATCTCCAGTATGCAAGGGGATTTAGTTCCCCCTCTGCAAACACGCCAGGGGGCTCCATTGCAGAGAGGTGTAATTAGGCCACACCCCTTTTTACACCTCTCTGCAACGCAACCCCCTGACGCATACTGGAGGTTCCTGGTGGGTAGTTGGCCCCCAGCGACCCCCAGTATGCAAGGGGACTTAATCCCCCAACTTAGAACATGCCACAGGGCGTGTTTGCACAGGGAGGAAGGTAGGGGCGGGGCTTGAGGTGATGTGAGTGCAAACATGCCCTGTAGCATGTTCTAAGTTGGGGGATTAAGTCCCCTTGCACACTGGGTGTCCCTGGGGGCCATCTAGCCCACCAGGAACCTCCAGTATGCACCAGGGGGCTGCCTTGCAGAGAGGTGTAAAAAGGGGGCGTGCCCTCTGAACACCTCTCTGCAACACAGCTGCCTGGTGCATACTGGAGGTACCTGGTGGGCTAGTTGGCTCACAGGGGACCTCAGGATTGAAGAGGAATTAATTCCCCAATCTAAAACATGCCACAGGGCGTGTTTGCACACATGCTACCTCAGGCCCGCCCCCTTCCTTCACTATTGAGCAAAATATTCCTGTAAAATCAGCCAAACTACGAATTCCAATTTATTTACCTGTTATCACAAGAAACGTCAGTGCTGCATCTTTGAGCGCACTATTGATCCTGAAAAACACTTCTAACCATACTTACAGTAACTTGAATTTCCTTCCATAGGCTAACATTGACTGGTTTCACTTGGAAATTCTGGAAGTGCATAGTTTTGGAACTTTAAAAGATTCCTCAAAAATAAGCCTAACTACGAATTCCAATTTACTCACCTGTTATCAGGAGAGACCTCAGTGCTGCATCTTTCAGCCCACTACTGATCCTGAAAAGTAATTCTAATCGTTGTTACAGTAACTTGAATTTCCATCCATTTATTTTTTTTAATATATTTTTTTGCAGGAATTAGCTAAAATTACATATCAGATCAGAGACACATCATCAGTGTCAACCATAAGAAAGAAACCCCTGAAGGGGAACATCCCTTGTACACAGCCATTCAGCCCACATCCCGGAGGTTGGGCGGCGAGTGCGATAAGTCTACGCATGAGGGTCTGGTAGTCTTCTGGTGTCGATCCGAATAAATGAACGGTCTTCTTCTGCTTTTCTAAACAACTTGAAAACACCCCTTTCTTCCCACCCGACCCAACCCCCCCAGAGGACCAAGGACTAGTCACACGGTATGAAAAACAGCAATGTCAGTAAGAGTATTCTGCGCTTTCCTCTACCTCTATCCACTACCCTCCTCCCCCTGCCCCGCCAACGGTGTGCTGTGTGTGTGGTAAGAGCTTGTGGAAGGAAACCATTTCCTGCTATATAGAAGATCAGTGTGATACATTTCTACTGGGACTGAGTCTGTACTACATCATCGCTATCGGAGTCACTGGAAGAGCTGTAATCGCGCAAGGCCTGCACTAACATCTCCCACTCCTGTGCTGCCTCTAACGCCTTCTCGTTCTGCTGCCGCCTCACCATTTGATACCTCAGGGTACTCTCCCCCATAGCCCACTTTAGGAGTTCATTGCGCCATTTATTGCCTGTTGGACCAACTCGTGCTTTCTAATGCCTGGTTATCTCCCGCTTTGCCAGAATGAGCCCTAGATCAATAAACTTACTGGAGAGTTTGTTTTTAGGAGTATGAGGGTACCAATGTAGGACCCCTACCACAGCGTCAAACACCAGGGTCCTCCCAGTTACTCCATTAAGGGTGTCTCCTATCAGCAGCCAGTATGAGGACAGTGCTGGGCAGGGCAGGACCACAACATATGTATGAGGTCCGCCGCAGGCGTCCGGCATCTGGGGCAAGCCGCTGTGTCCGAGGCGAAGTATTTCTGGATTTTCTCCGGGGTCAGGTAGGCTCGGTGGAGTATGTAGAAATGAACCAACTGAAACCGGGTGTGGCGCGTTCCCTTCCAAGCTCGGCGCATTAGTTGTGCCCACGCGGTCTCCGGTATGTCTTTCCCAATGTCAGCCTCCCACCGAGTCCTGAGTGTATCGAGCGGGGGCAGCCCCTCGTTGACCAATCTGGAATACATTCAAAAGTGAAGGGGAGAGAGTGATCAATAAATGTTGAAGCACTCAGTGTTTTGTAAAATACCCCTCACACACCAAAAGGCCCCTTGGTGTCATGCTTCATCATCGGGGTCTTCGCACCCCTCTATCGGGATGCGGCGTGCTGCGACCTACGGCTACGCGGGAGCACTTATAGTGTTGACTATGTGTGGTGTACAGTGTGTGGGGTATGTTTTTAAGTGAGTGGGGGGGATGTGTAGTGAAAAAATTAAAAAGTACCTGGCACTAGAGTATAAAAAGAAAAACAATTTTATTCTGAACTCTGGCTGGTACTGTTAAAAGAAGTGCAGGACGAGGTCAAGGCTGTTGTATTAATGAACAGGACCTCTGGTGTGCGTTGTTGTCGACATGTTTCGGAGACAAGCTCCTTCCTCAGGACGGGGGCACAACCCCCCCCCTACTCACGTCTTAGTTTATAAAAAATGTGTATTTACAGAAAAGTGAATTTTTATAAGTATAGGCTAAGTGTGCCTACAGCGGTCTGCTACAAGCACAATGACTTGTGAAGCTTCTTTGTAGGCTTCATGAGCAAGATAGGAACGTCGGGGCATTGCTCCAATGGCTATAAGGACAGGACGCTCTGATCGCCCCCTTACCCCTCACGCTGCTCCGCTGCAACACCCCGACGTTCCTATCTTGCTCATGAAGCCTAAAAAGAAGCTTCACAAGTCATTGTGCTTGTAGCAGACCGCTGTAGGCACACTTAGCCTATACTTATAAAAATTCACTTTTCTGTAAATACACATTTTTTATAAACTAAGACGTGAGTAGGGAGAGGAGGTTGTGCCCCCGTCCTGAGGAAGGAGCTTATCTCCGAAACATGTCGACAACAACGCACACCAGAGGTCCTGTTCATTAATACAACAGCCTTGACCTCGTCCTGCACTCTTTTAACAGTACCAGCCAGAGTTCAGAATAAAATTGTTTTTCTTTTTATACTCTAGTGCCATGTACTTTTTAATTTTTTCACTACACACCCCCCCACTCACTTAAAAACATACCCCACACACTGTACACCACACATAGTCAACACTATAAGTGCTCCCGCGTAGCCGTAGGTCGCAGCACGCCGCATCCCGATAGAGGGGTGCGAAGACCCCGATGATGAAGCATGACACCAAGGGGCCTTTTGGTGTGTGAGGGGTATTTTACAAAACACTAAGTGCTTCAACATTTATTGATCACTCTCTCCCCTTCACTTTTGAATGTTGGATTTCTTTTGTTTACTTAAGTATCATTGTGGAGCGCGAATCCAACTATCTGCTCTACCTTCCTCTTGTGTTTTTGATACAATCTGGAATACAAACACGTTACTGCTTTGACCATCCCCGACGACATCATGGCATATTGGCACACCGCTGATGTAGGCGGCTCCTCCAGACCCTTCTGCCAGTGCGTCTGGATCGCCCGCGCGACCGCCGCGTGAAGCAGGAAATCTCCCCGGGGTATGAAAAAGCGGTCCAGAATCTCCCGGAAGGGCAACAATACTCCATCCTCATAGAGGTCACCCACCAGTTGTAGCCCTGCGTCTTCCCAGTACCTTAATCGCGACCAGTCGTCACCGTGTGGTAAGGCAGTGAGCATCCCTAGCGGAATCTCCGGAGCATATGGATGCTTCAGCTCCGCTCGGCTATGAACACGGTTCCAGCACAAACGTATGGTGCGTTCTTCGTGTGTGAGGTCCCTCAAGGCTAACCATTGTCGCAGTGCGATATAGGATATAGGATATAACATGTCTAGGCATACCACTACCCCTCCTCTCTATTGGGCCTCGGAACTCCCTCGCTACTTCCTGGGTAAAAGTCTGCAGCTGAGCTGCCAAATAGTACTTTTCGAAGTCCGGCACTGCTAGACCTCCCTCCGATTTCAGCCTCATCAGGGTCTTGAGTGCCACTCTACGGCGGCCTGATCCCCAGAGGAACGCCACTAACATTGAGTTCAGGGACCGGAAGGTAGCCGGCGGGATCCAGACCGGGAGCGTCCGGAAGTAATATAGCAGCCGAGGGAGCGCCACCATTTTCAGCAGTGCAATGTGTCCTGCCACCGATAGCGGCAGAGTGGCCCAAAAGCCCATACTGCCCCGTAGTGCGCGAACACACTGGGCGATATTGCCATCTAGGATATCGGCGGGGTCATGATACACGTATACTCCTGGGTATTTGAGGCAGCTAGGCTCCCATCTAATCTCCCTGGTGGTGTCAGGTCTGGGCTCTCCCTTTCGAACCGGGAACAAACAAGTTTTGGCCCAGTTCACTTTAAGGCCCGAGAGCTCCCCGAAGGTCATCAGGGCCGTATCAGCCCCGGTCAGGGCTCCGCCCGAATCCTCAAGGAAGAGCAGCAGATCATCGGCATAAAGGGAGATGTATTGCTGCCCCATCGAGGTCCGTAACCCCCCAAAGTAGGCCCCAGTCCGAATCGACAGTGCCAGTGGCTCCACCGCGAGCGCGAAGAGTAGGGGGGACAACGAGCATCCCTGTCTCGTGCCTCGTTCCACTGGGTATTGTTGGGAGATCAGTGGGCCCGCTCTCACTCTGGCCATTGCCGAAGCATATAGTACCATGGTCCATCGGATGAACCCCTCTCCCAGACCGAAGCGTACAAGCACTCTATGTAGGTACTCCCACTCCAGACTGTCGAAGGCCTTTTCCAGGTCAATCGAAAGGATTAAGGGGCACATGGCCTCCACGTGAGGTTCCTCTAGTAAGCAGAATAGATGGCGGATATTCGTGTTGCGTTTGGGGATAAAGCCCGCCTGATCTTCATGCACTAAGGAGCTCATGTGACCCAACAGTCTCAACGCTAGTATGCTGCTCAGAATTTTGTAATCTACCGTTAGCATCGAAAGCGGTCGGTAAGAGGCCGGGTCATTGGCCTCCCTGCCAGGCTTGAGTAGGGGGACCACCAGGGCCTCTCACATCGAGCCGGGGAGGCGTCCCAGGCGCTTCGCTTCCCTGTACACCACCAATAATCGGGGAGCTAGGAGGTCCACATAGGTGGAGTGAAACTCCACCGGGAGTCCGTATAGGCCCGGAGTCTTGTTTCTCGCCATCCCCTTTATAGCGCTGCGGATTTCCCCTAACTCTACGTCTTTACCCAAGTCTTTTGCTACTTCAGACTCTAGTGCGGGGATCTGTAAACCCTGCAAGTATTCATCAATCTGGGCAGTGTCCTGTGCTAATCTACTGCGGTACAACCTTTCATAGTAACGCAGATAACAATCAAGTATCTCTGGCTGAGTGCATACATCGGTGCCCTCTGCGGTACGCATTGTCATCGTTGGGGTGGTACGTCTCATAGGGTTGGCCAGCCAATCCAGAAATGCTCCCGATTTATCTCCCTTCGTCAGCGACCTGGTTACATAAGCCTTATAGTCGAAGCTACGCAGTCGTTCGACTTCCGCGGCCACCGCTTCCCTCGCTGCTGAGGTTTGTTCCTGAAGTTCCGGGTGGCCGGGGCGGAGAAGCTCCATCTCGCGGAGTTTCCGGTCAGCGTTGGCCAGGTCGTCTAGGATGACCCACCTCATTCCCACCTTCTTGGTTATGCAGTAACCTCTAACGACCACTTTAAATGCATCCCACTCTGAGGCCCTCGTCCCAGGCGTGCCCTCATTCACCGCGAAGTACTCAGCGATTTTGTCTTCCAGGTCCGTCCTGAACACCAGATCCTCCAGTATCTCGGGGCGCAGCTTCCAAGTGGGTACACTAGGGACACCCGGAAACCATCGAAAATCTGCTATTAGGGGATTGTGATCGGAGACGGTCCTTGTCAAGTATTCAGACCGCAGGGTCGCGGACACTAGTTCCGCCGATCCTAGCAGCCCGTCTAGTCTCACATGCAGCTCATGCATGCCAGAGAAGTGGGAGTAGTCCCGTGTACATGGGTGCTGTGCTCGCCAAATGTCGGTCAGTCCCCATTGGACTTGCCACTCCCTCCTACCTTTGGCCACCCGTCGGACTGGTGAGTCCGGGAGGGGGGGATGTGATCGGTCGAGATCAACGTCCACCACCGAGTTAAAGTCTCCTCCCATCAAGAGGGTACCCGATAGGAAATGGGCCAGGGAGCCCGATAGCGCGGTCAAGAAAGCGAGTTGGTCCACGTTAGGCGCATAAATGCAACAAATGTTCAGAGCTCTACCCCCTAATGTGCCGGAAATTGCCACGTATCGTCCCTCCGGATCCACCATGGATTTAGTAACATGTAGGGGTACCCCAGCTCGCACCCAGATCAACACCCCTCTCGCGTAAGCTGAGTATGTGGTGCAGTAGACCTGCCCTCTCCACCTACGCTGCAGCACCAATCCTTCTGATTTAGTAAGGTGTGTCTCCTGCAGCAGCGCAAGCTGCACCCCTCTGCTCACTAGGTAAGCATGGATCTTATGCCGTCTGGACATGGTGTGAAGGCCTCTCACATTCCAAGTGATACATTTCAAATTAGTGAAATCAGCCATTGTCCCATGGTGTCTCATCTAGTTTCCCCCAGCAATGCTCAGTTATAGACAGTTTTACAGTTAGCTTCACACCAATGGCGGTCTCCCCCCCCAACAACAACAGAACTTCCCCCTGCTTCAAACTCCCCCCCACCCTCCCCAGAACAGGTCCCAAATAGTATCATCTAGTTCCCATCCAAACCGTACCCTCAGAACCCCCCCCAGCTAACCCGACGGTAGCCACCGCAGGTGTGCCTTAAGGGCTGAGTGGGGGTCGAGCGCCGATAGTGGATCACCGTGTCTCAGTGCTGCCGAGACATGACCGAGCTCCAGATCATGGAGATCGGGAAGAAAGAGTTACCCCAACCCACCCGGTAATCAATGGTCTAGCAACTCTCATCAGGGTCCCCCCCCACCCTCCGCCACGTTCTCTCACCCAAATGGAATCATCTCACCCAAGTTCATCCCTGTCCATCTAGTAGGCCTTCTGCCGAGTCAGGGGTAATCACAGGTAAGTTAACACTATCAGTCTCAGAGTCCTCCATGTCCGATTGGCCCCCACCTCCGCCAGGTTCTGATTCTTCCGTGATGGGTCCGCCTTGGGAGCCAGACAAGTTGGAAACCATCTCCAACACCCCTCGCCGCTCGGCCACGGTCTCCACCGTCGATGGTCTGCCCGGCCTGCCACGGCAGCTCCGAAGTCTCTTAGATCTCCGCTGTCGCCCAGCCTCCGATGTGGTTTGGAAGGAGGAACCAAAGCCATCTTTGCCAGCTCTGTATAGTTCAAGCCAACTGCATACATCCTCCGGGTTTTCGAAGAATTTGGTCGTGCCATCCAGGATGATGCAGAGTTTCGCCGGAAACAGCAGGGAGTACTGGATGCCCTCGCTCCTCAACTCCCGTTTGATCGCCAGGAAGGCGGCCCGCTTTCGTTGGGTCTCGTAGGTGTAGTCTGGAAAAATGTTCATTTGACTGTTCTCCACCTGGTACGGGTCGTTGTGCCTGGCGGCGTTGAGGAGAAGATCTCTGTCCCGGAAGTGCAGTAGTCGCGCCACCACCGGGCGCGGGGATGGGCCCTGTTGTGGAGGCCTGGCCGGTACCCTGTGTGCCCGCTCCAAGGTGTAGAAGGAGGAGAGCCCCTCAGGCGCCACCACAGTTCGGAGCCAATTCTCCAGATAGGCCACCATGTCGCCATTTTCAATCTTCACCGGTAGGCCCACCACACGGATGTTATTCCTCCTGTTACGCCCTTCCGCGTCCTCCGCTCGTCTCTCCAAGTCCCCAATCAGGGATAGGGCATCTTTTATGGTTGCGGCCAGGGTCTATTGCGCGGGTTCCAAGATTCCCACCGAGCTCTCCACTTCTTTGACCCTGTCTGAGAGCTTACCATGGTCCGCTCTGAGCAGGCCCAAACTCGTCGCGACCTGAGCAATGTCTTGTTGTAAGGCCTGCGTGTCCGAGACGGCTTGAGTGCCACCTTTAGCTCCCTTTGGTTTCCCCATGACGGTCATGTCCTGCGGTGGGGAACTCAGCAGACGGAAGGGGTTTCAGCAAAATGACTTTAGGTGCCGGGTGTAGGTATGTGTCGCCGTAGGCCGTTAACCGTACCCAGCGTAGTGGCGCGGAGCTCCCCCACCAGTCGGCCGTCCCGTGGTTAGCCGTGACCTTGTCTCCGGGAGCAAGGGGAGGGGGGGAAGAAGGAGCGGTCGCCGCCAGGTAATGTAGCCCCGCCGAAGTCGGGTTAGGCCTCGATCTTCAACCACCGATCTCGCTCAACCTCCGGCAGACTATCCGAGTGCTGTTCAGCTGCTCGCTATGTTCCTCAGGACCCGAGGGGGTCCGGACTCAATGGCGCCGAGCACACTCGCTGTTAGCTTCAGGATCTAGACGGAGTAAGTCCGCTCTGCTTTGGGCAGCTCAGCGCCTCCAGCCATGCCCTCCGGCACTCAGGGCCTCCGCAGCGCCGACAGAGTGACCAGCGATTGTCCGGGAGGGTCTCCGGTGTCTGTAGCCCCCGGTCAGTCGGACACAGCGCCGCTCCTCCGAAGGAAAAAGTGTAGAGAGGATGAGCTCGGAGACGGCGATCTCCCCAGGTCCGAGGCTCTCTGGACCTATATAGATGGAGCGGGCGCCATCTTGAGCTCCGCTCCGCTCCCTTCGCAGCTCCGATGTCTCTCTCGGCCAGTTGTTTTCCAGGCTTCTACAGGTGTCCCCCGAGTCGGCCCCACCGCGCTCTTCAGTTTGGGGGGTTCGGGGCGCTCAAGTCCCTCGGAATTCAGGATAATTGCGGGCTCGGTCTCGGAGCCGAGCTTTCAGGTGACCGCCGCCATCGGCGTCCAAACCACGCCCCCTTGAATTTCCATCCATAGGATATTATTCCCTGCTATATGAAATATTTATACATTTAAAACATATAAAAGAAAAAGAAAAAATTACAATTTTTATATTTTTAAAAAAATTTTTTTTCAAATTATATTAAAAATATGTAGTCATTAAAAAAATTAAATATCTAAAAATAAATACTTTAAAACAATTTAGCAGATCAGTATAAAAAAAATAACAATTAATACATTTGAAAATTATCATTTACAAAACCTTTTTAATTCACTGAAAAACCATAGGTTTCAGCCACGTTATAGTTAGGAATTACCATTTAAAAAAACTTAGAAATTCACTGAAAAAAACATAGGTTTCAGTCACGTTATAGTGAGGAATTACCATTTAAAAAACCTTGGAAATTCACTGAAAAAACCATAGGTTTCACACATGTTATAATTAGCTGGACATTTCACTCATACAAAACCATTGAAATTCCCCCGTTATAGTTAGTTCAGCTAACTGTAACTCGTGCGCCCGAAATGCACTGCTGGTGACGTCACATATTACATCACTCATGACATGGTCAGTGACGTCACTCATGACATCACTGATGACATCTCAAATGACATCACTGATGACATCATCCAGTGAACGTGTGCCTTTCTGAAAGATAAATATTTTTGGTGTAAATACGAAGGGTTCGCTGCTCTCAGTGCGGCCCCCTTGTGTGAATGCGCTGGATGCGCGGCTTTCAGCGCGGCACTCGAGTACTTCTCAGGTCTTTAAAACACCAAGGGGCATATTCTCAAAGACACATCGCTGAGTTAACGCCACTGTATCGCAGCCAAAATGGTGATAAATTTAAGGCACCATTCACAAGCTGGTGCAAACAGCCTATATCACCAGTTTACCAGTGATGGCAGCCTCAAAAAGCATTGTAATGTATGACTCTGGCAAATATAGCTAATGAGATGCAGAGTAGGCGTTCCCGTGCAAAAAGCAGTGAATACACCACTTCGCAACTTTGTCAACCACCAGCAAGATCAGCAAAGAAAATACAAAATAGGTGACCTGGTGTAAAGTCAGACGACAATCTGCAATATGAAAGGGAGCCCAGACTACAGCCACGCCTGAACAACAACAGATGCCATGGAGCCAACGATCATGCAGCTCGGACACCCAACCGTGCCCCAACACCCCCTGCCACCGCTATCCCCCCTGATCCCCCTCCCGGACAAATATATGTGAAAGCAACCTTCCGAAATCTGAAACGTAACAAATCGGCTGCTGTTGCACAATTATAATAAAAAAGATGTGAGGTTGGACAAATGAGAATCACAGTCATCTATGGATTTACATATACAACATTTTATTTAAACAAGACAACAATAAATTAAAGTAAGTACAGCCATGGCGTGTCATCCCTCGACAATTTGTGAATCACAGCCTGCAAGAAAAAAAGCAAAATGAGATTGTGTGTCATGCGCCCATCAAAGGAGAGAGAGAGAGAGAGAGGAAGAAGGAGAGAGAGAGAGAGGAAGAGAGAGAGAGAAAAAGAAAGAAAGGGTAGAGAGAGAGAGGAAGACAAAGAGAAAGAGTGAGGGAGAGGAAGAGCAAGAGAAAGAGTGAGAGAGAGGAAGAGGAAGAGCGAGAGAAAGAGTGAGAGAGAGTGGAAGAGAGAAAGAGAAACAGTATGAGAGAGAGGAAGAGAGAGAAAGAGGGAGAGAGAGAGAGGAAGAGAGAGAGAAAGAGGGTGATAGAGAGAGAGGAAGAGATGGATAGGGAGAAGGAGTGCTGATACGGTGGACAAAACCCTCACAGCTCACCTTTCCCTCACCTCTGTGTCTCCAACCACGTGCCAGGATATAGTGCATCTCTCAAGCTCACTCATCTGAAACATAGTATACACTATCAATAATGGCAGAGTACGTACAACTGCACAGATGGAGCGAGGGTAAAACAAAAATGTTTGTATACCCCCTCTTCCCCATAACAGTAATTTGTGTTAATTGTTTGGTTTTGAAATTAACCAACATAGAATAGAGTGCGCACACACAAATACACGGGGGAAACTATTTTGTTTATGTTGCGAATCATAGCATACTAAATAGGTGAAATTATTACACTAACATAGTACGCAAATGTCATAATCTAATGGAAACTAGTGTACGTATGATTTCTATATGTATTATTGTGGCAGAAATGATGGAGAATGGTAAAAAAACAATGTCTAAATGTTGCACAATTGCTATGTAATAACTGACAGGGTTATCTTAGAATGGGGGAGGAAAACAGAAGGGCTATACTTTGAAATCTAACATTTAATTGTGTTTGTTTCTGTAATAGTTCCCATTATGGCCCATGGGGCCTGTTATGAAATGGAGGTTTGCGAGACTCCGAAACTGTGATGATCTACTCATGCGAAACTGTGCTCGAGAGAAGTGCAAGCAGCCTGTGCCTATATAGTGTGGGTCAAGGTCAGCGTTGCCCGGAGTGTAGACGAGTGCCAAAAAATGTGTATGACCGTGTAGTGAGCATGGGAATCAATCCCGAGTGACAATTTAAAGGACACAAGTGAAAAAACTGATAAAGAACAATCAAAACATTATTTTTTTGATTATAACGATGACTTGGCGGAAATATGGACAATGAGGAGATGAGGTTATGCTCATCCACCCCTTATTTGGACCAAAGAAAATAAGCGAGGACCCGAAAAGTTTCAAATCTCAGATAGATGAGTAAGGGAAAAAGGGTATAAAAGAGGATGTTTGGAAGTAAGAAAAAAGCTTGCTTTTGATTTTATTTTCGCACCACGACATGCTGTCGGACTGACAAACTTTTCTATGGTGCAAAGACTTTGACATTTTTCTTGACTTTAACTTTTGATGGGTGCGGAGTCCGGATGGGAGGTGAACATCAAGGAATAATAGAGAAGTGGTTTTTGGGAACATTGCTGTCCTAACCCTGATGTCCACTTACTGAAATCTTGGTAATATTGTCTCAACTTATTTTTCTGTATTATTCTGTTAATAAATGTAACTGTTTGAATTTAACTTCTCCTTCTCTCCAGGTTATTAAATGTTTTAGTGATTTTTGAAGTAAGGCTAAATAAAATAAGGTCATGCTAGGAGAACTAGTCTCTAAATGAAAATTGAATAAATGGAGAATTAAGCTGTTCTTGCTGTCCACTAGTTAACTTTTACTAGCTGATCCATTGACCAAATGGTGGGGTGTTTTAATGTTACTTAATAATAAAACCATGTTAATATCGATAAACTGCAGATGTATAAAGTGTATAAAAATTTAGGATGAATTAAAAAGACACTCAGCTAAAATCCAGCAGCTCTCCTCTAGTCTTCACTAATCATGGAAGCAGGGTGATTTTATGTGTATGAATGACTTGCGGCGTTATGGGCCCCACTGATGAGTAAAGTGTGACTAGCTCCTAGGAAATATAGTGATGGTTTGCAGGTTTTGTTTAGAGCCGCACTGCATCATGGCAGAGTACGTACAACTGCACACACCTAAAATGCTGTCCTGCCCCAGCGCACCCAGGCTGCTGCTCCCCATCCACTCCCGCCGCCCAGAGGTGTCTGACCGCCCCTGCATATCCAGGCTGCTGCACCCACCCCCTCCCAACGCCCAGAGGGGTTTGCCCACCCCTGCTCATCCAGGCTGCTGTACCCCATCCACTCCCACCACCCAGAGGCATCTGGCAACCCCTGCGCACCCAGGCTGCTGCACACCATCAACTTCCACCGCCCAGAGGTGACTGCCCGCGGCTACGCAAACCAGCCTCTCTGTTCACCTTTCGCCACTGACGTGTGTCGAAGAGGGCCCACCACGTGCCGAAGCAACCTCCTCAGCCGTGGCATACACGCGGTCAAGCCGAGCTCACAATTTAAATCTAGTCTTGATTGCTAGGATGGTGTATGGAGGCCACACATCATCACAGGGTGTATACCCGCTTAGCTCTGGTGGCACTAACTCAGTGGAAATCAAGTAATCGCCATGTGGCATGAGGCCCGTGTCAGGGGGGTGAAGAATCTGTGAATCACAGCCTGCAGGACAAAAAGCAGGATAAGATTGTGCATCATGCTCCCATCAAAAGAGAGAGAAAGAGAGAGAGAGAGTGAGAGAGGAAGACATAGAGAAATAGAGAAAGTGTGAGAGAGAGAGAGGAAGAGACAGAGAAAGAGTGAAAGAAAGAGGGGAAGAGAGATAGAAACAGTGTGAGAGAGAGGAAGAGAGAGAGAAAGACAGAGAGAGAAAAGGAGAGAGAGAAAGAGTGTGAGAGAGAGAGAGGAAGAGATGGAGAGGGAGAGTGAGAGTGAGTGCCGACACTGTGGACAAAACCCTCACAGCTCACCTTTGCGCCACCGTTGTGTCTCCAACCACGTGCCGGGACATACTGCAGCCCTCAAGCTCACTCATCTGGAACGTAGTATTGAAATAGTAATGGCAGAGTACATACAACTGCACACGCCTAAATCGATGTCGGCCTCTGCGCACCCAGGCTGTTGCACCCCATCCACTCCCGCCGCTCAGAGGTGTCTACCTGCCCCTGTGGACCCGGGCTGCTGCATCCCATCCACTCCTGCCACCCAGAACTGTCTGCCCACCCTAGCACACCCAGGCTGCTGCACACCATCCACACCCACCGACCAAAGGTGACTGCCCGCTGCTGCAGAAACAAGCCTTTTTGCTCACCTTCTGCCACTGGCTTGTGTCCTAGAGGGCTCACCACATGCAGAAGCAACCTCCTCATCCGTGGCGTACACATGGTCCAGCTCACAATTCAAATCCGGCCTTGATTTGCCAGGATGGTGTATCAAGGCCACGCATCATCGCAGGCTGCACACCTGCTCAGCTCTACTCTGCTCAGCTCTGGTGGCACTAACTCAGTGGAACTCAAGACATTGCAACATTGCTGAAGGCCCGTGTCAGGCAAAGTGGCTCAGCTGTGTACTTCAAGTCATGGGAGAGAATGGAAATGGCATTGAGCACGTGTGTCCAGCCCTTTTTATTAGCAGCCATGTGGGAGAGGCTGTGGCATGCTGACAACTAGACCTGTGATCAGCAGATCACTACAGGGAAGACCTGGGACATGTAGTGTTGTTGTTCCTCCCTATAAGCATAAGGTGAGTGGGCTGGCCTGGCATATGCCAGTTCTGCGTGAGGCTGTGAACAATGACTCCGGAGCTCTGGGCGTGGTTCCGTCCTGGGCTGTATGAGGATCAACTGATGTGGGTGTCTCTGTTGTAGTGTTGCCACTATGCGGGCCGCAAGCGCCTATGTGTCACCCTATGACCCAAGTCCCACAACATTGCCAAAATGGAAGGTAGGGGAATCACTGACCCTACATTCATCCATAGTTCCACACATGAAAGATCGTGGATATGAGATATCTGTGTGGATATGAATGTTTATTGCACATTCAGTGGAGCGTTGCAGCTGTAGCAATACAAGGCCATGCAAAGCCCAAATTTCAGTTTTTGGCACATGGAGGGTAACCAATTAGAGCCAAGCTCTTGCTCGGGGTTAGGCTGCACCAACATATGTACGTATCCAATCACTCCGCTAATTCCCAAGCACTTATAAATTCACTATACACTCTCCTTGTGGTACTCTAATGATCCAGTCTCTACCTATGTACTTATACAATGACCGAGACAAAGGTACATAACCAAAGTTTTCCCCACAGCCAGAGGTAACATAGTTGCATGCGCTGTCCACAGCACAATGTAATGTGGTAGGGCCCAGAGGCAGCATCATGCATACATAATGAACACACAGAGACAGTTAGATAGATAGTGGAACTGGGTACGGGCACTTGCGCTCAGCCCCTTTTTATTACCAAGGTCACATGTAAAGTGATGTCTGTGCTAGATGCTTGTGGGGTGAGTGTAAGCCAGCCTTCAGGGAATGGTTAGTGCTGGCAACAAGTACAACAGTAATTTTCGGATTACACACAAAAATTCAAATATAAAGGGTATGTAACTTGTGCTGCACCAAGGTAGGGGCACTAGATGTGAAATAATACACAAAAAGATTCTATCGTAAAGGTTTCATGACTTGCGGTGCACTGAGGTAAGGGCAGCACATCTGAAATCATACACAAAATATTCTATCATAAAGGGTCCATGAGTTGTGGTGCACTGAGGCAGGGGCATCAGAAGTATTCAGCGTGTGTCCAGCCAGCGATGATGCGTGGTCCGGGAGGACTGCGTCATCTACAAACACAACTTGATCTGATTTGTGAGCCCTGCTGTCCGCAATGTAGATCAAAGGCAGTAGTCATCACAAACATTGAGGAATGCTTTTTGTCACTTCCCCTTGATAAATTCTGAGGACATGGGCCCACATGCATCATTGTAACATTTCGCGATTTCTTAATTGCGAAAATTAAGGAATCGCAATTAAGAAATCGCAAAATGCTATGCATTAAAAAATCGCAATTTTTTTGCGATTCAGTATTTTTCTTTAATTGCGATTCACAATTTGCGAATCGCAATTAAGAAAAACCCTTCCCATTGATTCCTATGGGCCAAAAGGCCCGTAGGAATGAATGGGAAGGCATTCACATTTTGCGAATTTCAAATTGCGATTCGCAAAATGTGAATGCAATTTCAAGGGTGCCGGTGGGTCCAAAGAACCCCTCCCTGCACCCCTGAAATTTTACTTTAAGTGCAATTTACACACACACATGAACCAAGGACATGTGTGTGTGTAAATGAAAACTTTCAAATATGCAACTAGTGCATGTTTGAAAGCTTTCGGTAAAGTAGCATGAAATTCAACTTCATGCTAATTTACCCCTTCCGAAGTGCGAATTCGCAATGTAAAAATAATCATTCATTGCATTTAAGAAATCTGAAATTGCGATTTCTAAAATGCAATCGCAATTTTAGCAATTGCAACATGGTTGCGAATCCTAAAATTGCGAAATGCATGATGCATTCCAAATTAGTCAATTGCATTCGCAAACGGCCAAAAATTGCGATTCGCACCGTTTGCGAATGCAATTGACTTGGATGCATGTGGGCAATAGAGTACAATTCTTTCTGGAATTAATAACTGAAGACTGAATTCGAATTGTGAGCCCTGCTGACCGCAGTGTAGGTGCATGGAAGAAAAGATGAAATTTGTATGGAATACGTTGTCGAAATATGTGGGTTTCAGGGGCGTTATAATTAGTTTCCTACTGGACTCATCAATGAATCAAGTTAAATTTCAATATATAATTTATTCGGTTTTTTGAGATAGAAAACCTAAAAGCAATATTACCACAGTCATTATAATACGTAGTTAAATCATAATGTATAGACAAAAAAAAAACGTACATTTAAAAAAATTCCATATAAAAAAGTTTAAAATGTGTTGAGAAGAAACAACCATTGAGAAACAAATATGGGAATAGCAGCAATTTTACAGATAATTAAGTCACCCTACTATTTCTAGATTTTATGGCTGATTTTAAAAAACCAATCAAGAACAAAGTGCTTTAAGGCGTCAACAGTTGTAGATAACAGAGGGCTGAGCGCACCTGGATAAAATTCTGTACTTTAAAAAGGAGCTTTAAGAAAAACCTCCGTGGTACCTCATAAAGGGGGAAAACAAATAAAAAGTGTAACATGTCCTGCGGAGACTCATTGTCGCAGCCGCAGGACGGTAACACTTGACCTCTGTGACAGCCCCTCTGGACAGCTAATAAAAGATGGTAATAGTCCAGCCGGAACCTTATCAGCAAAAACCGCTCATACCCCGATATGGACCATGTAAGGTAAGGCTCCAGTAAGGGTGTAGTTTTCAACATGATATGTTTACGGACACTGGGTTTAATCAATTCCACCTCATCACAATTCATTTGCTTTAGTAAGGTAAAGGATTTCTTCACAAATTCCACATCGGTAAGAGCAATCAAATCTGAATTTGAGAAAAGATCCGGGCACCCTAATGCAAAAAAACAGATTTTTAAATATTTTAACCATGGAATTTTGAGCATGTGATCCATGGTCAGGGCATCTTTTAAGAGCACGTAATTTAGGACCAGGTCAATATTAAGCCAAAAAACTAATGGCCGGAGTGCTATAATATCGTTAATAAATGGTGTACCGGTTTCCTCGTGGACTATTTGATCTAAGGTTCCTTTTGGTACCCCCAGGAGCTGTTTTAAAAAGTTATTTTCAACCACCCTTATACCGTCAGCCGCCACATACCCCCAGAGTTCACTACCGTAACTGTCTAATGTTCACACTTTTTGCCTGGTAGATTTTTAGTAGAGCAGCGATCGGACGCTTGCCCATTTTCTTGGCAAAATTAAAGATAGCAGAGTTCGCCCGTATAATCTCTCCCTTTTTCCTTTGAAGCAGTGGCCCCATTTTAACATGTCATCAAATAAGAATCCCAGGTAAGAAAATGTCTTAGTCATAGGAACTTTTTCTGTATTAACCATAAAAGGGTACTGTTTCTTGGTATGCTGCCCCACCTGCATGATGTAATATTTGCTGTTGTTAATAGATAAATCATGTGCAGCCATGAAGCTGTGGAAGGCACTTCATAGGGACTGGAGACCTCTGTCAGTTCTTGCTAGAAGGACGGCGTCATCTGCGTATAGCAGAACTGGTAGATCCCTTCCACTGACATAAGGGTAATCAACTCCAGTGCTAACCAGTCACTCATCTAAATCATTAATATACAAGTTAAAAATAAAGGGGGCCAGGATACAGCCCTGCCTTACACCTCTATGAATGCCAAAATCCCTGGATACCTTAAGGTCCTGTGAATATCTTACGTTGGCCTTTGTGTCCCGGTGCAGGTCCCTCAGGAAGTTAACCTTAGATGGCTCGACCCCCATGGCACCCATGGACTCCCACAATTTCCCCTGGTTGACACAGTCAAACACGGAGGAGAGATCCATGAACGCCATGTAGAAAGTGCACCGCCTTGCTATAGTGGATTAATGAATCAAGAATGAATTTGAATTGAGAGCCCTGCTGACCACAGTGTAGGCTGGAGGCAGCGGTCAGCAAAGGCCCATAGCCATGTGGCGTTGACTTGAGCTGCACAGATTGGGAGCATTTGGTCTTCTTAACCGATTATAGTCTCTTACACAATTTGCATTGGTACTAATCTTAAATTGTGAGACCTGCTGACCGCAGTGAACGGCGGAGGCAGTGGTCAGGAAGGGCCCACAGCCATGTGGCGCTGACTTGAGCTGCACAGAGTTAGTGGCACCTGAAGCATTCAGCGTGTGCGCAGCCAGCGATGATGCGTGGTCCGGGCGGGCTGAACTGGTAGCAATGTCTGTTGCCTACTGGACTGCATCATCTGCAATCGTGACTCTAACTGAACTGTCACGCCTGCTGACTGCAGTGTAGGCCGGAGGAAGCAGTCAGCAAGAGCCTAGAGTCACGTGGTGTTCACTTTAGCTGCACAGTTAGTGGCACCTAAGCACTCTCCGGGCGACATCTGCAATCGTGCCTCACTCAGAATTGTGAGCCCTACTGTCCGCAGTGTAGATCAAAGGAAGTAGTCAGCAAAGACATTGAGGAATGTTCTTCTCACTTTCTCTTGACAAAATCCGAGGATATAGAGTACAGTTCGGTCTGCATTTAATAGATCAGAACTTAATTCTAATTGTGAGCTTTGCTGTCCGCAGTGTAGACTGCCATTCAGTGTTCCTTTAGACTTGCAAGATGAATTTGGACATTGTATGAAAGCTATAACTGATATAAAACAAGTTCTTGAAACAAGGATACTAAAAGGATATTATATAGGTTTTATGGACATTATACTTACTTGCCTACTGGACTCTGCAGTTAAAGAATCAAGACTCTTGTCTTTTGTCTAATGAATTCTGCCATAATAAGGTTACATGGAGATGACTTGTGGTGTACTGAGTTAGTGGCACCTAAAGCAACCAGCGTGTGAGTAGCCTGTGATGATGCATGGTCTGGGCATGTCGCACTGGTAGCAATATCTTTTGTCTATGAATCTGCCTTAATAAGGCTGCGTGGCATTGACTTGTAGTGCACTGAGTTAGTGGCACCTGAAGCAACCAGCTTGTGTGCAGCCTGAGATGATGCATGGTGCGGGCGGGCTGCACTGGTAGCATTGTCTGTTGCTTACTGGACTGTGTCACCTGCAATCTCACCTCGATATGAATTGTGAACCCTGCTGTCTGCAGTGTACATCGAAGGCAGTAGTCTGTACAGACATAACTCTGTGGTGCTGTGCCGCTGGGTTTGCAGGGGGCCTGGGCCAAGGAGGTTCGCATTGACGGCAGTGGCCTTGTGGCAGGGTGAGGGCCGCCACCCTGGCGGATGCCTTGGCCTTCCCAGAAGTGAACCACACCCAGAATCCCGGCCTATTTATTCAAACTCCTGTCATGAATGATGTACTATATGATGTCATCAGCAGTGCATTGTGGGTGCACGAGCTATAGTTAGCTGAACTAACTATAACGGGGGAATTTCTATGGTTTTGTACGAGAAAAATGTCCAACTAACTATAACGTCCCTGAAACCATTTTTTTTTTCAGTGAATATATATTAGTTCTGTGATTCCATATGAAGAGCTTTTTTAGCTGTGCTTACAACATTTGTGCTGTTTGAAATTTCTTAACAAAAGTCTCTAAAAAAAAAAAAATGTCATCACCTCATCTCCTTCCTGGAAAGTTTGTGGGTGATCCGTGAAGCAGGGGCCGCGTAAAAAGGCAGGTTCGAAAACCAAATTTCCCCATCTATTTTCTGTTGACCTTTTCAGAACACAATACCGCAAAAACTGCTTAACAGAATTACAGTAAATTTGGCAGGAAGCTATAACTTGGTCCAGAAATCGTGCTTTTTGTGAATTGGTGTGAATCCGTTCATTAGTTTTTGAGGAATTAAAGTTACAGATATTTGTACATCTGGATGGTTGGCTTTGCTAGAGTCTCATAAGAGTCCTGCAGTCACACAAATTAAAAAATGGAGCCATCTGATTGGTTGATCGGGTTTTATCGAGTTGTGCATTGTGCTCCCGCAGGAGTGAAGGCTCCGGTGACTCCCTCAGGACCTGAAGCTCTCATTGGCTTCCTGCAACATGAAAAGAATTGTTGCAGCTGCAAATTTTCAGGACATGGAAACTCGGTCTCCAATCCTAAACGTTTTTACAATGTATTGTTTAAAAGAAGCTCCCTGCCATTTCGATCTGAGAATATATACCTTTTGCTAGGCCCAGACCTACAGCTTGAAACTCGGACCACCAGAGTTACTCCAAGATCTAGTTGCTGACCTCCTGACCAGAGCCTCAGAGACAGAAGGCTCCAACCACCTTCAACCTAGCACCTGGACTCTTTGCCACTAGATTCAAGCAAGCCTGGCTGAAGACGGCTGAAATGCCAGAAACCGGTCCTAGGAAGCTTGTTTCCGTTCCAGGGAAGGCATGGCTTGGCAGTTCGGGCTGGACTGTTCCCATGAGGCACACGGTCAGACTGATTTGCATATGGCCATGTCTGAAGCGGGGTGGCAGAGTGGGCTAAAGAACGGTAATGGATTAACCCCAGATCTTTTGACTGGGTGTGAGTGTTTGATTGGTTCATATGCTCCGTCCATCACCAACCCCTTTTGTACCATTATATTTTGAACAGGGTTAATTAGATGGGTACTGTAAGACATGAAATCATGTGTGACATTAAACCTGACTTGATTTCCAAGTCAAGTTTTATGTCACTATTAACTTTTAGAAAGTTGACAATCTGTGACCAAGTTTGTCTGGTGGCCTCAAGTGGTCACTGGCCACCAAACAACGTACTGCTCTCTTGGGGAGTTACGTAAACAACTTCCAGGCTTAGGAACAATAGTAGTCTGCGACAGGGCAAGCTGTTACTTTCCCCTTGCAGAAAGTCAATCAGTATGTTAGCCCAAAAGGTGAGTTTGAAAGGCGAAATGTGCCTTTAATGGGCAAATGGCGATTACACTCTTTTTCAAGTACACAGGCTTGCGGAGGGAACAAGGAGGAGAAAACAGTTCCCAAACTGGTTTTCTTCTAGGATGAGCTACCAAGCTCCTAACATTCAAGGAAGGGTGCAGACATCTTGATAGTGGGTATAATAGTGCACTCTGAGTTTGCTGCATACCACATGTAGATGAAAAGTCATCATCAAGAGGGAGGGGACCTGTCAACCCTTTGGCTAATCACTGCACCATCCCACCAGATGCACTTTCTAGTGATAAATATTGCGCCCCTGGCTCCTTGAATCTCAAATCATGCCAGAAGTGGAAAGGGGACTGAAGAAGGACTGCCCTGCTGACCCCTTGACTTGGCTAAAAGAGACTGCACCATCTGCAGGACTGCACCTGAGCTAGAGAAGAGAGGACTATGCTTATGGCTCCTGGCTTGGAAAAACGTTGCTCCTTATCCCCAGACCACAGAAGTGACTCCAATGGTTAATTGACTGATCCCCTAGAACCGGCACCAGAGCCAACAACGCTGTACTAGCTCAACTCGGAAAGTCAGTAGCCACTCCAGAAGATCTCATTGACTGCAGCTAGGTGCCCTAAGATACCGATCCTCGATAGGCAAAAGTTGTGCCCGAGTCAGCCAGACCAGGAAGTGTCATATGAGTCTAGATTGGTCACCCAAGAGGGACACCAATATCCACCATAGGAGATCACTGAGATCATAGTGAATAGAGACCAATAGCTCAACTGCAGCCTGCCTTCAACTATTTCAAAGAGGACTTAACAATACTTCTCTGTGGCCAAACTTGCCCCACCTGACCCATGGACTGAACAATAACCACAAAGGCATCCCCATCGACCGCACAGCACTCAGATCATCCTTGAGTATTTTCCACCTCCAGCATCCGCGGCATCAGGATCACTCCATTGAAAGTCTATGGCAGTTGTGCTGTGAATTTCGGACCTGATCGGGAAAATGCTTTGGTGGCCCAGGTAACTGTCCAAATACTCCTTATTGTCCCTCCAGATTTTCTCCTTGTCGGATTTGGCCACCCCAGCTGGGCCAGAGTAGCCAAACCCATTTGTTACAAAATTGTCAAAAGTTCACAAACTTTACCGTTACCAATGCTTGCCTGCATTTTAACTGAGATTTATGTTTTCTTTACAAATCTGTATCTCTACAACCCTCGAGTGGACTTTGCTCATGTTGGACTCTAACTGCTTCACCGCTGCGGACATTTCGCTAGGGTGCGGCTGAAACTAACGCGTGCTCAGATCGGATGGCCCCTGGCCGTCCCCACACACGATCACTGTGACGTCGGATGGCATTGAAAAGATAAAAAATTCATAAAAATATAATCTATTTTTATAAATTGGTTTTTGATTTCTTTTATGTCTCTTGGCTTTATTTCGTTGTTTGGTACTGTTACATGCATTACACTAGTTACTTTGTTTAACCCTTGCTGCTCAAAGCCATAGCTTCCCAGGGTTGAGCTTAAAGTTTTACAAATCAGCCTTACAGCACCAAGGACAGTTTTTGAAAGTGTATTACACCATAAGGCTGCTCAGCCATATCATGTAATACACCAACATCTTCACAGTAAACATCCAACTTCAAATTTGAACTGGATTTTTGACAATGATTAACAACTGTTGTTTCATTATTTTTCCACCTAGTCCATCCCCTATATGCAATATTAGTATTTATTATTGCATCCCAGATTTTTTCTATGACACACACGCCATTCTTTTTTTTAAATATTTTTTTTTATTTTTTGTGGCAGAGGCATAATACATACAAGGACGAAACAACATTTGATCAATGGCAGTCATTCACATAGTAGTTTATACATTACTAGCTAAAAGAAAAAAATAAGAAAATAAGAAAAAAGAAAAGAAGACCAAACGTATAACATGTAAAATATATCTTTACAATAGCAGTCATAATTAAATTAGATCCAATTGTCAATAGGGGACCATATCTTCCTGGCAAAGATCTTCTTTTTCTGTCCTTTCAATTTATAAACTGCTTTGTCCATTCTATAAGCATTTAGCAACTTTCCCAACCATTGCTCAAATGATGGTGGATCTATGTCTAACCATCTAGAAGTAATACAAAAACGGTAAACAGACATTCCAATGAAAAGAAAGTGTTCTTGATCAACAGATAAACTCTTGGATGGAAAATAAATACCAAAAATAATCACCGAAGGACATAGCTTGATATTGACATTGAGCAAGTTGGTCAGAAACTTTTCAATCTTATCTATGTATACCGCCAATTTAAGACAGCTATAAAACATGTGACATGAGTCGGCTGCTAGGGTTCCACAGCAACTACAATTAATGCCTTTCGTGGCTTTCCATTTGGCCAGCTTAGCAGGTGTGTAATATAGATCTAGAGTAGACATATAATGTTGGCTTTTGAGAGAGCTATTGATTGGTGTTTTGTTACTTATCTCAAACGCCCTTACCAAATCTGTCCCTTCTATACACAATTTTCTTTGCCATTTCTGGGCTTGTTGATCAAGATCATCCTGCATCCTATTGACCATTAATTGATAGATTGTACCAATACGGTTATCCTTCCTACAACTCTCTAAAATATCGTTGGTTTCCATGGCATCGCTGTATAAGAGTTTTTTTTTTTCCAAAAAGCTACGAATCTGTAAGTATTTGAAAAATTCATTCCTGGAAAGGCCAAATGTTTCTTGGAGTTCAGAGAAGGACATAAAAACCCCATTATGATACAGTTACCCAATTAAGTGGATCTGTCCCATGCGCCATCGATATGTAGGAGTGTCTTGAAAAATCCCTGATAGTGAAATATTACAACAAATAGGTGTATAAAAATTGAATTTAGAAGTTATCCGTAAAGTTTTGTTGATAGGTCTCCAAACTAAAAAGGCAGAAAGAAACACCTTAAATTTTGTTTTTTTGTAATAGCTGGGTTCCATGAATTTCAATAAACATTGACGCGCATGGGCGCCCATAAGCATTTCAAAAATAGAGGGTGCCATAGAGGTTTCGGTAACATGGTCATGGAATAGCAGGACCTTAATTGTTTTAAGAGTGATCGCCCAGTAATACATTCTAAAGTTCGGAAATCCCAACCCAGCACGCTCTTGCGGAAGAGTACACCACTTTAAAGATCTTCTTGAGCGGCGGTACCCCCACAGGAATCTGGACAACATCCTGTCTATTTTATTGAAAAGAGTCATGGAAAAGAATAGAGGAATGGTGCGGAAAAAATAAAGAAATTTTGGGAAAATCATCATCTTGATGACATTAGTTCGTCCAAATAAAGATAAGTGCACACACGCCATTCTACAGTGAAAATATCTTTTGGGGCCTTTTCACTGTATGGATTTGTGGAACAAATGTACATGCAGTACTTTTAACCCGTTCCGCGCTGATGACGGAACTGCTCCGTCATTAGCCTCGGTAGCGCTGTGCTGATGTGGCCGCCATGGCCCGCTCCCCGGGCCTGCGCGGCAGGTTCTATTGAGCGGGCGGGGCCATGACGGAACCGCTCCGTCATAAGCACAGCGCTACCGAGGCTGATGACGGAGCGGATCCGTCACCAGCAGGAGAGCGCCGCGCGGCCCCCCCTTCACCCTAGCGCTGCGGCAGAATTGCCACCGCAGCGAAGGGGTTAAATACCATGCACCCTACATTGAGGACACTAAAGCTTACTATAAATAATTACAATTTAAAAGTAATGTATAGGCTTTTTCAAAGGGGTCATTTTGACAGGTCTTAATAGCAGTTTAAAACTGATTAGCCAGGCTATAGAAGGTAGGCCTGAAGTCATGTTTACACTGCCACCGTAGTGCATGGTACAATGTGTGCTGCAGTCCACTGGTGACATTTACCTTACAGGCCCTTGGTTAACCCTGGGCGTAGTTTGCGTAGTAGAGCTATGCGTAGCTACGCGAAGTGCACTTCGAACTACGCGAGCTACGCGAACTGCGTAGCGCGGTAGAAAAAAAGGCTGTTCGCACTGATTGCACATTGTCAGATGCTTGTCCGCACTGTGCAATTATTGCAAACGGCATCTTGCACAGTGCAAGCGGTCGTTTTCTGCAGCTCGAGTAGATTTGTACTCGAGCAGCAGCTTTCTCAGCGTGGACTGGTATTTCCTCATTGCGAGCGGTCGCGAGCATATGCAGCCACTCCCAATGAGAAACCTGACCTCCCCGCGTTGAGAATCTCGCCAGGAGGTATACTTTCCATGCTCGCGATCGGTAACTTGATGTTGCTGATCACGAACGAGGAAAAAGTCTTGCCGGGAAGTTTATTTTGCTCGCTCGCTGTGCGCCAACTTCACGTTGAGGACCAAGAGTAAGCAAAAAATGCCTGTTACGCGACCCGTTTTTGCACAGTGCTATGAGCAATTCGTGTAGCGCAAACTACGCACGCTCCGCGAGCGTAGCATACTCCTACCCCAGGGACACTTTTTACTATACTGTAGGGATGTACAGGCAAGTTAGCTATGCAAATTAGAAGGGACCTAATTTTGCCATGTTGAAAGAATGAGCACAAGCACTTTATGGTAGGTTAGCAGAGGTAAAGTGCACAGAGTTGTACAACTACCAACAATATAGGGAAAAGCAAACTGTGAGCAATCCGGGGTGATCAAGGCTGAAAAGGTAGATTTCCTACCAGGATGTTTGATATGATATCTCAAAAAAGCAGAGGATAGACGTATAATCAGACCCTTCCATCACGACAGTGGGCTGGGTCAAAGACCCCTCTTTGAATGCAGAAGAGAAGCTGGCCTTGTAAGGCTTCTTGCTCCCTTACCTGTCATAGTCGGGGATGGAAGTCAGCGTTCACTCCTTTTGGTCCTGTTTAGGCTGCTAGGATGAAGTATACCAGGACCATGGAAGCGACAGTCTACTGCTTGGGAGATCATTTAGAAGTTTGTATCATCATATAACATATTGCTATGTTATGCATGATTTAGTAAAAGACTAGTAAGTTTTTGTTGATGTATCATTAATCAGGCTCCCTTCTCGCGTCTGCCCCTCTGAAATGTAACTCTTTTTATTGCATGAGACATATCTGATGTGTATGGAGTTTATCATGGTTTTAGATTTGAATATACAGATTGTTAACTATCCTTTTACAAACGTATGGGCATATTACCAAGCAGTAGCGATAATTAACCCTATTGCTTGGTTAGGGACAAAAATATACCGCTGAGCTGCAGCGATTTTTACTGCAAATAAACCTTGGTATTACCAAGGTTTATCGCAAATGCGATAAAAATCGCCGCAATGCATGAATATCGCTGAAAAGTTAGCGATATTCATGCATTACCGAGCTAATGCTCTTAGCCATGTTATCCACCTCCCATTTGGAAAGGGGCGACCGAATCGGTCCCCCCGAACTTATGGACGAGTGCCTCGATCCCCCCGGGAAGCCATTTTGGGCGGGAGGCGCGTCTCAGCTGGTATGCCCGAAGCGGCGTAGCTGGGGCGCGCTCGTTCCCGCCCTAGAGTGGGCTGGCCTAGACACCGACGCAGCCAGCCACGCCCTCAGGGGCAGGCAGGGGCGGGTATACGCCCGCCCTGAAGACGGATAAAAAGGGACGCAAGACCAGAAGACATCCTCTTGTTCTTGTGCTCTGAAGCTGCACCTCCTCGCTGCACGTGAGCTCGGGACAGAACGAAGAGCCAATTTTGAGCGTTTTAATCTCTCTCTTTGTCTTTTAGATACTTCGTCGAAAGGATGCCCAAGAAGGGAGCAAAGAGAATGTCGACTGACCAGTTGGTTCGGGCACTCATGAAGGACTTGTCCGAAATTAAGAAGCGGTTGGCGGAGCGAGACGGCGAGGAGGGATCGGGGCGTCCACCGGCCGGAGGAAGGCCAAAGAGGCCGAGAAGGGGGCCGGTCGGGGGAGTCGTCCCGGTTCCCTGTTCTCCGCTCGAGGCGCCAGCCCCGGTACCGGCCCCGGTACCGGATGAGGGGATTCCGATTCCCGTGATAGTCACCCCGACGCCTGCCGGAGATATGCCTCCCGAGTTGGCGGCACAATTGGCAGCATGGTTGGGGGACAGTAAGGGGGGCGCCATGGCTACCGAAGCGCAAGCTCTCATGAAGCAGTTGCGCGAGAAACATGATACAGCCAAGGTGCCCGCGCCGGATGCGGCGACAGACAAGCCCCAAGGGACGGCAGCAGCGTCCGGTGCAGGTAAGCGGCCATTGCCGATTGCAAGGGATGAGTCAACACCCTCTCGTAGGGAAAGATTGGGGCAACATGTTCCTTTGCCAATAAAGGAAAAGATTTGGGCGGGGGAATACGTTAACATTTTCTCCCTGCTCGTTGATCACTATGAGGTGGAAACTGTTAAGGGTCAAAAGGATCTGATGCATCCGAGTGTTTGGCGCGCAAAAATGGCCGCCTTTAAAGTGAATGAAAATATTGGTAACTGGGGTAACGCTTGGGGAATTTTCACGGCAATTTTGGGGGAACGTAGGCCTGATTTGCTCCCGGAATTTCCAGTATATCAGTCACGAATTATGGGGTACTCGACATCACACCAAGGAAACCAATGGTTTTGTTATGACAATCTTTTCAGGAAAGCGATGGAGCATAACAAAAGTTTAACATGGGACTGTTACGATTCTTTAACATGGAATAAGATGAAAGAGTCGGGAATGTTGAAAGTGCCATTGGTGGGGAGTGTTGTTAGTGAGTCCTCCCGCCAAAATGGGGGGACGCCCTTTCGGTCGGGTACGGGTACGGACGATTACCCGAGACCCGCCGGCAATACAGGAAAGAGGGGGTTCTGTTTCAATTTCAACAGAAGCAAATGTACTAGGCCCCCGGGATCTTGTAAGTTCAAACACGAATGTAGTGGTTGTGGGGCACCCCATCCTGAGTCCTCGTGCAGAGCCAAATCGGGTGAAAATGGGGGGAGAGGAGGCGCTAAACAGGTCTAATATAGTCCGAGGGGCGCCTCTACCAACCCCGATTGATACCCTGGCGATGACTCCCTGGCTCAGCGAATACCCTGATCGTACTTCTGCTGGGGTGCTACGAAACGGTTTTTTATATGGTTTCCGCATCCCGGTGGGTAACTTTCAGGGTGTCGGGACGTGCAAAAATCAACTTTCCGTCTTGCAGCATACCACTGTAGTACAGGATAAGATCCGGAAAGAGGTTAGCCGAGGTCGGGTAGCCGGCCCGTTTCCTGCCCCCCCGGTACCGAACTTTGTTTGTTCTCCTTTAGGGGTGGTCCCCAAGAAGGACCCGGTTGAGTTTCGATTGATTCACAATTTATCGGCCCCTCATGGCCTTTCTGTAAACGATGCAATTAATCCAGAAATATGTTCGGTGCGGTACGCATCATTCGATGAGGCCGTAGCCATTTTGAATCGCCTGGGGCCCGGGACGCTGATGGCGAAATCAGATATCGAGTCAGCGTTCCGTTTGCTCCCGGTATACCCGGATGACCAACGTTTATTGGGATTCATGTTTCAAGGTTTGTATTACATGGACAGGTGTATGCCAATGGGGTGCTCGATATCTTGTGCTTATTTCGAGAAATTCAGTAGTTTTCTGCAATGGGTTTACACGAAGAAAACAGGTTCTCGGAATGTGATGCATTACCTCGATGACTTTCTGTTCCTTGGGGCCGCTGGGGATGATGAATGTGCCCGGGCCTTGACTGATTTTTGTGTTTTAATGAATCAATTTGGCGTGCCGTTGGCACCAGGTAAAACAGTGGGTCCCACGACTTGCCTCGAGTTCCTCGGGATCGAGTTGGACTCTAGTGAGGGTTGTTTTCGTTTACCAGCTTCCAAAGTATCGAAATTCAAGACAGCCTTGAAAATGTGTAGCACTGCATCTAAAGTTACGCTGCATCAATTACAGCAATTGGTGGGGAAGTTGAATTTTGCCTTAAGGGTGATCCCGATGGCCCGCCCCTTCTCCCGGTCGATTGCACAGGCGATGGTCGGCCTAAAGGAGGGTCACCATCGCACAAGGTTATCGGCCGAGGTCCGCCAAGACATGCGTATTTGGTTGGCATTTTTGGCGGATTTCAA
The DNA here is from genome assembly GCF_964263255.1 of Lissotriton vulgaris. Classification (NCBI taxonomy): domain Eukaryota; kingdom Metazoa; phylum Chordata; class Amphibia; order Caudata; family Salamandridae; genus Lissotriton; species Lissotriton vulgaris. The sequence continues at coordinate 951,459,449 of NC_141698.1, forward strand.
TGGTCGAGTCGTCTGGAACAAACCGGCCTTGACCTCTGAAGAGCTTGGTCTATGGACGGATTCGGCGGGAAGCATGGGTTTCGGCGCCATCTTCGGCACGAAATGGTCAGCACAAAAGTGGCCAACATGGTGGCACGATGGGGGGCTGACGAGTAATATTGCTTTCCTTGAGCTGTTTCCTATTTTGGTGGCCCTCAGATCCTGGCCCGATGGATTTAAAAATCATTCTGTCATATTCTGGTCTGACAATATGACCGTTGTAGAATGCATTAATAGTCAGGCAGCACGCTGTAAAATGATTTTGAGGCTGCTTAAAGAAATTGTCTTATTGTGTATGCAACTGAACGTGGTATTCAGAGCTAAACATGTCCCGGGGGTGTTGAATCAGGCTGCTGATGCACTGTCTCGTTTTCAAATGCAGGCTTTCTCGGGTTTCCTTCCCTCAGCGGATCCCGAGCCAGCACCCTTTCCCGAAGCTCTCTGGTCTCTCGGTGCCCCGAACTTCGTTACCTCGTGGGAGAGAGTCTAGCACCAAGGACGAGGAAGGCATACGAAGGGGCGTTTCGGGCTTATTTGGCCTTTTTGGGGACGGAGAGAGGGGGACTGTGGGGCCACGAGGATTGGGTGGTACATTTTCTGATGTCCTTGCGTAAGGCTGGGAAGTCGGTGGCTACAGCCCAGAGGCATCGTGCTGCCATCTCCTTTGTTGCCAGGGCTCATAATATCCAGGACCCGACAGCGTCTTTTGCTGTACAGAAAGCGCTGCGTGGGTGGCAACGCCTTGAGGGTCGCAGAGTAGATGAGAGGCGCCCGATAGGTCTGGATAGGTTGTCCCAGTTGCTGGCCACACTCCCCGACATATGCTCGTCTCAGTTCGAGGCCTGTTTGTTCCGAGCCGCTTTTACGCTTGCATTTCACGGGGCTATGAGGATAAGTGAGCTGGTGGCAAGGAACAAGCGGGACGTGGCGGGGGGTTTGTGCCGGGAACACGTTCAGTTTAGGGGTGAGACTATGACGGTATCCTTTGTCAAGTCGAAAACCGATCAAAGTGGGGTGGGAGACTGCATAGTCATTCGCAGGATTCCAGGGTCCTCCATGTGTCCGGTGAGGTGTTTAGAGGATTACCTAGCACGAAGGGTGGCAGCATGGGGGGGGACAATGTTGAGACACGCGGACGCCACCCCACTGACAAAGTTTCAGTTTCAGCGGGTGCTCGCGATGTCAATTTCCGCAGCAGGCTTGGACCCGTGTGAGTTTGGGACCCACTCCTTTCGGATAGGGGCTGCCACTGAAGCTGCAGCCAGGGGTCTGAATGTGGAACAAGTAAAACGAGTGGGGCGTTGGTCCTCCAATTGTTATAAGAGGTATGTGCGGTTGCACATGTTGTGAAGCTGTAACAATGTACTCACGCTTCTTGTCTTTTGTTTGGTTTTCAGTTACGCAAGCCTTCGAGGCGGGGCGGACTATGCAGTCGACCCAACACCGGGCCAGCGGTCAGACATCACCGGCTGTGAGAAAGGAGGTGTGGGTCGTGGGCCACTCATACGTGAGGCGTGCCGCAGACGTATTCAAAGCAGGTGACATGATTCACGTAGCTGGGGAATACGGGTACAAGATGTCCTTCTACGGAAGGGGCGGTCTCTGTATTGACCAGTTTCAAGCTTATTTTGAGGGTGTGTTAGGGCGGATGAGGTCACCGCCGTCTATAGTCATAGTACATTTAGGGGGCAATGATTTGGTCACCACCGGTAGACGACTTCTCCTGGAGGCAATGCTTTCCACCGTAAGTTGGTTGGCGAGGAAAGTTCCGGGGTGCATAATTGCGTGGTCTCATATGATCCCACGAAAAGTGTGGCGGGGGGCTATTTCGACCCCTGCTTTGAACCGTTCTGTTAGGAAATTTAATAATAAAATGAGTAGGTTGTTCCGTTCCAGGACATTGCATTCTATCCCGCACGGTTGTATTAATGATGACAGTATGTATATGGGGGATGGTGTGCATTTGTCTCGGGTGGGAAATGAGTTACTCATAGGAGACTTCTTAGCATGGTTGAAAACGTTGGAACATGACCTTTAGCTAGGAGTTTTTGGTGGGGGGCCCGGATAGCCGGTCAACTATCCGGGCCTGTGGCGGTAAGGTCATGATCGGTGAGCACTAATTAGTAGATCCCTATGAGTGGGCGTCACCCAACACGGATGGGAGCGCTCGGGAGAGGTGGCCATTGGCCCCTCAATGGGGAGGCGGTCCCTTCTAAGGATGGGTCGCCGGAAGTAAAGGAAAGGCGGTCAAGGCCCCTTCCTTTGTAGGAGGGGTTACAGCCCCCTCCTGGGGAATTTCCCGGGGCCAGTGACATCTGCGACGGCAGATGCGGTAAGTTGTGTGGGGTTGGGATAAGGGACACGATACCTTCTACATACCTCACACGAGTATTCGAACGACCTTTAACTGGCGTCGAATTTTAGGTGCCCCCGTCAAGTCAAGGGAAATTGGTAGTAGTTGCACTTGAGGTACGCCTCCGTGCTGTCGCCCATCCCAAGTGGGAGGGGTAAGTCCGGTTAGGGATCTTGACACCGGTTATGACCTTGCCGTTGGCCCTTAAACGTTAGGTTGTACAATTTCAATATGTCAAGAAATGTTTTGTAGGTTGCTAGTTCGGCTAGGAGAACCTCTGTATTAGAGAATCTGTTAAGGTTAGCCAAACATCGCAATATGGTAATGAAATTGTACATAACATGAAACGTTTAATGTTTTAATTTTGTTTTAATAAATACGGCCGGGATGGTCACTCCATCCCACTTCCAAAAACTTCAAGAACTGTTTCCGGTTTCACTCCTTTTGGGGATTGTGTTGAGAGGGGGTGGCGGGTATCTCGGCTATATGGAAAGGGGCGACCGAATCGGTCCCCCCGAACTTATGGACGAGTGCCTCGATCCCCCCGGGAAGCCATTTTGGGCGGGAGGCGCGTCTCAGCTGGTATGCCCGAAGCGGCGTAGCTGGGGCGCGCTCGTTCCCGCCCTAGAGTGGGCTGGCCTAGACACCGACGCAGCCAGCCACGCCCTCAGGGGCAGGCAGGGGCGGGTATACGCCCGCCCTGAAGACGGATAAAAAGGGACGCAAGACCAGAAGACATCCTCTTGTTCTTGTGCTCTGAAGCTGCACCTCCTCGCTGCACGTGAGCTCGGGACAGAACGAAGAGCCAATTTTGACCCACCCACCAGCCCCTGAAGACAGCCAGTTGTGTATAATAAAGCTGATTAATCTTGTTTTGTTTTCGTTTCCAGGTTGTAGTGCCATGATGATTTTGAGTTAATAAAGAATGTTCGTTTTGAGTATGTTTACCATTAAAGATATTCAGTTAGTGTCGAATTTTGATGTATGCTCTTTCGGTCATAGTGACCAATGTATTCTTAGGTTGATTAGCACTGTCGTATTTATTTTGGTAGGCGGTAAGGTCATGATCGGTGAGCACTAATTAGTAGATCCCTATGAGTGGGCGTCACCCAACACGGATGGGAGCGCTCGGGAGAGGTGGCCATTGGCCCCTCAATGGGGAGGCGGTCCCTTCTAAGGATGGGTCGCCGGAAGTAAAGGAAAGGCGGTCAAGGCCCCTTCCTTTGTAGGAGGGGTTACAGCCCCCTCCTGGGGAATTTCCCGGGGCCAGTGACATCTGCGACGGCAGATGCGGTAAGTTGTGTGGGGTTGGGATAAGGGACACGATACCTTCTACATACCTCACACGAGTATTCGAACGACCTTTAACTGGCGTCGAATTTTAGGTGCCCCCGTCAAGTCAAGGGAAATTGGTAGTAGTTGCACTTGAGGTACGCCTCCGTGCTGTCGCCCATCCCAAGTGGGAGGGGTAAGTCCGGTTAGGGATCTTGACACCGGTTATGACCTTGCCGTTGGCCCTTAAACGTTAGGTTGTACAATTTCAATATGTCAAGAAATGTTTTGTAGGTTGCTAGTTCGGCTAGGAGAACCTCTGTATTAGAGAATCTGTTAAGGTTAGCCAAACATCGCAATATGGTAATGAAATTGTACATAACATGAAACGTTTAATGTTTTAATTTTGTTTTAATAAATACGGCCGGGATGGTCACTCCATCCCACTTCCAAAAACTTCAAGAACTGTTTCCGGTTTCACTCCTTTTGGGGATTGTGTTGAGAGGGGGTGGCGGGTATCTCGGCTATAGGATAACATGGCTAAGAACTGCTCAGGGCAGGTGTTAGCTTTTGGAGATATTTGCGCTTAGCGTGAATATCTCCAAAAGTTGGTAATAGGAGATAGCGATGTTAGCGACTGTTTCCAGTCGCTAACATCATGGCACGCCCACTTTGCATGTCATTAGTGATAAATATCACTGACATGCAAAGTGGGGCCCAAGATGGTCGCTATCTCCTACTAGCTGTCGCTAACTGGTGTTAGCGACAGCTAGGTAATAGGGAGATAATTTTATCTCCGCTTTCTTGGCTTTTAAAGCCAAAAAAGCGGAGATAAACCCCCTTGTAATTCGCAATGTAGATTGCAGTAAAAGAATATATCTACGTCCTTCCGAACTGTAATATCTACTTTCAATGTATGTAAATCAAGAACCAGTGAAATGCATATTAATAGACATCATGCTGCTGTCACATTTGCATACATAGAGAGCCTGACATTCATTACAGTATGTTGCTGTGCTGTTTAGAACGGAAATATTGTAATATTAAATTGTCAAAAAATAGATCTAGCACTTTTAGAATTGACAATTCTCTCTCAATATGTCAAGTGCATCTAAATAAATCATAAAATACTCCAATGGGCCCTGAGTTGGGCATATGAAGGTAGCATATGTTACTGATGCACCGTGCCAGCCAAGAAAACCCTGAGGCCATTTCAATGTTTCTAATGAAATAATCAGTACAATGTCCAAGGCGATGCTGTTTTAGGGCCAAGTGCTGACGGATATCAATAAGAAATGCAACATTTGGCAAACTCCCCGCTATTCCTGTCTAAACTAGACATCTCGCTCTCCCTTGGGCGCTTTCACTGCCTCCAGTGTCCTTTGAATAACACCGTGAAAGTCTCAACAGTACGTTTAGTCGTACATATTCCACAGAAGATGCTCTGGGTTTCCTTCCTTTCTTCCAAGTTGCAAAAAAAGGTGCTCTGGCTAGATTCATACCTGGATGTAGCAGTGAATACAAAACGATAACTTTGGCATTAAAAAGTAAGTCTCTTCTGCAAGTGGTTTAAGTACAGTTTGCCAATATCAACCATCAGGAATTTCAGTATTCTCTGATTAATACCTTGGAAAGAGATTCCACATCTTCTTCTTCAGAGGCAAAGGGTAAACTAAGAGGCCACAAGATGCACAAAAACGTCTGAGTCTTTGTTAAATTGATGAGGCTCTAATTCAGGTTGACACACTACAGTTCACTCCCAGGCGTGTGGAAGATCTGAAGAGGTGTGGACCCTGTGTCTAAGACATGAAAAGAGCCTTAAAGGAGTGGACCTGCTCTTTCTCTTGAAACATGGACAAAGATGTGCTCCATAAGGGAAACATTGCAGTATATGTGTTCCCTGCGGGGCAGTGTACCTACATTTGTAAGAGTCTTTACAAAGGATTCCAAGTTTATCTCTACAATCGATGTTGAACACAACCTACAGCAGGACCTTCTGCCTTCCACGACCAAGTCACCCAGACCTACTAGAAATATAGAGAACCTGACGTAGGGTGATGCTATCCATTTCCCATTCTACCAGGATTACTATGGCCTAATTACGAGTTTGACGGTTCTCAGAATTCCAGACTCGTAAGGGGGCAGTGGTGGCGGTCGACCGCCACATTACAACCCTAGTGGCCGTGCCACCCTGAAACCGCAAACTCAGTGGTCCAGAGGCATTCGTATGCTTGGTGGGACCGCACCAAGGTTTTCATGGATGAAAGACCTGGCAGAGAGGAAGCACAGGGAAATTACAGGGCCCTCTTGTGCCTCACGCTCTACGGATGCACATAGGGGGGGGGGCACAACATGTGGCCCCCTGTGTGCATGCACAGAAGTTCCAGCACGGCAAGAACTTTTCATTCTATGCCATGCTGGAACTGTTTTTGTCGTTCCATTGCGGTGCCTATTTTATGAGCACCGCCGTGGAAACGCCAAAGCAATCGCCTGTCAGTATACAGTGGGTGTGTCTCACTCAGGTTTGGCGGTGCGGGGCTGGGCGATCCTGCCACCACACCATCAAACATGCAATCAATCAGTCCCTAAGTGTTAAGAGAAAGCCTTGGATTAGAAATGGAACTGTGAATGTGAACGCATTTATTTTCTTCAAAATCATGTAAATAGTAGACAGTGGATCATATTGTGTACAAGTATAACTTTCCTGCCTAGTCTGAGGGGTTCCCTGACTACCTTACCCTATTTTACATTGGCAGCTTATTTTGAGTTAAAGGTGAGTTAATTTTGCTCAGATTTGCACTCCTCAACTCCCTCTTCCAAAGTCTTCCTTTTTCTTGACTAACACTGACTCACTCACTGCCTTTGTTACACTTTTCAACCCAAGAAGGCTAAAACCCCCCAAGCCTCAGAACTGTGTAATCCTTTCCGAAAATTGATTTTTTTCTGGAGTAACTCCCTGCTTCTGATGCTGTGAGAGTAACACAATGGGCCCGATTCACAGAACTAATTTAAGACATAATCCTAAACTTACTCCCATTTTGGTATTCACAGAAGGTGCGTACGCATCAATGAGTAAGTGCCTTCTGTGAATACCAAAATGAGTAAATGCCTTCTGTGAATACCAAAGCGGTAGTAAGTTTAGGATTTTGTTTTAAGTTAGTTCTGTGAATCGGGCCCAAGTTTTTTTGCAACCCTTTTATTTGTTGTTTTAACTGAGGCACAAAAGTTTGTCTATCTTGTTGGAGTTAATTCTGGTCTCACAATGGGGATTAAGGTCTGCCTGCCTCCAGGACTTCTCCAGAACACAGGGGCATATTTACAAGCCCTTAGTACAACTGGATCATCACTTTTTTTGAAGCTCCAATGGCACTCTATGAAATCCCATATTTATAAGGCCATGCTAAACCACTTTGCGTGGCTTAACACAGCCTTGTAAATATGGCCCCTGCCGCAAAGGAGTGTGCAATGGGTATTGCTGTGGGTGTTCCTAGCAACACCCATTGCTTTTTGACACTGCTCCAGATTTACAAGGATCTGTAACCGTGAGGCAGCACCTTTCAAAAGGAGGCATTAAAGTGGCGCAACTTGGAGAAATACTTTTACTTCTCCTCGATTTATTCTCTTTCTATGTGCCCTGCATTCTGCAGCACACTTCGAAGGCTTCCTGCACAAACACAATGACACTCTTGCACCATGGTGCAAGGATGCCTGCGTGGCGCTAGGCAGCTTTTTTTAGTGCGGTCACAGGGGAGAACACTGGTATGCACCATATTCTAAGTACGTTGCATCCTTGTGTTTTGAAAATGGCAGAGTGCCAGGCCCGGACTGGCCATAGCGGGCACCGGGCAATCCCCCGGTGCGCCGCACGGGTAAGGGCTGGTTTTGGGTCCCTGGGGGCCGTTTTTGTTACAGGGCTGTTTTTGCAGTATAGCAAAATGGGCCATGTACAAAAATCGTCCAAAAACCGGAGGTGGGGCCCGGGGGGCGGACGGGGCAAAGTGCTCGGGGGGCGGCCAAGCACTTTGCCAGGACCGGTTGTGGTTCCCAGTCCAGCCCTGCACGGTGCAGAACAATTGCTTGTGGCATCACGCTGCGCCATTTTCATGTAAATATGCCACTCACAGTCAGTTTACCATGCTCAGACTGTCGGTGCCCGCCGAGGACACAATCTCTGGACCTAATTCAGTAAGGTAAACTCACACTTTTGTGTAAGTGTACTAATTTTTGGTATTGCAGAGAGCCTGCAGTTAGGGTGGAGAACTTGCCATAAAAAGAACAGACAGGCCTGCCTTTTAGTGTGCAGAATTTTCCATCCCGACTGCGGGGTGTCCGTACTAATTACTATTAACTCACAGTTTTCAAATACTTAAAAAATAGCAAACTTACGAAAAGTGTATGTTTACCTTTGTGAATTAGCCGCTCTGTGTCTTTGGTTAATTTTTTTCTTACATCAGTTTTACTCTTAGAATTATATTTTTCTGTTATTCTTGCCTTAGAAATCACGAATGATCCATTCTAGGAATTATAGTGGGATATACGTAGCTTTCTAAGGGCATTTTGCCTTTCTTATCTAATTCAGTATAGCGGCTATTCTATTGCTTTGTCTTGTCTTTGTCTTGTCTCCTCCCACTTCTACCATTAAATGAGTGCATGAGATATGAAAAATGGTCATTGAAAATATGGCGATACAAATAATGATCATATAGAAAATCAGGAACCGCAAGAAGAAGGACAATAGTTCCAATTAGAAAAGTTGGACCAGGAATAAAGAAACAGTCCCTGCTGGTGCAGTCATAAGCTTTGCTCTGGAGCACATGACACACGGCAGTATTTAATAGGAGAGGACCACTGAAGCATACCGAACATTCATAATTGGCTTCTAACACTGCATCTAAGTTCACAGGGAGCATAGTAAGTATGCCAGTAATACCAGTTCCAAAGCAGTAATGATCAACACCTGTTTCCATAGAGCTGTGTTTGCATTACACACATTTAAGACAGCAGTACAAAAGAAAGCCAAGAAGCGCATCTGGCAAAGATTCTGGGGCATATTAACAAGGGCAGTATCGCTGCTTGAGAGGAACTTTTTGTTGCTAAAGCGGCGATATTTTCATCGCCCTATTTATTAGTGTATGTTAACTCCCGTTTTCCTGATGCCTCGCTTTGCATCTCTAATGAGATGCAAAGTGGGCATCACTGGGCGTACCCCTGATGGACTACCTTGTAAAATATCGCTGAATGTACATCGCAATATTTACAAGGTGGCACACGCATTTTAGGAGACGGTCGTTTTTTGGCGAAAACCGTGTTTTTCACCCAAAACGTCTGCTAAAATGCTGACTTACCTATACCTGACAATGGGGAGGGATTATGCTGATACGACCCCAGGGTCGTATCATCAAGGTTATCACCGTTTTTCATGGAACATCGCTGGATAACCAGAGATGTTCCATGGAAAACACTGCTATCGCTGGAAAATTATCGCCATTGTGCTATGCGTTGTTAAAAACAGCAATAGCATGGCGATAATTGCCAGCGATAGCCAGCGTTAAATAAATTCTCGCTAACAGCGGCCAGCAATAATTATGACTGCCGCTTGATAATATGCCTTTCTGTGTGCAAACACAACAAAGTAGGACTGTGACATCTCTGGATCAGGAGCTCTTAATAGCATTCTAGGAGGAAGCATTTGTGACTTATTTTATTACTCTCCTTCCGGTATATAAATATATATATATATATATATATATATATATATATATATATATATATATATATATATATATATATATATATACATATTCCAACAAGGTTGCCTGTCAAGGAGAAGGGAGCCTCACTCGAAGATCCAATTTGAGCCACTTTTATTCAATGTAGAAACAGCGTGCACAAACCCCAGCTAGCAGCATGTATAGTCCTGCCTGACGCGTTTCATGCGATGAGCATTTCATCAGAGGCACTGGACTGTCCTTAGAATAGCACGGCATTTCCTGGTACCATATTAACTTCCTTGAGTCACGCCCCACTAGGGCGCGGCCACTCCTGTGGCCTGATGGTACTTGTGGTACCAATCTTGCGTTAATGCGCTGTCATAACTATTCCTGGTTGTGAATTGTTTAATCCCCAGTGGGTGTTGCCGCTTAGTTCGTTATCACACTGCTTTTCTCTCCTCACAGAGAACCGGCATCTTCTTTCCTTCGCACAGCGTCATCAAACGTCTCTGCAGGACGGCCATTCACAGCCCCGGGGCTCCACATCGCGGCTCAGGCATGCCGCTAGTAATTCCAACAAGGTTGCCTGTTAAGGAGAAGGGAGCCTCACTCAAAGATCCAATTTCAGCCACTTTTATTCAATGTAGAAACAGCGTGCACAAACCCAAGCTAGCAGCATGTATAGTCCTGCCTGACGCGTTTTGTGTGATGAGCATTTCATCAGAGGCACTGGACTGTCCTTAGAATAACACCGCATTTCCTGACACCATATTAACTTCCTTGAGTCACGCCCCACTAGGGCGCGGCCACTCCTGTGGCCTGATGGTACTTGTGGTACCAATCTTGCGTTAATGCGCTGTCGTAACTATTCCTGGTTGTGAATTGTTTAATCCCCAGTGGGTGTTGCCGCTTAGTTCGTTATCACGCTGCTTTTCTCTCCCCACAGAGAACCTGCATCTTCTTTCCTTTGCACAGCGTCATCAAACGTCTCTGCAGGAGGGCCATTCACAGCCCCGGGGCTCCACATGCCTGAGCCGCGAAGAGGGGCCCTGGGGCTGTGTACAGCCCTCCTGCAGAGACGCCACATGACGCCTTTGCAAAGGAGCGAAGATGCTGGTTCTATGCGGAGTGAATCCAACAGCGTGATGCTCATCCAGGCTGTACCACCCACTTGGGATCATTTGAATATATTTCAGTATAGTCACGACAGCGCACTAGTGAAAGAACTGTACCATCAGGCCAACGGGGTGGCCGCGCCCCTTTGGGGCGTGACTTCACAAAGTTAAATGTGGCACTGAAAAATAACCGTGCTATAATGAACATTGTCCAATGCCTCTGAGGAAGTGCTTTTAAGCAGGAAACGCTTCAGACAGGACATCAATTTGCTGCGAGCCCAGGTTTTCACACGCTGTTGTCTGCACTGAATAAAGGTGGTTTACAGTTTATCTTCGTGGGAGGCATCCTTCATTCTCTACAGGCAATTGTTTTGGATATATATATATATATATATATGTCTGCTTGATGGTAATAAATCACGTAATTTGAAAAACTTGCTGTGGTGGTCCGTTTCCTGATTTGTGCCACCGGGCACTGTGGAGTCGTGGATTGTGCTTGCATATATATATATTCACTGAAAAAAACATAGGTTTCACACCAGTTATAGTTAGCTGGAAATTTTACTGACATAAAACTATTGAAATTCCCACGTTATAGTTAGTTGGACTCACTATAACTTGCGCGCCTGTAATGCACTGCTGATGACGTCACATATTACATCACTCATGACATGGTCAGTGACATCACTCATGACATCACTGATGACACTATCCAGTGAATGTGTGTCTTTCCGAAAAATAAATATGTTTTATATATGTATATGTAAAGGTCGATGGAAGAATACATTTTTAAATTAGTGTCTTAATGGATGTTTTTAAAAAAAAAATGGATTGGTTAACTGGCTTATTAAGTGTATCTTAGTGAATACATATATTAGCGAGTAATGTTTACATTTTTAAATATATGTATCAGTGTTTCACTTTGTGTATAAGTGGCTGCATGGGTTGGTGAGTAGCTACATGTGTGTGTATATGGGTTATTAGATGTTTTTTTAGTATCAGTATGAGTGTCTGTATGGTTTAGTGGGGGTATTACTTAGCACATAGATGCATAAATGACTGACTCACTGTTTGTATATGAAGACAGCATATGTGCAGGACGGTATGGGTGGATGAGTGTGTATATATGTGTGTTAGTGAGTGAAGGACTGTCTCACTAGTGTCTTTATCAGTAATAAGCATGAGTGGAAAATCCGTTCCGCTCGCGGATTTTGCGGATTTTCGGTAAATTCGCAATCCGCAAACTCTCGCGAATTTACCGAAAATCCGCAAATTCGCACGCAGCAGATTTTTTTCCTTGGTGATACAATATTGCGGCGTTCACTTACCGTCATTCAGCATTTGCCGAGTTGTTTTTCTCGATATTTTGCAAGTGCTGCGCCATTTTGGATCTTGCTGCGGGATCCCGCGGAAGTTTGGCAATTGCGAACATGTAGGTGTGGCGGACAGCAACAATCTCGCACTCGCGAAATTACAAAATTTGCAATTCTGCACAAGAAATCCACTAGCTCGCAGCATAGACCTTCTGAAATCGATGATTTTTATCAGAATAACTCCTCAGGTTGACATTTGCCTGCACTTTTTTGGATTTGAGGCCTTTTGACTTTCTTTGGATCACTTTTGGATTAGAAATCAACTTTCACAAGTAAGTTTGTTTGGGGCATTACAGTTGCTGTTCTGCAGAAAAACTAGTTTTGCAAAACTGAAAGCACTCAGCAGGTGCAAAAGTTCACTCATCATTAGTAACCATTCCCTGTAGTGCTTCCTGACTGGGGCCCCTCCAGAGTTTAGTTGCTAGTTGCAACAATTCTATGACCCTGCTCTGACCCTCACAGCAGGCTCATAGAATAGCTACAAGTAGGCCACAAAGGTCCTGGAAAAAAATTGCACTGCAGCAGAAAGCAAATTACAGATAAGGAAGCAGGTGCCAGACTGGAATTTTAAAACAGTGACACATTAATAAATCAACCCCAAATTAATTCATGCCAGTTGAAGCAGGGCAGGTGTGCTTGCTTTTCCCCCCCATAATCTACAGTGATGAATTAGAGGGTGGCTTTGATGTACCAGAGGGTGGCATGGGTGAAACAGAGGGTGGCAGTGGTGAAACAGAGGGAGCTGTGAACCTGTGATGATGAACCAGACGTAGAAACAACATAGTCGCGACCGTTGCGAGCCGACAAGTAAGTTCGCAATTGCGAACTGGTACAAAACCCTCGCGAACTGGCAGAAACCCTTGCGAACACAAAAAAAAATCCGCAAATTCGCAAGAATTCGCGGATTTTGTGGATTGCGAGTTCACAAATACGCAAATTCGCGAACGCCAGATTCGCAAAATTTGCCCATGCTTAATCAGTAATGACATATGTTTTAATCTAGTATATGTGAGTATTGATGTATATAAGTGAGTATATGTCAGAGTGAGAGATTGTAAGAGTTCCTGTTTAAATAAGTATGTGTTTCTATAAGTGATTGTTTAAGAGAGTAAGTATGTGTAAGTTTCTTTAGAAGTAAGCTGGTAGTGTGTGTATAGTTGTATATGCAAATAAATGGATGTTCAATAGTTTATTTGCATGTGTGAGTATGTGTGTGAGTAACTTTTGGATGACTGTCGGTGTGTAACAGGATGTAGAGGTGTATCACTACATATGATGAGTGAGTATATGTATGAGTGACTATATAGAACTGTTGGTGAATGAGTGGATGTGTATATAGATGGTGGAATTACTAAATTGGTTGTTGTAACTGGTATGGGTATCTCCATTTTTTTGAAAATGTTAGTTTCTATTTTTGAGTATGTGTTTCAAGAGTTACATTACACTGAGAGGAGGTCTGTCACTCTGTCACAAGTATGGTGTCATCAGTGATGTCATGAGTGATGTCACTGACCATGTCATGAGTGATGTAATATGTGACGTCATCAGTAGTGCATTGCAGGCGCGCAAGTTATAGTGAGTCCAACTAACTATAACGTGGGAATTTCAATGGTTTTATGTCAGTAAAATTTCCAGCTAACTATAACTGGTGCGAAACCTATGGTTTTTTCAGTGAATTTAATAGGTTTTTTAAATGCTAATTCCTAACTATAACTGGTGAGAAACCTCTGGTTTTATTAGTGAATTTCAAAGGTTTTTTAAATGCTAATTCCTAACTATAACTGGTGTGAAACCTCTGTTTTTTTCAGTGAATTTCATAGGTTTTTTAAATGCTAATTCCTAACTATAACTGGTGTGAACCCTATGGTTTTTTCAATGAATTTCAAAGTTTTTTTAATAGCAAATTTCTATAGCTATGAAATGTAATATTTTTTAAATGAATCCTATATTGTATATTTATGTAATACTATTTTTTTAATGTATATTGTTCATCATTTAAAAAAAAAAATTGTCTTGGAGCGCTCCCGGTGCGCGTACCGGGCGCTCCCCCCGCGAAATTTAAATTCTTTTTTTTGGCATATATGCCCCTCCTAAACTCCCCTCAGAAAACCCAGAGGGTCAGGGGGTGTCAACCGTGCCCCCTTTTACCCATTCCCAATGTTGTTTGTCCTCCATCTTGTGTCTCAATTCGACCGAAACACAAAATGGCGGACTCCCGTAGCGCTCCCGGCGTGCGTACCGGGGCGCGCACCGGTAAGCGCTCCCCAAAAAAATGGGGGAAATAAAATTACATAAAAACCACTGGACAGACTTTCACCAAATATAGAATAGGCCCTACTACATACCAGTCCCTACCATTATCCCAAATTTGATGGTATTCCATTGAGCCATTTGGGCTGTAGCCCTGTCTAAATATCCTGAGGTAAATTACATGACAAAAACACATATGAAGTGTTACAATTTACACCCAATTAAAATATTACTTTCATTTTCTACTTTTTTTTCCTGACATTTGATTGGTTATGTACATGAATATAAATGAAAAATGAGAGGGAAACAGCCATTTTGACTACAACTACCTGAGATACATCTTTAAAGGATTTTCTCATTTGTCTTCATCACCTTTCTATAAGGTAAGCTATAAATTTGTAAGGGGCACTTTAAGTTCATTTGTAAAAACGTTTTCTGACAGTTATTTACTATCCCTCTGTTATAATTACAGATTGAGATAGGCTTCTCTGTTATAGTTATAGATTGAATTAGACTTCTCTGGTATATTTATGAATTTTCTTAGGCTTCTTCACCTACACTTTTTTATATTTCTACTTCCTACCTCATACCATACACTGCCCAAAGATAACTTCACTGTTAAAAACTCACAAATACCTGTCTGAACTTAAACCCAACAGTGCCCTATCTCTACTGATATATTTATGTTTTATGCAATTTACAGCAAGAAAATGGAAGGAGAACAAAACAAATTTAATATTTCATTCAAAATTGATCTGGAGAACAATCCTAAGGAAGAGATTGATGAATTAGACTTTTTGGATCAGTCTCTGGACCAAGACTTACTTAATTGTGTGGAAGAAATGGAATCATCAAATCCAAATGAGGACATACCTGACGATATAATGTTGGAAATTCTTTTAGATTTTGAAAAATCACAGCAATAAATATTTATTTAAAAATTGTTCGAGACATTATTCTTTTTTATATGTAAATTATGAAATAGTACCAAAAGGAATATAAAGTGAGACTTATAGTATACTGTGCAACTTATTTGTGTTACATAGTAATTTTGCTCATAGTTACTTCCTTTCTTCCACTATATTATCTCCAATGTGTAGTTAACATCTCTTTATCATCTCCTGCCTCCATGTTGTTTCTGCTTTCCTGACAGACTATAGTATAGATTCCATATACCACAATAACTTCTGTAACAGCATGCAAATTATCTACAGAGGACACAGTCTACATTGAATTTAAAACTCTGCATTGGTACCTACATGCTGGTACTTATATCACACACACAACACAACAACTCTATGCAGAGCTACCCTACCTCTAAGCACTTTAAATTATTATTTTACTATTTCACTGGGTTTTCCCCTCGTACGCTCCCAGGTACGCTCCCCGGTGCGGGTACCGGGCGCTCCCACCGCAAAAATCGAAAAAAAAAGGAAAGAAAAATTGCCCCGCGGGGCCCTTTTTTGGCCCCCACATCAAACCCAGGGGGCCAGGGGGTCTACCCTGCCCCCTTTTGGTCATTTCCCCCTTCGTCAACCAGTGCCAAAGTTATTCAAAATAGAATTTTGAGATTTTGCATTGAAAAAAATCCTAACTATAACTACCTACTGGCGACCGCCAGTAGATAATATATATATATATATATATATATATATATATATATATATATATATATATATATATATATATATATATATATATATATATATATATATATATATATATATACATATATATTACCTACTGGCGGTCGCCAGTAGGTATATATAGTTAGGATTTTTTCCCTATGGGATTTTTGAAAATTCTATGTCTAATAACTTTGGCGTTTGTGGACGGAATCGGCTGAAATTTTCAGGAAAATGGCACATTTTGTTTCTGAGCAGCTCCTGGAAATTTGGGGGGGTTTCGTCAAGGGGGGGCTGAGAAAAAAGGGGGGTCCCAAAACGCGTTTTTAACATTGAGTTTTCCATAGGGCGGTTGGACTCACTTTTAGCTCGAACGGCTGAATGGATTTGCACGAAACTTGGCAAAATTGTAGGGACTGTTAGCCCGATGTGCCTTTGCTAGGTCTCAATATATGTGCTTCAGTGGATTTTGAGAAATTAACGTTTAAATCAAGATATATATCTGTAACAGCGCTCCGGGCAGCGCTCCGGTTCGTGTACTTTTCGCTTATCGGAACTTTGCGAAGCGAAGCTGATTGGCTCTCCGGTGTCTGTCAACATTCTAAACAGTCCGGTGCGGCCGCCATCTTGTCTCTCGGTAGGATCGAGAGACAAGAGGAGGCCAAAACAAAGGGGGAAATTTTGATAAGGGGGCATAGTAGATCCTCCCTGACCCCCTAGGTTTTATGTGGAGGTTGTAAAAGGTCCCTGCAGGGCAAAAAAAAAAATAAAAAAAAATTATTTATGCGTGGTGAGCGCCTAGTACGCGAACCGGGAAGCGTTCTGGGCAGCGTACTATAAGGATAAAAGAATGATAGACTTTTCTAATACTGTATGTTAATTATTTGTTGTTTTTGTTGGGTTTTTTTTGTTTTCTTTATTTTTAATTTTTTTTTTATTATGATTGTGTTTCATACTTTATTAAATTTTCTAACATTTCATTGTCAGAAATGTCATAATTTATTATAGGGTGTAATTTTTTTTCATTTTGAAGCAGGTTGTCCACTGCTTCAACACATTGTAGAAGTTTGTGGTCTCTACTTTCATCCATAAAGTCATCAATTTTGTCTTGGCTGCTCTCCTTCAGTTCAATTGAAAATGTAACTTGTTGTTCGCCTTCCATTTTGCCTGAAATTTTGAATAAAAAAATATATATTAGTAGAGATTGGGCACTGTTGGGATTAATTTTAGATAGGCAGTTTTTATCAGTGAATTTTTCTTTTGGCAGTGTATAGTATCAGAGTGGAAATATGACTATAAAAAAGTGTATGTAATTTAACGAAGAGAAGCCTAACTCCATTCATAACTATAACAGAGAAGTCTATCTAAATCCATAACTACTACAGAGGGATAGTGTATATGTATCAGAAAAAGTCTACCATATCAAGTTATAGTGCACAATATACTTCATTTTTCAAAATAACAACTTACCTTCAGAAACAAGTTGAAGTCTTAGGTAAGTATTGAAATGTGATGTACAACAAGAAGTAGTAGTCAAAATGGCTGTGTTTTCTTCTCTTCCTTTATATATATTCAGGTATATAACCAATCAAATATCAGGTAATAAAAGTAGAAAATGAAAGTAACATTTTTATTGGTTGTCAATTCCAACACTTCAGATGTGTTTTGTGAAGTAATTTACCTCAAGGTATTTAGAGAGGTCTACAGGCTTAATGGCTAAATGGAATTTCAATCAAATTTGTGAAAATGAAAGGGATTGTTATGTAGTATGAGCTAATCTATATTTGGTGAGAGTGTCTCCAGTCCTTTTTCTGTGAATTACTTTCCCACCTTTTTTTTGGACCGCTTCCCGGGAAGCAGTTTAGTCCGCGAACTAGAAGCGTAACGGGAGTCCACCATTTTGTGTTTCGGTCGAATTAACATATAAAATGGAGGTTAAATAATGTTCAGAAAGGGTAGAAGGGGACACGGTACAAGTATTTTGACCCCCCAGGTTTTCTGAGGGTGGCTGAGGAGGACCATATGTGCGGAGAAAAAACATTTTTTAAATAATTTTGGGCGGTTAGCTTCCAGTTCGCGTACCGGGTAGCGCTCTTTGAGCGTAGTTTGTTGAAAATTACAGAAATAAGTTAGAGAAAAGTATTAATTGTGAGTGATCAGATGAAGGGTAGCTCTGAGAAGAGCTTTTGGGTTTATGGTACATTTAGGTACTTATAAGTAGGTACCAATGCACAGTCTTAAATTCAGAATGAAAATTCTGTTGCCCTCATCTGAGAAGTGAACTCCATCTCCTCTGTAGATATCTTGCATGTAGTAACGCAAGTTATTATTGTACAGGGAGCCCATTCCATGGTCTCTCATGAAAGCTGAAACAGATTTGTTTACATGCTTCCTCGCTTTCTCAATTTGTGGACCAAATTGGTTGGACCACCTCCATTTCTGTCTTTGGCATATATTGGAATATACCAAGGCAGTTTGAGGAAAAAGTGCCATTAATTGCTCAAAGGTGTCCTTTAAAAGCATTTCCAGACCTACTCCTGTTAAAGTGCCCAAATCATTACCTCCACAATGCACTATTAACAGGTCAGGTTTTGGCAAATGCATAAAGGTTTTCACCAATGGTATCAATTGGTGACATTTTAATCCTCTTTGGCCCAACCATTTAATTTCCACATCTTGTAAATTGAGGTTGTGTAAATTTCTGTTGTCAGCATACCTTTGAGCCCAGTGGATGTAACTATGTCCAACAATCCAGACGTTAAACATGGTGGGAGAAGGTTGGGCTGCAGTCAGTTGAAGTGTGGTAATGAAAGGGCAGTTGAAACAGTAGGAGTTTGTAAAGAAAAAAAACTTGGATTTCCAATGCTAATGATTCATTAGCAGTGATTGGTGCATTTCCATTTCTGAAAACAGAAAGTTAGGGTGCATGGATGTGTTCTTGAAAGATGTAATTTCAATGGTCAAGGAAGAAACTTTTAATGAAAGATTGCACTGGATACGCAGGTGCACTGAGAGTTCAGAGTTCAATTGAAACATTGTTGTGTGAATTTGCAAACATGAGAGGTCTTCCAGGAGGTCGTTGCTATGGAAAAAAGGCAGAGAGGGCAGAGGGGGGAAGGGTTTTGATTGGCTAATATGAGAGATATGTGAAATGAATATCTGTATTTCTGTGCTTTCAATAGCTGCAGCCTCTGGAGTGCATCCTTTTTCTTCTGCTGAAGACAATTTGGTGTATTTCTGAGACTGTTTTTAAAATCCAAAAAGTATTTGCTAAGGTGAGAAAAGATTTATTTATTTTAGATAGAGAATAGAATGATTTAAGGAGAAAATGATGAAGAAAGCTGTGTTTTAAAACTGTGGCTTTGTCTGTAGTGATATAGAAATAGATTTTGTTACTTTGAGAAATTGTATTTGCATATTCGGTGTAGGATTCTGGCATGCAGTAACTCAAGTTATTGTTGTATATGAAGCGCATTCCATGGTCTCTTATGTAAGCTGAAACAGATATGTTGTTTTTAAAAACCATTTTTGAAATCAATTACATTTCTGGATATGTACTGTTAGAGCTTCATAGGTTGTTTTGGGTCATATTTATAAGGCATTTGAGTGTCTTTGATGTTATTTTTTCATTTTTAAATGGAAAGCATTCCTCATGGGGCAAGTGTCTTGTAAATACGCTCTCACCTGCGCTTGGCAAATTTAGATTTTGATTATGGGAGTTACATAGCCATGTTAATAATGTCGGAAAAATGGTGCTAGGGCATTCTAGAAAACGCTTTCATGTGTCTCAAGGACATTTTCAGTCATTTCCTCTTGAATGCAGGTATACAATTGATTTATATGCTGTGTTTAAAAACGATTCTTTTCTATGATGTTATTTTTTCTCTTTTAAATGGAAAGCGTTCCTCATGGGGCCCTGAGCAGTTCTTAGTCATGTTATCCAATGGGAGGTGGATAACATGGCTAAGAGCATTTGCTGAATAATGCATGAATATCGTTGACTTTTCAGCGTTATTCATGCATTGCGGCCGTTTTTTTTCGCATTTGCGAGCAGTTCTTAGCCATGTTATCCAATGGGAGGTGGATAACATGGCTAAGAGCATTTGCAGGATAATGCATGAATATCGCTGACTTTTCAGCGTGATATTCATGCATTGCTGCCGCTTTTTATCGCTAAGGAGAAAATGATGAAGAAAGCTGTGTTTTTAAACTGTGGCTTTGTCTGTAGTGATATAGAAATAGATTTTGTTACTTTGCGAAATTGTAATTGCATATTCGGTGTAGCATTCTGGCATGCAGTAACACAAGTGTGCTTGGCAAATTTAAATTTTGATTATGGGAGTTACATAGCCATGTTAATAATGTCCAAACAATGGTGCTGAGCAGTTTTTAGCCATGTTATCCAACATGGGCTTCGATTGGATTTCCACAGAGCATATTATGAAGCCCATTATCGCCGCTTTATCAGCCGTTTTCGGCCGATAATGCGACGATAATTTTAGTGTTCAGGTTTGATAATATTTCCCTACATTCGCAGGGCTAGGTGATAGGCTGAGACCACCCTGGCATGTAAAATGGTTGCCGTGCACGACAAAATTGTGGCATTGTAAAAAAGGCAAGTTGGCGCAGACATTGTGTCTCAATAAGGATTCATTTATAACAATGTGGCATTTTATCAAGCCTGTGCGCTACAATTATCGCCGCTTTATCGGCCGAAAACGGCCGATAAAGCGGCGATAATGGGCTTGATAATATGCTCTATGGATTTCCAATCGAAGCACATGCTAGATGTGAAGACATCTAAAATGGGCTTCGATTGGAATTCCACAGAGCATATTATCAAGCCCATTATCGCCGCTTTATCGGCGATAATTTTAGCGCACAGGCTTGATAATATGCCCCAAAATATTTTATCGCACTGAGAAATTGGTGGTCAACACTTCCTGATTTCCTTCGAATCGAACGTTAACAGACGTCACGCAGCAAAAAAAAAAAAAAGCTCACGCACAGCCGCTGGAACACATGTATCAACATATATGAGACTCCTCAGCCACCCTCAGAAAATATAAGGGATTAGGATACGTCTCCCGCACCTCCTTATTCCTAGTAATTTAATTAAAACGAAGCACAAAATGGCGTATTCTCGTGCAGTTTGCGGCCCAGTTCGGTGTTTGGGAAGCGGTTCTATCGTGAAAAATATATATTTTTTATTTTCCCCAGGGGACCCTTTAAAAATCCCAACAACATTCCTAGGGGGTCAACAGGGGTATACTTTGCCCCCTTTCATTAAATTTCCCCTTCGTTTTTCACCTCTTCTTCTCTCTCGATCCTACCGAGAGATAAGATGGCGGCCGCTCCGGACTGTTCAGAATGTTGACAGACACCGGGGACCCAAGCAGCTTCGCATTGCAAAGTTCCGTTTCGCAGGTGGGAGCGTATTTACAAGAAACTTGCACCATGAAGAACGCTTTCCATTTAAAAAAGAAAAATAACATCATACACAGTCATATGCCTTGATTTGCTATGTTAAATAATAAGTAGGGCATTAAGTTTTTGATGACTGTTATTCATTTACTGTTTGGTAATAGTGGTTATTAACATTTTTTATTATATTTTTCAACAGATTCAACTGCAGATTCTTTCATAGTTTGGAAAATGCCTACAAAAAATAGAATTAGAAAGGCTCGAAAACGTCAAAGACAGCACGGTGATGTTTTATTGCAGCAGTCCTCTTCCCTAAATACTTATCAAAATACCAAGAAAGCTCCGGGTAAGAGCACAAAATCTTTCTTAAAAAATATTTGTAGTAAAAAAAGTATTTATCGCCAAAATGTTTCAGTTCAGAAAAAGAAGAGTAATTTAAATGGAAAGGAAAGACCCATGAAAAATGTTACTGGTAGAGGAAGAGATAACTCTGTGCATGATAGTAGAAGGAAAGAACAGTTTAGGGATATTCGAAAACGAATGTTCCATAATAGGATAATAGTTAATTTAATAAAAAATATTAAGAAATGCAAACAGAAAGAGGCATTTTATAAGAAGAAGAAAAATGTCAAGAAAATTATTGATCATGCTTTTGAAATTAAGCGAAAGTTGTTTATTTTGGTAATCAATAGAATTAGGAAACTAAGCAAGGTAATTTCTGATTTTAAAACAAACAGTAGATGGAAGAGAGTAGTAAATCGTAGCAACTTTTGTGAAGTTTTTTCCTGAGAATGGATGCATAGTTCAAGTTCTGAGGCATTTTTTAATGAGGAGAGTTATTTTCAGGATAATGATTTGGTGCATGCAGTTGACATCAGTGGTCGAGCTTATGAAGTGAAGGATGGTTGTCCAGTTGAAAAAGAAAAACTTGTGACAACAGAGACAGAAGAGGCGCTAAGTGATGAGGTTTTAGGAAGACGTCCTAAGGCTCCTGTGTACATTTGGAAGTGTAGTTCTATTTGCAGTGTGCGACAGGTTTCCATCAATTTGCTTTGTGATTTTATACGGACATTTAATAAGAAAAGTTTGAAGGAGAAAATGAAGTTGTTGCAAGATTTAGATCCTTGTAGAGTAAGACAAATAACAGGTTTGCGTGGTCATTCACTGGCTTGTCTTTCCAGGAGAGTATGCCAGAGTGTTTTTCATCATTTCAGGATGCTAGCAGTGCATCATAATAAAGTGAGAAAATTAGTGAGAATGTTGTATTATGCAAAGAGTCCAGCAATTATGCTTAAACAATTATGTGCTGCTCTTTTGCATGGTTCTGAAATAGATGTGAAGAATATTTGTGAAGAAATTGAGTTTTGTTACTTTAGTAGTAAAGATGAGAATGTTCAAATTGACCCTGAAGTAGAGAGTAATGTGGAAGATAATGTACAGGTTTACAGTACAGATAATTTTCAGAAGGAAATTGCCACGTTTCAGATGAAATCAAGTGAGAGGCCTAATTTCACTTGTGTTTGTTGTCGACGCACTTATTATAAGAATCAGACTAAGGTAGTGGATTTATATGCAAAAAGTGAAAGGGAAAATAATAGTGAATGGAAGGATTTTGCCACATACTTGATGGTAGAAAATTATTTTGATTTGGGATCGGATCAACGTGTGTGTACTTATTGTTGTAATAAATTAAACCAAAATCAGATGCCTGCTAGGGCAGTTCATAATAATCTTGAATTGGTTGAGATTCCTTCTGAATTGAAGGATTTAAATACTTATGAATCTATTTTGATTCAAAGTATCCATCCCTTTCAGGCTATTGTAAGAATGGAGCCAAAGACAGGGAAGTTGCCTCCAGCAGATTTACAGAGAGGATTAAAGGGAAGAGTTGTTTATTTGCCTTTAGATTTGAATAAAAACATTAACACAATTGGATTAGAAGAAGTGGAAGAGGAACCTCTGGTTATCTTGGTTAATGGGGTTCCGACAAAGAATAAGAAAATATGGCAAGATTTATTGGATGTTAGGAAAGTCAAAAAGGCAACAGTGTATTTGAAGAAAAAAAATAAGTATTATAAGAATGTGTATGTTGCAGAAGAGGAAGTAAGTGATGAAGAGGATAGCGATTTGTGTGCTGGCCAAATTGAGAAAGTAGAGGCCTCTAAAAGTGAAGAAATATATGAACATTATAGTGTTCATCCTTTGCATTCCAAGGAAGTCATGGGGAATGCTATTGAGTTGTTTCAAATGAAACAAGCCAAAGGGAGTCCCATTAGTGTTTGGGAGGAAAGTTTGGAAGCTCGGTGTTTCCCACAGCTATTTCCCACAGGTCGAGGAGGAAGATATGATGAGCGATCTCATCAAATTCCTGCGTCTGAATACCGGACTTTACGATTATATGGAGAAGATCCTAGGTTTCGTCAATGCATTCCCTATTTGTTTCATCTCCTGTTTGAAAGCGATCTGTCTGGACTGTCATATGCAGTGAACCACATCTTAAAAAGTGGTATACAGATGCGAAATATCTCGGCAAGAGACTTTATGCATAAAGTCAATGTCCAAGATAGTATTTTGGATTCTCACTTAATTAATCTCATGGCGTGTCAGCGTGGTACTAATGAGTACTGGTATCGTCGTCATGGTGATTTAAAATGTATGCTGAGGAATTTAGGAACTCCGACATGGTTCCTCACTCTGAGCTGTGCCGAGTATGGCTGGGAAGACTTACTTGAATTTCTACGAGAAGCAAATGGAAATATTGAAAACATTGAATTCAAGACACCTGGAGAACTGTGTTCTTTGGATCCTGTGAATGTATGCAGGTACTTCAATCATAAATTTGAAGCTATGATGTCTTTCATCACAAATACGAAGAATCCACCTCTTGGAGAGGTGTTGGATTTCTTCTGGAGAAAGGAGTACCAAGCAAGAGGTGCTCCTCATATACATATGTTGTTGTGGATCAAGGATGCACCTAAATTTGGAACAGATCCCGATCACTTAGTGATGAATTTCATAGAACAGTATTCTACGTGTGCTGTTCCAAATGCAACGGAGAAGAAAAGCCTAAGAGAACAAGTTCTACGTTTCCAAAGCCATCGTTGTGGAAAGTACTGTCGTCGTAAATTCAGAAACAAGGACAAGTTCTACACCAAATGTCGTTTCAACTTTCCACGGCCGGTGATTTCTAAAGGAAAAGTGAACAGTTTGATGTCTTCACTATGACATAATGTGACGAGGAAATCACCCAAAAATACATACAATTTGAAAAGGAACGAAGAGTCCAAGTACATCAACGACTACAACCCAGTGATTTTGTCCATGTGGAATGCTAACATGGATATACAGTTTGTGGGTGACAACTGTATGGCTGTGGCTCGGTATGTGACATCTTACATCACCAAAAAAGAAAAGACAGAACTGAAGGATATGTGGGAGGACATTTCCCATGAAAAGAGCCTCAGCAAGAAGTTGTACAGTTTCAGTCTGAAGATGTTGTCGCATCGAGAAATCGGAGCTTACGAATGTTCAGATCGATTGTCTTCAGCAAGTCTCTATGCCAAATCTAGGAGTATCGTTTGGGCGAGTCTTGGTCTTGCTGCAACGCGAAATCGAGTTCTAAAACCTGTCCGGGAAATTGAGTATTTGGCGGAAAAGGAGCCAAACAGTACCGACATATTGAAGACCAACATGTTGGATACATATTATCCAAATCGAAGCAGTCACCTTGAGAATGTTTGTCTATATGAGGTTCTCCAAAATTATATATTCAAGAGGAACATCAAAGAAGATATTGAGAAAGGAGTGTATGCTGTAATTGGAAGTGAGGGATGCCTGGTCAAGCAAAGAAAATGCCAATTAGTAAACCATCGAAAATTGAGTGGTGAATCTCCAGAAAAAAAGGAGTTTTTCTATTTAGCACTTTTGCAACTTTTCAAGCCTTGGCGTGCAGAAGAGGAACTGCTTGGAGATTTCCTCTGTTACGAAGACTCTTTTAATGCAGCCAAGGAGTCCATAGAATGTCCTGCTTTTCCTAAATATCAAGAAATGCTAACTTTGGAAATTGAGCAGGAAGCAACGATTGCAGCCGAGATTGCCAGAGACAGTTCTCAGGACAGTCAGAGTTCTGTTTCATTGAGTCAAGATCCACTTGGAGGACCTATTATCGAAAATGAAGCTGCCACTGCTATGAATGAAGTGGAAAGAGCCATGGCACATGCTCAGGAGGATTCAGTTAACTTAGAAGACTTGGAAAAACAACTCAACGTTGAGCAGAGGAAAATATATGATGAAGTTACCAAGGAAATTGAGCACGGATTAAGTCATGAGAAGAAAGAGTGCTCATGTACGTCGTTGAAGCCTGTCCGACTGTACGTGAGTGGAGAATCGGGAACTGGAAAAAGTTTCCTCATTAAAGCAATTTCTTGTTATTTGCAGGAAAGGACTGAGTCATCGCTGTCTTGTGTTGTCACCGCTCCTACTGGACTGGCAGCACATAACATTTAAGGTATTACTTTGCATCGTCTACTGATGCTGCCGGTGGAGCATGACAACAAATTACAATACAACAAGTTATCTGGGGATGCTTGCTTTGAAGTTTCAAGAGTCTTGAGGAAAATGAAACTACTTATCATTGACGAAGTAAGCATGGTTTCCAATGTCATGCTTGCCTTTGTGCATTTGAGAATGCAAGAAGTACTTAAAACTGAATATGATGTGTTATTTGGTGGCAAACACATCATTGTTTTCGGAGATCTTCTGCAGCTGACACCAGTAAAAGGTCAACCTGTGTTCAAAATACTCACGCATGAAGATACCAGGAAGTGCCTAGGGAGCATTGGCAACGTCAATATATGGTTAAACTTCAATTATGCTGAACTGCATGAAAATATGCGTCAGGCAAAGGTTGAAGATTACAAGAATATTCTACAAGATATTAGAATTGGAAAAGTGACCGAGCATGGGAAAGAAGCTTTAAATGCACGATTGCTGTCAAATTTATATCCCAAACAAGAGATTGTGCCTGAGAATATTTTTCAGAAAATTACTGAGAAGAAATCCGGGATATGTCTCATGCCAACTCTTGCAGAATGTGCCATCTTCAACAACAAAATGTTGAATTTAGAAAAGCAAGAGATTGTGAAACTTGAAGCTATCGACAAATTAGAGCATATGGGATCAACAATTATTTTGTCAGACAATTTGAAATCAAAATTGGATTCATTAGAGAAGACTATATCTAAAACAGCGGGTTTTGAAAAGACTTTGAATGTGTGTTTAAATTGCCGAATCATTTTGAGAAGGAATTTACATGTAGAAAGAGGTCTGGTAAATGGATCAATGGGTAATGTTGTTGATTTTGAGAAATACAAAAATAGAGATGGAATAGAATTTTTAAGAATTAAATTTGATGGCATTGAGGAAGTACAGCAAATTGGTCGTTGTTCTGCTAGGTTTTTGCTTGTTAAAGACTTATATGTTCGCCGTAAACAGTTTCCTGTTTGCTTGGCATATGCGGTGACAATCCATAAATCGCAAGGTTTAAGTGTAGACTGTGCATTGGTGAATATTGGCAGTTCTGTGTTCAAGGAGGGTATGGCATATGTGGCATTGTCACGAGTTAGAACTTTATCGGGATTGTACTTGATTGACTGTGATGTCACAAACATTTGTGCGGATCTAGATTGTGTTAAGGAATACAATAGGTTAAGAAGAGAGTATGCGCCACATTTGCCTCAATATCCTTTGTTTGAGAAACGTGTGGTAGGCCAGAAACGTAGAAATATCAGTAATAGTAGGGAGGTTGTTGCAAAAAGACTAAAAGTCAATGAACCGAAAATTGTTAGCAGAAAGAAAGTGGATTCTGTTGAAGATGTTGTCGGTTTTCAATTTGAAAACAGTTCTGGTGTCAACTGCTATGCAAATGTAGTGGTTAATGTTCTCTTTTCACTAGAGAGTTTAAAAGAACAGATTCTGTTGAATTCAGAACAAATTTTATGCTGTTTGTTGAATTCTGTTTTCGAGAAATGTAGCACTGATCGAACAAAAGTAGAAAGTGTGTCTGAAGTTCGTTATCTGTTAGATGAATGTTCAGGTCAAACAGACTTCTCTGAAAATAATCAGCAAGATTGTCAGGAGTTTTTAATGTGTATGCTTGATGTATTGCAAGATGAGGGTGTAGATGTAGATCACCTGTTTGGGCTTTCTTATCAATGGCAGCATGACTGCGAGAACTGTATGGTATCAAGTACTACTAGTGTAGACTCAGAAAGATTTATATATTTAACTTTGCCAGACAGTAAATCAGTGTCCTTTAATAAGCTAGTAAATGCAGCGGATCACAACATGGAGTGTAGCCAATGTAAATGTGATATGATGTCAACATTATTTATACGTAGATATGGCCAGTATGTCATTTTAATGATCCAACGATGTAGGCCTGATGGATCAAAATTGTCAACTTTAATAAAAAAATTTGTGGCTTCTCAGCTGTCAATATCAGGGAGGACTTTTGTAACTGTAGCAATTATCTATCACGATGGTCCATCAACAACATCAGGACAATATACAGCTTACTTAAAGTCTCGAAACGGCTGGTCATTCTGCAATGATTCTGTTGTAACTTTCAAAAAAGAATTGCCGTTTGACCTTAAAAATTCTTACCTGGTGTTTTTAAAACCAAAATTTTAAGTAGAGGGAATGTAAGTCTGCAATGCTGTCTAGATTAAAAATCCAACTATATAAACCTGATGCAAGTAAGTCTGCTTCATAGTAAGCAGTATCAGTGTCATAGGAAAAGGAGAACATGAGTGACAAGGAAGAGTAAGATATTAGTAGTCCAGGATTGTGAAAATAATCTCAAATATTTTCTTTTTGAAAGTTGCGAAAATAGAAAATGTCGGGATTTGATTGGAAGAATTACAAGACTTGCGAATCGCGGCAACATGATTTGGCCTAGTGGAAACATGTGATAGAATGAGAGAAGTCTTTTTTTCTATGTAACATATTTTACGTATCGATGGAGGTTTTCTTTCAGAAAGTGGCGGGCTGAAAATATTTATAGCACAACAGAGTGGATGCTGTTCATAGGAGATCCTTCGACGTCATTGAAAGTAAGTTAATTTTAAGGAGTTTTGAAATCAGATTTCTTAGGTTGTATGGGTTTTTTAAACACAGTCATTTTGATTGTGTTTTTTTCCCCGCTGTTACATGATGAATATCTTCAAGTCACTGATTTAAGTGAAATTTGATACATTCTGAGAACAGCAAAAATAAACCATTTAACATGTATAATTAATGTTATGCTTTTTGTACTTATGATATACATTTAGAAATGTGAGGTAGATATGGAGAAGCTGAGTCTTCTGTAAGTGTCAATTTTAATGCTTACAGTGCTGTACTTCTGGGTACTGTTTTTTTTTTAAAAAAAAGAAATAGGCCTCACCTCAAAGAAAGCTCTTGAAAGCACACATCTTATTTGCATCCTAAAACAATCATTTTAAATGTTAGACACAATTTTATGATGGTTTTACATCTCTTTTCCGCTGTTATTGCATCACTATTGTGAGACATAAGCAATGCAAAAGAAGCATCATATTTCAAAATAGGCCTCATTTCATCAGCATGAAGATACTGTTTGTTTAAAATAAATATATTTAGGATTGTGTAGGGGTCGTAGAGAAGTAGAGGTTTCTGTAAGTGTCAAAGTTGTTTAAAAACTGTTTCTTCTTGAACCTTTTCCCTTCTTTTTTCTAATTTTTAAATACATGTTTTAATATTTTTGGAAATGTTTGTTCTCTCTTTTACAGATTGAATGTATGAAAAATTTTCTTTAAAAATTAACAAGAATTATAAGGTAAATGTTTTCTACTTTTTTAACCTGCATTCCACTGCTGATGATGTCACTGACTATGTTATGAATGATGTAATAAGTGGGCATGTTTTACTGCAATGGTAGGTCTTCACATCTATTATCTCGTTAAAAAAAGGAACAGTAAGTTTAAGGATAGGAAACAGACAGTTATGTTACAAAAAAGACAGGTATAGGAAGTAAACAAAAAAAACTGTTACTCGCAATCCACTGCTGATGATGTCACTGACCATGTCAAAAATAATGTAATATATGACATGATCAGAAGTGAATTGCGGGTAACAGTATCTTTTCTTTACTCCCTATAGCTGTCTTTTTTGTAACATAACTGTCTGTTTCCTTTCCTTATACTTACTGTTCCTTTTTTAAAAAAAAAATTTTTTGGTTCGCTCAAAGTTCGCGTACCGGAGTGCGAACTGGGAGCGAACTAATAGAAATAGAGCTTGGCAGAGTTCAAAGAATTCTACCAATTTTTTTTAATAATGGGGAGGTAGTTCTGAAAAGAACTTTTTTTTTCTTTTTGTTGTTTTAAATTTTTTTTATTAGTTTTCTGAACATTTTTTATATTTTTTTGTTTTTTTCTGAACATTTTGTATTTTTTTTAATTTTTGGGGGGGAGGGGGGAAACAAAAATGATTCATCGAAGAGGGCTCAACAGGAGCAACAAAAAAAAGAAGAATTTATTTTTTGGGGCGTTTTGGGCACACATGATTGTGGATGGCTCTCATTATAAGGGTAATGCTACTTTCGCGGTAGCAAAGTGTCTGGTTGGCCCACACACAGACTTGCTTCACTTCCCCCATGTTGATTTGGATGTTCGGGATCACCTCCCTCGCCTCCGGTCCCGATACCTCCTGAACAACAGATCTTCTTGCCATTTCTGGGGGATTTTGTTGTTGGTCGCGAAGCTGGGCAATACTGTAATTGTTAGGGTGCCACCGACTCATGTGCCTGTGCATTGTATAATTCCCATAGCTGTACTTTTTGTCAGTGCCCCTTGAAAGACGTTCGCCGCAAATACGGCAAAAGACGTATCTTGCATTGACTTTTTTTTGGTCAGCTGGAAATTAAAAAAATTGCCAGATGTAATTTTCTTTCCTGTTATATCTCCTGGGCTCTTCTGGCAAAAACTCAGAATGTTCTTCCTCTTCTTCCTCTTCTTGATTTTCCACCTCTTCCATAATTACTGAAGCAGGTGGTCCTTTCTTCCCATGAGGAGGTGGAGGAGGTGGTGGTGGCACACTGGCTGAAGCAACCATTGAAGCCATTGCTGAAGAATCAAAAAGGGTCTTTCTCTCACCAAGATGAAAGTCAGAGTGAGGAAAGAAGGAGGGGTTTTCATCATTTGGGAGAAGGAAAAATTCTAAACCAATGAAAAGTGTTAATTTTATATCACATGACCAAGTATTACATCATTAGGAAACCAAAAGTGAAATGAACTAATGAAAAGTGTTATTATCGAGTCACATGACCTGCTGTGTTTACGTTTCGCTTTGCTTCGTTTTCCGGTCCACTTCCGGGTCCGCTAACTTGGCGCGTCCAATGACGTATTACACGATAACGCAAAACGTCATGCGAACGTAACAGTTACGCTAAAGGAACGATTACCGGTTCGCGTACTAAGCCGCGGCTTTAAATTGAGCTAACGGGAAGCTGACCGGTTCGCGGACTGGGAGCGAAACAAAAAAAAATGTTTTTAAAAAATTGTGTAAAGAACATGAAAAATATATTTCAAGATTTAAAGAAGAATATATTTTACAGCTACAGATATTAGCTTTTAAAAAACCATTGAAATTCAATGAAAAAACCATAGGTTATAATCCATATATAGTTAGGAATTTGCATTTACAAAACCTTGAAAATTCAATGAAAAAACCATAGGTTATAGTCCATATATAGTTAGGAATTTGCATTTACAAAACCTTATTTTACTCGCATAAAACCATTGAAATTCCATATATAGTTAGATGCGCTAACTATATATCGTGCACCCGCAATCCACTGCTGATGATGTCACATATTACATCATTCATGACATGGTCAGCGGCGAAACGCGCTTGTCTTTCTTTGGGGGGAGGGGGGTCTGCCAATAAATCGTGAAAAATTCCAAGCTTGGAGTGCCGTCTTCTTTCTTGAAACAAAGCGAGTGTGTGTCGATATATATATATATATATAATATAAATAAAGGAGCTGAAGCACCGCTTGTATTAGTAGTGCTATATTATTTTCAATGCAGCAACAAATGTTCAATCTCATGCATTTCGGCAAGTTAGCTTAATCATAGATCAGCACATTGATTCCTAAAGTATCCACAGCTGTTATTATATACATACGCACTCCGTAGTTCCAAGGGCCTGTGTTGCCCTGAATGCACCGTGCAGCAAATGCAAAGGGTGAGTATGCCACATTAAAGTCCAATACTTATTCTTTATCCATTTCTCTCTTATTTTCATGGCACACGTAGTGCTGTTCGAATTGTTGCTGTATTCATTAATGTTCATGCACTTTTCATCCAAGTACGCGAAAGGCAATAGTAATACTCCTCTCACCTTCCTTGCTTTCTGCTGTATTTTCCAATTTCATTTATCCAAGTACGCAAGAGGCAGTTGTAATACTCCTCTCACCTCCCTTGCTTTCTGCTATATTTTCCAATTCCGTTCAGGGTTAAATCCTTTGGCAGAGGTGGGTCATGCTCCTCATTTTGAATCCACACAAACTTCTCCATAAAGGGAAGCCCCGACACAATGGGGCAGCTTCAGCCAATGGTGGGAACGAAGCACCTTGTCAAATTCCATCAAAAAGATGCTGAAGCACCGCTTGGATTAGGAGTGCTTTAATATTTTCAACGCAGCAATAAAAGTTCAATCCGGCACGTTTCTGCAAGTTAGCCTTAATCATATATCAGCACTGGAAGTGGCCAGTAGGTAGTTAGGGCCTAGATTCCATAGACAAAACGTTTTTGTTTTGCTAATAACTTTGGTATTGTTGCCGAATCTTCACGAAAGTTTCAAAGCTAGTTTGCCACTCACTTCAACTGCTGTCTTGAAAGTTGCTGTGTGATTCGTCAAGCAGGGGCAGAGAAAAAGGTGGTCCTTAAGCACATTTTCCCTATGCAATGTCCCATAGGGATTTTAGACATGACTACAGACTAAACCGCTGAAGGGAATTACACCAATTTTTGGAATATGTTGTAAATCCGTTTAGTAGTTTTGGAGGTTTTAAAGGAAAAATAAATATTTATATTGGAGTTATTAAAAAAATATAGATCTCTAGAGAAGCAAATCCTCCATGGAACCGATAGATCTAAGCTGAGAACTGATTCGCTGCCAACAGTTCAACCAGGAAGTGTTGGCAGCCATCTTGGGACTCAGTGTCTTTGCTTCTTTTCTATCTGCCCCCCCACCCTGCCCAGGTGGGCTTGGTCCCGGAGGGGTGGATTTTATATCATAAAGGGGGAAGTGACATCCATGTGGCCCCCTCCCCAGGCAAATTGTGCCCCCAGGAACCCTATCCCCCAGGACCCAGCCAAATGAATATAAGGGAGAGGGGGGACCACCACCTCCCAGAAGTCAGGTCAGATATAAAAATGGGGAGGAGGGCTGTGTAACCCCCCTCCCAGGCTGTATTTGGCACTGGGGAACACCACCTCCCTGTCGCTTGCTGATACATAAATAGGGAGAGGGGGACTTGCTGCCCCTCTCCCAGGTGGTACTTAGCCCCAGGGACTACCACCTTTCTGGAGCCAGGGTACACAATTGAAAGGAGGAAGCACCCGTCCTCGAGCTGTGAACGGCCCCAGGAACCCTACTCCCCAGGTCTGACTGTACATTTGAAAGGGAGGAGGGGCCACATAACCCCCCTATCAGAGCCATTAATGGCACTGGGAACCCCATCCCCCAGGGCACAGCTATGTCCCAAACTTTCCACCCCCTGGACACAGTAGTTTCCCTGCCCGCACTAGTCGAGCAAGGGTACCTCTATTTACTCTTGCTTGGTGGGAGCAATTTAAATCCAAGTGATTTAGTACACTTGCATACTCATAGTAATTTACATTGAAAACCATGGACTCTGCTCTAACCAGGAGAGACAAGAATGAGCACATTTGTCACATTCACTACAAATTGTGCTCTGATAGATCAATGATGCATTCACTTACACCAAGGATTTCAGATTGTTTATCAATGTAGGATTGAAAACCCACTTGCTTTGTCTTTGCCAAGCCCAGGAAGTTAGGATCATTTATCTTTACAAAAGAGAAGAGGCCACATGTCCCCTCCCTTCCTTGTGCTGAGTTTGACCCGGAGGACCCATTCCCCTGAGCCCAGCCAGTTACCAGAATAGGAGGGGGCTGTGCGGCCACCCCTCCCAAGGCCGATTTTGGCCCCAGGGCCCAGCCACTTAATGCTGGGTGCCCTCTTCCCACTGTGTGCACTGTTGGAGACCACAGGGAGCCCAAATGCCACCACAGTCCCTGCTGGCTCCCGCTTCATCCGGAGCAGGAACTGCTCTTTTACACAAAGAGCAGCAAAAAAAAGCTGCTCTGTGTGGGTGGGAGCAATTTTTTCATGTTTTCCTGCCCAATGTCATACAGATGAAAAGTTCATCTTACTGTTTGGTCTCGCTTGTCGGTACCTGTCAAAGCTCCAACCAAGCAATAGAAAACAGATACATCTCAGGGACGGGCACCCCGGGATATAGGGGCGAGCACTAGGGGATGGCGGTCCTTAGAGCCGTTATTGGCTCCAGGAAGGGGGCCATAATGTGCCCCTCCTTTGCGATTACAGGGCCTGCCCCAGAGACAAGTTGGTCTCCTGGGCCAAAGACGGCCTGAGGATTGGGCTACAGAGCCCCCTACCCTGTTTTTCATCAATCAGCCTAGCCCCAGAGAGGTGGTGGTCCCCACTGCAGAAAGTAGCCCTGGAGGGGGATCTGCACCACCCCCTCGCTTGATTTAAATGTTATTGACCCTGGCCCGGGGAGGTGGAGATCCCCAGGGTCATAAATGTCTTGAACAGGGAGGCCGCATAGCCCCCTCCTCTTCATTTAGCTTTGGGTTGGCCCCAGGGAAGGGGCAGTCCACAGGGCTGATATCAGCCATGGGAGCTTCTCAAAATATTTATTCATATGTGCCTCTGGCAGCATGGGGAACTGTTCGGCTAACCTAGCCCTCTTTCCCTACTATTCATGCCATTAGAAGTGTATGTGTAAGCTTTTCGAGTTCTGGGATATAGTCACGTTAAGATTGGACACTAAGTTGATATCAATGAGCTTTAGAAAGCACAAGGCAATACAATGAACTAGCGCCAAGGAGACCCTCAGCTGAAATTGAGAACAGTGATGAATGTCAGTTGTGTACTACTTTCAACAGAGCAGCCTGCATGAGTACTGAGGGTACCATATCGTAAATATCTGCAGTAAGTTTTGCCAATTACTATGTTAAAAGATGCGTGTTTGCCAAATGCAGGCTCCTATTCACAACGTTTTTTTGATAGACACTGATATATCACATGTGGTTGAATTGTAATATATTGGAGATTGTGGGCACTACATCCTGAATCGAATACAGAAGCCTTCATAAACCTGACCGTCCAGGGCACTAGATTGTGAGCGTTAATAATAAGATGAGCAAATTACTATGTTTGTTCAATGAAGGAGCACATTGATAAAGTTTTGTGATAGACATTGAGGAACTAGTGCTCAATAAAGTTACATTTTTTTAAAGACAGGAGGATGCTTTTGGAAGAATGAAATATCAATAAAGGCACTTTACCGTAACTTGCAGATAGGCTTCCGCTGGTTCTCGCAAATGGTGTGAAGGACCCTTGAACAAACGCACTATTTATGTTCTTCCAATGTAGTATTTCCTTGATGTTTGATGAATTTGTTGTACAAAAACATGCAACCCTTTATTTTATTTATCGTTTGTTTATGCATTTAAAAAAATGTTGAGGACAAATGGAGTGGTGCACTGCCCCAGTGGTTTGTTTCCGTAACAATAAATGGTCTATTTTCTCTTTTTTATGTGAAAAACGTTCTTTATTTGATAATCCAACAAATTTGTGCACCACTCCATTTGTTCTCAATGTTTACATTTCTGCCTTGCAGTTTGTATCTGCCAACGGCAGGTGCAGGAGCAGTTTGTGCACGCCAATTGTGACTTCATTAAGAATCACCAACAACTGGAACGTAATTAAGAGGTGCGGCCATTGTAGGCCACCAGTGACCCTTACCTTTCACTGTATTTAAAAAATGGTTTGTTACTATGCTTGAATAGTCTGTTTTTCATGTCCATAATGAATGTGTACATCCATCAGTGATGCGATGATGGTTTTAAAAACACATGGATTCAACATACGAGCTATGTGATCAAGACCATCAGAATTTGAAACGCAAGTTCTTGCCCAATAAATCTAAGTTACAAACACCTAACTGGAGTGGCTCGTTCTTTTTCCCGGAGTTTGTAAGGATATTTTGTAATATTGAGGAGCGGCGCCATCTGCCCTAAAACGAGCCCAACCCACTTGGAAGGGCATCTGGAGGCGCCATTGTTTTCGTTTGGATATATTGATATATATGTGTCTGTGTGTGTGTTCACTGCAAAGTCAACTATAATTTCCACCCCCACCATAGACTGCTTGTGACCTCACATATTAGATAGATCACTGTTCCTCCAGGGGCCATGTTTTATTTTAAAGGGTAGCGGGCCCTCTCTCCAAGTCTATTTTTGCACCAGGCACCCCAGTCGCCAAGACCCGCATTTATTAAAAGTGGGTGTCCCGGTGCCTACCCATGGCACCCACTAAGCACATGTTGGGAGCTGTGGGGGGAGCTGCATGCCTTCTGTGGCCCCACCCAGCACCCCGCTTTGTATGAGCCAGAATTTCTCACACCCAGAGTGAGCAGCTATTTATGCTGCTCTCTCCATGTGGGAACAATATGTGTTCTGCTTCCCTGGCCACATCAGTGAGGACAAGCAAACCAAGGCAGGATATAAACACCATACAAGCCAAACTGGAGTGAATAAAAGCAAGCCCTTACACATGTGTTGGTTTCATTATAGCTCTTCAGAGAGGTTTAGCTTTCTTTGAACACAAAGGAGCACCTAGTATAAGTCCAAACAATATGCTTTCAGGATTAGAGTGCTGCATAAACTATGCAAAAAAGAAGCAGAGAAATCTGGATAGTTTTGAGTTTTAGGTGTTGAGCCATTCCTGTTTAGAGCCCCCTACAACAGCAGCAATACTCTTATTTGCTCACCTCAAATTTCTGTTTTTCTAACAAGGTTTTTAATCTTAGGATTAGTACAATGTCATCCACGCCAAGCTAGAAAGGGACAAGGTCTTGCCATTTCAATAGCAAGTGTTTAAGTATAGAATTAGTACAGTGCCATCCACATGAGCAGCAAAATTACAAAAGCCTTCTACCGCTTAAGGCACAGTATTACATCTTTGGAATGGTAAAATATCATCCTAGCCAACCTAGAATGAATAAAAGTGACCCCTGACATGTGTTTCACTATAATTAAAGCTCCTCTGAGATGTTTACTTTGTCCAGACACTAGGGAGCACTGTTGTAATCATGAAAACATAATCAGTATGATGTAGTAAAGTTGGCATTTATTCCAAAGTTGAGCTCATAAGATAAAACCCACATGAAGAGACATCAGGATGCGATCCTATCGTGTCCAGTAATCAGAACATAATGACACGACAGCAACGCATCAGTAATGGAATACAGAACACTTAGAATGAAGAAGCAGAATCACAAAGTCATTAAAGCGACAGATACAACATCTACCTTCTATCAAAAAAAGAAATGAAACTAAAACATATATATTAATACAAATAATAATCCTTAAACTTTGCAGGAATTACAATATTTCTCTTTCCATCAGTAAGATTCAAATTTGATCGTGAATTTGAGCAAACATTAGTATCTTCTCTCAAAATAACAGAATCTCCATTTTCAGATTCATTATGCAAAATACAATTCTCCACAATATCATTATTAACATCCAAGTTATCTTCTAAAGTTGAATCACTGTTCTTACCCCTCTCATAACTGTTACAAGACTGAATATTGGACTCCACAACATCTGAATCCTATTCTTGTTGTTCCTCATTCATAATGTCTTTATAACATAAAAACAAGGAACTATCCAAACAACCTTTTTCAATCATTTTCTTTACAATAATATCTTTTTGAAAAGGTTCTATCTTTATTATTGCACGTTTGTTCCACCATCCTTTGTTTTTAATCATAACTGATGAATTAGTAACTCTTACGACCTGTTGAGGCAAAGAATACTTTGATTCTCCTTTTATAACTTTTTTTGGTTTTCTAATAATTACCAAATCTCCTGTTACATACTCACTGTTACTCTGAGGAACAATCTTACTTCTTAATTTGTATCTTTTTTCAAAATTTACCCTTACACATTAATCCACAGATCTCGAAGAGGTTTGTCTTTCCATTTTTCTCAAAGTAGATAAACTGTTCTCAAATACAGGTTTGATATAATCATTTGCATCCCTACCTTTCAACAAGAAAAAAGGTGTAAAACCAGTTAGTGAATCTGGGGTATTTAAATAACTACAAACTTTTTCTTTTATATGTTTTTTTTACATCAAGTCCTGATGATAAAGCTGTTTGTATTCCCTCCTTGAAAAATGTGTTAGCCGTCTCAACTAGTCCATTTGCAGCTGGAAAAAACAATGGACTTTTTTCATGCTTTATATCATGCCTTCTCAAAAAATCAATCATTCTCTTAGAAACAAAAAATGTTCCATTATCTGACACCAATTTTTTTTAAACCCTTCTACACAAAAAATCTTTTCTAAAAAATCAATTACAACTTCCGTACTAGGAAATTTTACAAAATCATATGAAATCCATTTTGAATAATAGTCAGTCAAAACTATTAAATATTTCATGTCTTCACCTAAGATATTATATGGACCAGAAAAATCTATTGCCAATTTTTCTCATGCTTGGACTGGCAATAAATTAGTTGATGTTGCATTTTTTTTTAAACTTCCAATGCTTGTCAGATAGCAGGCATTCTGGACATTTGTTAACAAATTGATCTACATAGGAATCCATACTTGCCACCAATAATATTTTCTCAGTATTTTTTTAGTTCCCGACATACCAGGGTGACCTGTGTGTGCTCTATTGATAAGACCATCAATCATTGATCTAGGTGGTACAAAGAGTCCACATCTAGTTAATATTTCATTCTCTAGACTCGACTCCGATGAAACCTGTTGAAAAGGTACCAAATCCTTTCCAGGATTTCTCAATGGTGGCCATCCATTTCTGATAAACTCTTTGCCTTTACTCAGAATTTCATCATTCTTATAACCATCCAACCAAATCAAGTTCTGAAAAACATCCCAAGGTATTTTCACAAGCATCTATAGCTGAAACAACCACACATTCATCATCATTGATATCTGATTTTTTAATTCCAATATCAAGCGGATTCCTTGATAAACAATCCGCTCTAAAGTTAGCTCCACCAGATATATCTTTTACCTCAAAATTATATTCCTGCAACTTTGAAATGATTCTTACTAACCTGGAAGTAGCCTGACAAGTTCCATTTCCATTCATCAAAAATAAAAGTGGTTTATGATCTGTCAAAAGATCAAAATGACTACCCCATAAGTAACTCCTGAACTTTTCAACTGCCCATGAGCAAGCTAAAGCTTCTCGCTCTATTGTGCTATAATTTGATTCAGCTTTGCTTAATGGTCTTGAAATAAAAGCGATTGTATTCTCTTTTCCATTCACATTCTGTGTTAAAACACTGCCTAGCCATACAGAGCTTGCATCTACGCTGACAATACACTTCACTCCACAAGAATATGGTTTCAAAGCTGGAGCATTCTTAATCATTTATTTTACTTTTTTGAATGCTTCTTCATGAACAGATGACCAAAATAATTTCTCATTCTTTCTAGTCAAACATCTGAGTGGTTCAACCACCAATGCATAACCATGCACGAAGCGTGCATAGTACTCACTAAGCCCTAAAAAGGATCTTAGTGAGTCCTTATCAACAGGTGCCGGTGCATGCATTATTGAATCAATAAGATTCTGTTTTGGTTTAATTCCTTCCTTAGCAATTGAGTGCCCTAAATATTCAAATTCATTGACAAAAAAATTGCACTTATCTTTAGATACAGTCATCCCTCTTTTACTCAAGATGCCTAATACTTTGTCCAGAATTTTATCATGTTCATCTTCTCCTTTCCCAAATATGAGAATATCATCTTGAAATACCTGCACCCCTTTTATGTCTACAAACAATGAGTCCATTAGCTTCTGAAATACACTAGCTGCAGAAGCTAAACCAAATGGGAGTCTCATATATTTGAAGGCACAAAAGAGAGTAACAAACGTAGTAAGATCTTGTGACTTATCCGACAAAAGAACCTGATGATAAGCTGACTTTAAGTCAATAAGCAAAAAATGTGTTGAATCACCTATAGCCATTAGCATTTCCTGAATAAGAGGCAATGGGTGGCAATCCACCAAAAGGTTCTTATTCAATGAACGCAAATCAGCACACATGCGCAACTTTCCATTTTTCCTCTTTGCCAAAACGACCGCCGAAACCCACTCTGATGAGTTTGATGGTTTAATTACTCCATCTTTACACAAACTATCTAAATGTTCCTTCAATTCTTGTCTCACGCTTAATGGTACATTTCTGACCTTGTGTATCACAGGTGATGCACCATTCTTTAATTTAATTTCATGTTCAACACCTTTCACACAACCAATTCTATCTTCAAAAATGTCCTTATATTTCTTTAAAATAGAATCTAAATCATTTGAATTTAGATATTCACTACACACATCAACTGACGCAATAGGAATATCACCTAGAATTATAGGTGTATCACTACCAGGTTTCAACATGATACCCATTCTTCCCAAATCACGCCAACCAATAATATCCCTTCCTTTCTTTGCCACATATACTTTTGTTGTTATTGACCTTCCTAAAAGCTCTACAATACCAGTAAAATAACCCAACATGTCTATACGTTGTCCACCAAAAGCTTTTGGATTTACATCTCAAACCAAAAGCTCATTCTGAAAAGGATTATTATCATAAGTGGTTTCATCTAAAATGGTTATTGGCGATCCAGAATCTGCCATCACTTCTAATTTTACACCTTCAATCATAGCTTCACCTAAAGGTGCTTTAAAAGTGATGTCAGAATCAATTATATTGACATTAATGACAAGATTACTAAGTTCATCTTCTATTTCATCTATAACATTTACACTTGTGTGCGAAACATTTCTATTTTTAAAATTGGTTTTACATGCACTTCCAAAATGTCCAATTTTTTTACATTTTGTAATTTTTTTTCCATGTGCAGGACAATTTGGATTATTTCCAATATGACTCTTTGACAAACAACGATAACATATTAGATTTCTTTTCATTAAAAAATGTCCTTTTCCTCTGCTATTTTCTTGTACTTTAGTCTTATTAGTAAAAGTACATATAGCTTCTGTATTATCAGATATAACTTTTGTCGATACCGAAGATCTTTCAATTCCAACAGCAATATCAATTACCTCACTCAATGTTGGATTCCTGCATGCTAAGAGACGTTCCTGTACTTTTTTTGAGAAACAATGAAACACCAATTGATCTCTTAAATATATATCAAGCATATCTCCAAAGTCGCACTTTGATGCTAAAATAGGTAAATTTGAAACATAGTCTTCAATACTTTCTTCTGCTAACTGTTTCCTTTTATTAAAACTATGCCTCTCCACCATAATGTTAGGCAGTTCATGAAACCTTTTTTCTAATCTTTTTACTGCCTCTGTATAATCATCCCAAGGAATGAACTGTCCTGGAGGTGGTTCACTTTCAGGTATGTTGTCAAAAATTTCTCTAACTGTATCTCCTAATAAACCATATAGAACAGCTTTTTTCCTTTATTTAGAATAATCTTTACCATCTATGGCAATTAGATAGCTTTCAAAAGATTTATGCCACTGCTGCCATCTAACTGGTGGTTTACCTGCATTTTGTAAAAAAGGATTTATTTGGTATGGCTGTATTTGGTAAGCCATGGTCTTTTAAATGTGTTTCCTCTTTACACTTTTAAAAAAAAAATTAAATAGTCACTCTTTTTTTAAAATGTATTTAACAGCTAGCTCCAAATATCGTAAAATGTATTTCATTTCTTTAAATACTGCTCTCCTTTCCCTCCGATTTACTTATAAAATAAGCTTTACCATATTCGATCTTATGCTTCTCTCAAAACTTCTCTTCAGTCTTTAAGCTGCTGCTGCTTCGGTTCTTATTTTCCTAAAAATGGCCGCTAAGTAGGGTCACGTCTATTGACCTTGGGTGATGACGTCTATCTCACGCTCCTCAAGCTTCGCGTACATTGCTTAGCGCACAGACATTCATTGCGTCACCTTTCCTCATGTCACGGACTATGACACTCTTCCAAACACGCGCTGAAATCCTTGACGCGCTCTTCACCTTTGCTGCAGTCACGTGATGTTCTGAAACGCCAGACTCTTTTTAAAGGCTTCAACCAACTCCTTTCAGCCGATCTCTTAAAAATTAGGTAAAGTAATCTTACCCAAAATATTCTTCTGTCGATATCTTCCAAAATCAATTTCTTGCTTGCTTCACGGTGGGTTATTACCAATCAACAGCCAATTTAAAAATAATTTTTCGGATCCCAATCCATCGTCACCATATTTATGTTGTAATCATGACAACATAATCAGTATGATGTAGTAAAGTTGGCATTTATTCCGAAGTTGAAATCATAAGATAAAACCCACATGAAGAGACATCAGGATGCAATGCTGTCGTGTCCAGTAATCAGAACATAATGACACGACAGCAATGCATCAGTAATAGAATACAGAACACTTAGAATGAAGGAGCAGAATCACAAAGTAATTAAAGCAACAGATACAACAAGCACCCAGTATAAGTCATATTAACATGCATAAGGGTGCAAAATTAAAGTTAACTCATGTAGTTTGCGAAGTTTGCGATACTTCACACTACGCGAACTGCATGTAGCACAGTGCAAACACACGTAGCGTAGCATAGCGCAGCAGTAATTTTTTGCTTGCTCGTGGTACTCAGCGTCAAGTTGGCGACCATGAGCAAGCAAAATGACATCACGGCGAGGCTTTTTTATCGTTCGCGATCAGCAACATCAAGTTGCCGATCGCGAGCGTGGAAAAAAAACCTCCCGGCGAGATTCTCAATGCGGGAAGGTCAGGTTTTTCATTGCGAGTGGTCGCGTATGCTCGTGACCGCTCGCAATGAGAAACTACCAGTCCGCGTTGAGAAAGCTGCAGCTCGAGTAACATTCTACTCGAGCGGCAGAAAACTATAGCTCGCACTGTGCAAGATGCCTTTTTCAATGATTGCACAGTGCCGAATGCTTGTCCTCAATGTGCAATCATTGAAAACGGCATCTTGCACAGTGCGCACATGGTACTACGCAGTTCATGTAGTGCTATTCGTAGCTCGCGTAGTGCGAAGTGCACTTCACGTCGCTACGCGTAGCGCTACTTCGCGAACTACGCCCAGCCTTTTTAATGTCATCTCCGGCTACGAAATATCTCCAAATTCCATTTTTTGACTTTTTTTGTAGTGGTTGTTAAAAGCTCAACTTACTGGTGAAGTAGGATATTTTTTGCATATTATAAAAAAGGGACTTTTAAAAAGTTACTTTTACCTGCTTTAAGCCTCTGTGAACATGAGCTCCAACTGTTCCTTGGCAGCTGAATAGCCCATGTGATGAGATTTAAAACTGCATTCAGAGCAGAACAAACAGCCTTGTGTGGGTGAGGTATTTCTGTTTCTCTGGCATGATAACCATTGGGGCTCTACCCAGGAACTTGATTAACATCAAAGAGACCAACTTTGTCATAGGCCAATGCTAGCTGACACCTGGGCAGGCCCCTGCTTTGTTCCCCCAGTCAGGCAGGCCCCAGTCCCAGTGGAAGAGGAGCTGCCCTCAGTACTGGTTTAGAGTAATCACAGAGGAGGGGTTACTCATTTCCTTGACTAAATCTTTGGAGTGGGCACAGAGGCTCTGATCAGGAGAAGAAAGGTTTTACCATTTAGGATTTAAGGACTGTGAGATGGTGTGCTACAGAGCACAAAGAAAGTGCTACAAAAGTGGATAGGGTTACCCCTGGGAACCCCTACTCTGCCACAGCCTGCTGCCTTTGCTCCACTGAGAATTTCTTTTAACATTTCAGAGACTAAGTCTGCAGGGGAAACTTCTGACCTGGTCACCCCTGATTTGTGCCGTGGACCCAAGCTCCTTTGCAATATTATTCCTGGTGCCTAGGTATGGGTTGAGCGGACCAGATGATTGTGGTTGGTGCTTAACACTATTTGGTGCATTTTTTACCATTACATTTAAAAACAATAACATCTCTCTGTTCCACCTATTTGGTTTTTGTCATTTTGTCTCATTTGTTTTTTCATGTGTTGTGTTTTGACCTTTTTATTGTTTTGGTACTGCAATAATTCTTTACGCATTGCCTTCTGCAAAGTGATATAGCTCTTAAAGGGATATGTATATATGAAATAAGGTTTTGTGGCAGAGCCTTTCTCTTTAAAATAACTCAGTGTAATATTCACTTTTCCCAACAGGGTATAACACTGCCAACTTTGGAGCTGGAGAACAGGGTTCAAGCCTGGGGTGGGCTGTATCACGTAATCACATACAAACAAGTAGTCCCTAAATAAATACATAACAGCCAGCACCAGAACTAAATTATAGTTGGTCAGTGCTGCTTTCTGCAAAATGAAGGCAAAACGGAAGTGACGTATCGGACCACCAGCCAATCAATCAGTGAGATGAAAATGAAATGAAATGAAAATGCGTTTTGTAAAGCGCAGATAGCTGCCCGGAGGCGTCCAAGCGCTGTGACTAAGAGGTGTTCTTACAGTTGAACGGATAGCACAAAAGGATAAGGAGGGCCTATTTATTAAACAAAAAGGTTTTCAGTTGTTTCCTGAAGGAGGTTAGGTCAGGATTGGACCTTAAGTGGGGGGGGGGAGAGTGTTCCACAACCTGGCCACATTTAGGGTGAAAGAACGGCCTCCCGCTCTAGTCCGTTTGACCCTGGGCACGATAGCAAGAAATGCATTGGCTGAACGCAGCTGTCTGCTAGGGAGGTACGGGGTGATTAAAGGGAAATTAATTGCTGGACCTGTTTCCCAGAATGACTGATGGGCAATACAGAGGGACTTAAAGCTAATCCTGCCCCTAACAGGGAGCCAGTGCAGTGTTTTCAGTCCAGGTCTAGCAGAAAGCCTACGGGGAATTTGCAGTAGGGTGCGGGCCGCACAGTTTTGAATAACTTGCACTTTCCGCAATGTGGAGTCGGGGGCTACCAGATAAAGTGCGTTTCTAAAATCTAGCCTGGAGTTGATCAGTCCCTCTACGACGGTTTGTTTGGCCTTGAATGGTAACAGGGGAAGTATCCTCCTTAACATTCTGAGAAGACCAAAACAGGTGGCCGATAGCTTTGTGGCCTGATAATCTAAAGTCAGGGACCTGTCCAGCCAAATGCCCAGGCTCTTAATGGCATTCTTGGGAGCTGGAGGGGAGCCCAGACAG
Source organism: Lissotriton vulgaris (assembly GCF_964263255.1). Taxonomy (NCBI): domain Eukaryota; kingdom Metazoa; phylum Chordata; class Amphibia; order Caudata; family Salamandridae; genus Lissotriton; species Lissotriton vulgaris. The sequence goes on from NC_141698.1 coordinate 951,504,134, forward strand.
GCTGGCCAAATCTGGCCCACCGAGGATAAAGCCGAGCGTCCCAACAACATGACCTCTGTCTTGTCCTCATTAAGCTTGAGACAAGACAGGGTCATCCAGCTGTTCACTTCGCTCAGGCAGCCTGCCAAATCCACCATGGCCGCAGAGCCCTCGGCCCGCGTCAGAGAAGCCACTAGCTGGGTATCGTCCGCATAGGTAATGATCTTAATACCATATGGATGGACGATCACAGCCAGCGGCCTCATATAGATGTTAAACAACGTCGGGCTAAGCGAGGAACCCTGCCGAACCCCACAGCCCAAAGGTCTGCTGGCAGAGGTGGTATTTCCCTCAAAAACCTGAAAGGTTCTATCACTCAGGAATGACCTGATCCATTTCAACGCTCCCCCCTGGATTCCAATGTCATAGAAACGCTGCAATAGGATTTCATGATTCACTGTATCAAAAGCAGCGCTTAGATCGAGGAGGATGACTGATGGATCCTCCTCGATCTAAGATTCTTCTAGTTTCCTCCAGAACTGCCAGCAAAGCAGATTCCGTCCCGTGTTTGGGACGAGCAAGAAGAGCAATGCCAGATGTAACCAATGCCAAGCGACAAAACAAATAGAAACGAAATGGTTGGAGTGCCCTATGCGAAACCTAAAAAAGGGGATATGTCTTTGCCAGGAAATTATAGTCCAATAAGCCTAATCGATTCAATCCAAAAGGTGGTAGCTCAACTTGTGATGGCTTAGCCTAAAGAGTGGATAGATGATCATGACATCCTAACCCCACTTCAGGCGGGTTTCCGGGCACATATTAGTGCCATAAACTAGGTCTTTTGATATATATTATATATTATTATACTGGCAGACTGTAGTTCTCGATAAGGGTAGCATGTATACTGCTTTTGTTGACCTTTAGTCAGCTTTTGACCTGGTCTCAAGCAACAAACTGTAGGTGTTGCTACAGGAGTTGGGGACGCCCATTGATTTGCTCTCCCTTATTGCCCACCTCCATGATAAAAACTTTGCACAAATACGCTGAGCATCACGGGGGAAAAAAACAGACCCATTTCCTGTAGAGAAGAGTGTCCGCCAAGGATGTGTAAATGCACCCACACTATTTTCTCTTTTTATTAATGGAGTTGCTAAATTCTTTACTACTGTTTAATGTTTGCAGAAGACACGCTTATTATCTCTAAAACTCCTAGTGGGTTACAGTATGTACTGCTGCGTTTTGGAGAATTCTGCTTTTTACGAGGCCTAAAAATCAATGCAGCAAAGACTAAGGTTATAACTTTTAATCGGCACAGATCATTCAAGGGTAGAATAACTCTAGATGGGTTACCTCTTGAACAGGTGGATGCATTTACCTATTTAGGTATCACCCTCTAAAAGGAAATGAGATGGGGGCCACAAATTGATACTATGACACTGAAGCACATTAAATTAACTGGATTCCTAAGTAAGGAATTTAAAACATCCTTGCCCAAGCCAGTGAGCCCGGTGCTGCAGATTTACAACACTAAGGTAGTGAGCTCGGTTTTATATGGGGCAGAATTATGGGGCTTTAAGAAACTTACACAGCTAGCCATAGATAGGTTCCTTCGAGTGGTCACAAGCCTACCACTAAATCACCCTATGCTACCCCTATTGAATGACCTAGCAGGAAAGCACTGGTAGACTTAGCTAGGCTATGCCCTATCTCATACTGGCATAGAATTTTGTGTATGCCAGAACTGGCTACCTTTGCAGAAGGTCTTAAGGACATTATCAAGGCTGATCATTTCCACAAAATCAGCTGGCTGCATGATATTAGAAACGTCTTGGCCAGTATGGCTATGTTGCATCTGCGGGAAACCACCTTTCGCAAACAGTTCCCATCAATAGACATAATCAAGGGGAGATATGGGGATTTGATTGAACTAAATGCAAATAGAAAAGTGACAGCACAATGTTGGTGGGGAGCTTTTTATTAATCAAAGCCATGACGAGCCTTGAGCATTACTGGGAAATAATTTCAAAGCCTTCTGATAGCAAATTGTATTTCCAATTTAGAGTGGGTTGCCTACCATTAAGTCTTTTAACACCAAATGGACTACATTAGGAGACAACAAATATCCTATTTGTACTGATCAAGAAGAAACCTACCCACATATATTGTTTGTCTGCCCGTCTATGTTGGCCCCGTAAAGTATTGCTGGTGCAGATTTACAGAACATGGGTATCACTTCAAGAGTTCAAGTAGGGTCACCCTGAGAAATTTGCATACTGATCCATCGCTTCATCATGCAAAGTTCTTGAGATGGATGTGGACTATCAGATCCAAACCACTGACTGCAAATAATTAAACCTGGAATGATTCGACCTGTGGATGTGAAATTAAATCTCTATTACTGAGCTGTGGTGCTTTTAAATATCCTAATGCTTTATCTACTGTTTGATAATATCCACATTGCTGCTTTCAATCTTATAAATTTTATAATAATGTGTTAAGATGAATTGGAGAGGAGGCTCAGCACTCGCCAAATAAAAAAGCTGGTTTCAAAATAAAGCTTGGGGTTTTAATAATGCAACACTCTAACTGAATGACTTTTTCAGATGTCAAATGAAACAGCTAAAACAACATGAAAATGTATATGTCCTGTCTTTAATACTTTTTACTAACACGTAGAGAGACTTCTAGAAATTCCCACTCCCTTCATCTATCGCAAAAACAAAGCTGACCATACCAGTCTGTTCCAGGGTAAAGACAGAAGTTGGGCTGTATTTTGACACAAGACAGAAAAGTACATTCCACTGTCACACTTTCAAACGCACATCCCACATGTTTGGTTCCAGGCAAGGCTGTTTTGCTTTCTGCTGAGAAGAAAAGAAAACATCATACTCTCAAACTGCCAACAGGCACAAAATGAGAGCACAAAATGATGTTGTACATTCATAACGGAGCAGGTTAAAATACATTGTCAAAGGTCACCACAGGCTTCCAATACATTTAGCACTAAAACTGCCAACTCCACCTGGCAGCTGGGCATTGTGTATTGCTCCCAGACAGTGAGACAAAGAAGCATAGGTGTTGGCAGGATGGGCTATCTCTGACTTGATAAGGGTGGGAGCTCCCACGTACCACACTTGCATATCACAAGGGGTCTGCCTGAGCACACTCACAGAGGATTTGTGTAATACATTGGGTTGTTGTTTGAATGGATGGTGACCCCTGTTCAAGCAACATCCACAATCTCTGTCAGGGTCAACCACAAAAGTCACTAAATTTCCTCTGCTTAAACGTCTGCCAGCTTAACACAAAGGCAGTCAGACTTAACTTAGAGGTACACAAACAGTAATAAAGGGAAAACACAACACAAGAAATATAACACACCAATTTAGAAAACAGAGTACATTCAAATGAATTAAGTAACACCAAAACCACAGAAATCCAACCAGTTGAACCAGAGTTATGGATTTTTTTTAAGTTTAAGGTAAAAAATTGCACCTAAAAGATCAAACGCCAACAGCAGACATCTAGTCGTGTGACAACAGTTCAAAGTCCAGAAATATAGTGCACTGTGATGGCGTGCGAGTCGGATATAAAAAGTATTCATTTGGGCGCGATTTGAACGACCAATGGAAAGTTACAGCTTAATAAATTTAATAAGCCTCACAGAGTGTATAATGAATTTAGATGTTTTTCACTACCAGGACATGTAAAACTTAAAAGTACATGTCCAACCATTTAATTACAGTGCACTCTTCCCTATTGGCTACTTAGGACCTACGCTATGGGCTACTTACATTAAATAAAAGGAGAGAATAGTTCTTTACAAGTGGGCTGTATTGCAAAATCAAATTGACAATTTAAAACTACATTCAGGCTGTAATGTGAGGCCTGGGACATGTTTTAAGGGGGGTTTTAAGTGGATGGCACAATAATTGCTGCAAGTACACTAGTATCATTTAATTGAAAGGCCTTAGGTATATGGTATACTACTCTACCAGGGATGTTTACGTAAATTAAATATGCCAATCAGGTGTTAGTCAACTTTACAATGTGTTAGGGGTGAGCACAAGCACTTTAGCACTGGTTAGCAGTGGTAAAGGGCCCAGAGTCCTAAGGCCAATAAAAACGAATTTCAGCAAAAAGTGGAGAGCAAAGGTAAAAGCTTTGGGAGAAGACCACCCTAGGCCTGACAGGTTTAACACTTAGACACTAGGCTATTGTGACCCGAGACAAGCTCTGACCAGGACAGAAAGGCTGGAAATTCCACTCACCTTTGGGTGTGGAAACCTCAAAATATATTTCCTACTTCACAGTGGCCAGAAGGTATAAATAATGGACCCCTGACCCAATTCTTTATTACTACAGTGGATGACTAAGAAGGACTGCTGTGCTGCTCTGCCAGGAGGACTACCACTCTGCTGCCTAGGTGCCCTGCCACCCTGCTGTCTGAGTGAAAAGGACTGGACCTGCATCTTGAATCCAGGACCACAGCAGAGACTCCTAAAGCTAGTTGGCTGGGCTTGAGATCAGAACCTCAGGGACAGAAAAGGCTCAAACCATTTCAACCCAGTGTCTGAGCTCTGTCTGCTGTGAGTCTTACCCTCCATCTGGTGACACCCCAGTCCTGGACTCTTAAAAGTGAGCCTGAAGGTGCTCTGCAAGCTGAGAGGTTGTGCTGTTAGAAGCATTGATGCACAACCCATGTACTCGCAGCTCTGTTTTGGAATCGATGCTGTGCATGAAGCAGTAGGTGTGCGATGCGTCTTTGATGCAGGGCATCACATCACAAGCCCTTGTCAATGGCATCCTCAGTGATGACGCAGGACTCCACATAATAGACTTGCAGATTCTCAGAACTGCCACGGCATGATGCATTCTCGGCGTAGGATCTCGTAACGCTCTGCAACCAGAATTTCAGGTACTCTTGTTCAGTGGACCTAACTTAGTCCATGTACTGAAAAAAGTAATGGGGCGACCCAGTGTCCCTCAGAACCTGGGTGTATGTATTAAATAAAACAATTGGTTCTGTCGGGATATTTTTCAATTGCTTAGAATACAATAGTAGCAATGGCTTACTTGTAACACATGGAGATTGAAAAAAACAAAGACCCCCTGAACAATAGTGTCAGCAAACTCCTAGGACAGGGATAATAATGTGTGAACAAAAATTCCTAGGCAGTTAAATTATGGGCAAACAAGTAACATAAAATGACAGCGAAAAATCATTAAGAAAATTTAAAATGAAAACAACCATGATTTTAATGAACACAGATAAAAATCATACAGGTAACTGGCTTAACAACCACCGTATGATAATAAAATTAGTTAAAAAACATACAATTCTTACAAGAGTTATTTAATCATGAAACAAAGACACCCCGGCAAATTAATGTCGTTGGTTTCAAAAGAGACAACACAGTGGCAAGTGAAACTCGACGCGCGTTTCGGCGTGGACAAGCCTTCTTCGGGAGCCACACAGTAATATCTGAAACATACATATGAAAAAATACCTTTTACAATTTGTTCAAAATTATAATGAAAGCTGCTATTATTTTATCAATGTACATAATAGCAAAACAATAAAGGAAGGGGAGGAGAAAAGAAAGGAACACTAAACCTCCCGGGATATATACCTGGTAAATATCACCTTCCAAATTTAATATAAATGTTCTATTTTCTCTGTGTACATGGAAACTGAATTATTAATCTATGGAAAAGAGATAAACACGTGGGGGAAATGTAAAAAAAGATCTTATACTTCAATTGGACAAAAAGACCAAATAAGGAACACGTGGGAGTCGTGTGCCTACATACCTGATACAGAAAAGTTTAGGCGGCAAAGCTTCTAATCGTTGTGCAACAGATGTGATAATATCTTAAAGAACCAATAAATATTGTATGACGATTCCTGCAGGGAACATATCAAACAATTTCAGAACCTAATGAGCCTGACCAAAGGCAGGTAGAGGTGCCATAACATAAGAGGTAATACCTTCGAATGCTGAGCTGTGTCTTCTATATATCTGCAAACTATTTATACGCAAATCTTCTTGATTACTGCACAATGGTCTTTAAAAGCCTCCTCCAGAAGGACAAACTAAAAAACGGGATAAAAACAAAAGGCGCAATACCGCGCTCTCAATAAGCAGGCTGGTGGAGGCAAATATGGCGAGAAAGCTCATAGACCAAAGGCTGTCTAAATGGCATATAATGGCCATTACTACTTCCCGCAAAACCGGACCCTCAAAAGGGGGGGGGAACTGTCCCGGAGATCGCTTACCTCCAAACTCAGAGTAAAAGCAGGATAATGCTCTAGACACAGCAGGGTCGCTACGTGTGAGTCCGCCGAGAAAAAGAGATGATCAAACTTGCCGTGTTAGACAGGCGGTTTAAATACCTCGCCTTGGATTGAGAAAAAACGACTACACCTGATTAGGTAGGAAAAAATAGAAACGGGACTACTGGTCTGAATGTCCCTGGGTTCCTTTCATACTAGAGAAAGGACTGTTCCTAATGGTGGCAATGGACACAGAGGAGGGACTACCCAGTAAATAAATAGAAAAATAATTCTACTCCAGTTATAGTTGGAGAGGCCAAAAGATTGAAAAACAAAATACGAAGAAAATACTGTATATGTAGACAATCGTGATTTAAAACCATCCCACTTTTCTGAAAGGGAAACTCGATACCAGGTCAGAAGTTAAGTGTTTCTATTTAAAGGGGCAGGATCTAAACGCTTCTTTATCGTAAACCCCTGCCAATATGGACAGAGTCCAAAAGGCATAGACAAATAATACCTAATCTATATTTTCCGGGCTGACCACTATGCATAGCTATAAGTCCTACATGAAGGAAGGTTCCATATCTTATGAAGATCGCACTCACTGTTCAAGTGGATAAGTGAAAATTAAAAGATTGCGTTCTCCTACAGGATCTCACTGTTTAACCCATTTTTAAATGTGCCCAAACTGAAAATCCCAAAAACGTCTCTCTTTTTTCGAACTTTACAGCCACCTTTATTTTCTGGGAGTCTAATCTTCTCTATGATACACCACATAAAGTCAGCAGGCTTATGTTGCTTTTCTTGAAAGTGACTGACTAAAGGTGCCGCAATCTGGTTGGTACGTATCGCTGAGCGATGTTCAGTCAGCCTCACTTGGATCGGTCTTGACGTTTCGCCAACATAGCCCAAATGGCACGGGCACAGAATAAATAAATGCAATTGGCGGTCTTGCAGTTCCACATGTCATTAGCACTCATGAGGCATCCATTATGTTCAAAAGACTCACCTCCCAAGATCACACTGCAGGATTTATAAAGATGAACATTTTACGGTACCCCTAACGGGAAAGTTACCAGACATAGATCTTTGAACAAATTCAGACTGGATGTTCTTGTTGGTAAAGCGTGAATGTACAATTAGATCTTTCAGATTCTTATTCCTTTTGTAAGCAAACAGAGGCTTAGCCAACTTTCCATTTGCCGTGGGGTTAGAGTTAAGAATATGCCAGTTGGCATTGCTAATTTGTTTCACTGTTCTGTCAAGGGTCGAATGTTTTGTAATGCACACCAGTTGGTTATTCTCTTTGGGTGGTTTTGTCCTCAAAAGGTGGTCGCGGTCGTAAAATCTGGCTCTCTTAAATGAGTCCCTTACTAACCTATGTGGATATCCTCTATTGAGGAATTTCTGTCTCATCACACTGGCTTGTTGATCAAAATCTGCTAGATTGGTGCAGTTCATCCTTACCAGTAAAATTTGGGAGAAGGGAATGCTTTGACGCTGACTCCGGGGGTGAAAACTATTAAAATGGAGTAGCGTGTTGCGTGTGGAAGGTTTCACAAAAAGATCAACTATTAGTTTATCAACAACATCTTGTTGTTGATGTTGATGATGAAGGTGTATTTGTTGAAAATTCCCCCTGTTCTGGGTCTGAATAAAAAAGGCTGTTTCGGATGGGCTCCATTATATTGGTTGAAATTTCCATCAGGTTGGTAATAAGTATTGGCACCTTCATTTTCAGAGTCTGAAGAGTCAGTGAAGTTATTGACTCTTTGTGGCACTGATCTAGTATTATCCATATAATGATTTTGCTTATAAAAATCTTGCCTTAAATAGGGAAAAGTCTTTTCTAAGGTACAAAATCGCTTGTCTTTGGCTAGTTTGTCATTTTTTCTTTTTTACAAATAAGTACTAAAGGGCATCACATCACAAGAAAAAGGGAAAGGTAGGGGATCTATGTGGGTTAGTTTAACGACCTCAACATCTCACAACCCAAACTGTAACGAAAAACAATAAACAGGAGATGTAAGGTCAGAGGAGATGTGTGCTGTTCTGAAACTAAGAACAAAAAGGGATCATGAAACACCAAGAAATGACACGAGGCTGAAAACTCCCATCAGCCCACCATTGTGGCGGAATATCATCACGTGGGATACGGATGGTAGATCCAAATCTCGCCCAACCCATCAAATGATGGTGCAGAGATGGATCTCCAAGGTAGACCTCTAGCCACAGTGTATTACAAGTAGGTGCTGATGGTGTGCAGTGCTGTGAGAAAAGTGAGTGACAAAGTTAAAAATAACTACTAGAACAGAAAATTTGTTTAATAGGCACTGTTCTAGTGTCAAGATTAAAATGACGCCTAATAGTTTGAAAATATGACTATATACTGGTGCAGTGCAGAGTGGTCGACATGTTTCAGCTGTATGGACCAATTTTATCCTGCTTTCTTCAGGACCGTGATCTAATAGCAACTGCAGGATGAGTGAAAGTGTGAAAGTGAAGCCATGCAATATCGAATCAAAATATTCCTACTAGGATCTTGGATCTCCAATGTAGACTGGTGGAAAAATGAATTAATCGTCCTTCCCTATAAGAAAGAGAAATAGTGAACAGAATATGTGGTGTCAAAAAAATGTGTCTACAATGATCCCTGAGTGACGAAGACAACAGTACAAACAACACAAAATTAGACAAAAGCAGAAAGTCTCTTTGCTTAACAGGAGACAACTGTCCTCCTGGGTTTTGTGACAATAGTCGCAGTAATGTCGTAGAATTGCTATACTCACCCAGCGTTATGTGGGAAGTCACCTCACGTCACCTGGCACCCGCTCGGGAAAAATGAGGCCTCGCTCTGTTAAAATGGAAGGGATGGTAAAATGTGAATCACCGCAGAAGCAAATTTATTGCGGTGTGTAGCTAGGCTATTTCCTCACTTAAAATTTTTTTTTAACTAAGCCCAGTTGCTTTCAGAATCGACACCTCCCTACCAGACTGCATGTCCAGACCAGTGCTAGTCCACAAAATGTGATTTAGACAAGAACCCAGTTAGCAAGAGAGTTCATAATATAGAGTGCGGGGGCCCACCGCAAGTTGGTACCAAAGTTTTAAAAGCACAGAAGGAACATGGTTCGCAAGTATTCCCAATAGGTGGCAGGTATGTGGAGAGTCTGAAGGAGCCTACCTGTCCGTCGGTACCTCTCGCCGACTTCCGAGTGGGAGTAGAGGTACCGACCGGACAGATAGCTCGCCTTTTTATACTAAGATTAATTGGATAATTAATCTCACCGGTTCAATGTTGTGGTGTTTCAGTGTCTCAGCCGATCGCGGAAGTGATCAGCCATTGGTTAAGCCACTCCTAGCCTTGGTGCATGCGCCAGTGATACTAGTACTCGCGCATGTGTGATTAGACTGATTGCTCACACATGCGTGCTGGAGTGATTAGAACAGAACCGCGAGTTTGCGGCACACGAAGATCAGTGGTATAGCCACTTCTCGCCTGGATGCATGTGCCGGTGATGCTAGCACTCGCGCATGCGCGGTAAAACTGATTGCTCACGCATGCGCGCTGGAACAGTCAAAGCGGAACCGCGGCTTGTGGAGCACGAAGATCTAGGGTAGTGTCTCCAGACAAAAGGTGGTCAATAGAAGTATGAGCATACCCTTCCACGCTTATGGTGGACAAAACGATTCAGAAAAGGGGGTGGTGATGGACAGAGTATCTGAGTTAAGTTGAACACTCATACCCAGTCAACAGATCAGGCCTTGATCCATCACAGTTTTTTTAGCTCACTGCACCATCCCAGCTCAGAACCTGGCTACATGCAAATTAGTCTGTCCCTGGCCCAGTGCATCATGGGAACAGGGCAGACCAAACTACCAAGCCAATTCTTTTACTGGAAAGGAAACAAGCTTCCGGGGACTGGTTTCTGGCATTACAGCCGTCTTCGGCCCGGCTTGCTTGAATCCTGATGGTTCAGTGAGCAAGGGACTCATGTCTCAGCATACCCTTTCACGCTTATGTTGGACAAAACAATTCAGAAAAGGGGGTGGTGATGGACAGAGTATCTGAGTTAAGCAGAACACTCGTACCCAGTCAACAGATCAGGGCTTGATCCCTCAACGTTTTTTAGCTCACTGCACCATCCCAGCTCAGAACCAGGCTACATGCAAATTAGTCTGTCCCTGGCCCAGTGCATCATGGGAACAGGGCAGACCAAACTACCAAGCCAATTCTTTTACTGGAAAGGAAACAAGCTTCCGGGGACTGGTTTCTGGCATTACAGCCGTCTTCGGCCCGGCTTGCTTGAATCCTGATGGTGCAGTGAGCAAGGGACTCATGTCTGAGCATACCCTTCCACGCTTATGGTGGACAAAACGATTCAGAAAAGGGGGTGGTGATGGACAGAGTATCTGAGTTAAGCAGAACACTCGTACCCAGTCAACAGATCAGGGCTTGATCCATCACCGTCCCTTGCTCACTGCACCATCAGGATTCAAGCAAGCCGGGCCGAAGACGGCTGTAATGCCAGAAACCGGTTCCTTTCCAGTAAAAGAATTGGCTTGGTAGTTTGGTCTGCCCTGTTCCCATGATGCACTGGGCCAGGGACAGACAAATTTGCATGTAGCCAGGTTCTGAGCTGGGATGGTGCAGTGAGCTAAAAAACGGTGATGGATCATGCCCTGATCTGTTGACTGGGTACGAGTGTTCTGCTTAACTCGGATACTCTGTCCATCACCACCCCCTTTTCTGAATCGATTTGTCCACCATAAGCGTGGAAGGGTATGCTCAGAAATGAGTCCCTTGCTCACTGCACCATCAGGATTCAAGCAAGCCGGGCCGAAGACGGCTGTAATGCCAGAAACCGGTCCCCGGAAGCTTGTTTCCTTTCCAGTAAAAGAATTGGCTTGGTAGTTTGGTCTGCCCTGTTCCCATGATGCACTGGGCCAGGGACAGACTAATTTGCATGTAGCCAGGTTCTGAGCTGGGATGGTGCAGTGAGCTAAAAAACGGTGATGGATCAAGCCCTGATCTGTTGACTGGGTATGAGTGTTCTGCTTAACTCACATACTCTGTCCATCACCACCCCCTATTCTGGTTCAATAGAAGTAGCCATAAATTGATCTACTGTATCAAAACTCATTATTGGAAGGCGGTAGGTGCCTCCGTGTGGGACAAAGTCTGAGAGAAACACACAAGTCTCAGTCTATAGTGTGGAGTTTATGTATATGAAGCCATCAACGTGTGTAAATACATGGAGTCAGTATTAGATGGCAAAGTCACCAATTGTAACATTCGGATCTCGATCTGTATTTATTAAGGTTTAAATGTGTGTGACAATGAATGTATCTTGGCTCTCGAGGTCCAACAGGTTGCAGCCATTGAAAAAATATTCGAATGATAGTGATCATATTCACAAATTGTATTTAGACAATACATTGCCCTATGGAAAGACGTGACCTGAGAGATGTTATCACGTACTCCATCATTGTTATTCATATGTGGGCAGAAGTGTGATGGACATAAAGAGGATACTAAACATAATTATAGTGATGTCTATGCTATATCATCATTAAGTCCCTTACTGACACTCTTAAGTGAAAAAAATCAATTTCTGTTCCTTGATGAATAGGAATGTGGAGATGTCACTGATGTGGGAAGCGATAAACGGCTGTTCTAAAATCAACCACCTAATGTCTTCTGGAGTGTATTTATGGGTCAAGAAATGATTGGTCAATCTTGTGGATTGTTTGTGGCAACGAATCGTACTCTTATGCTCCCCGATCCTTAATTAGATTTTTCGGCTGGTGTACCCAATATACCTTGAAGAACAAGGGCAGGTTATCATGTAAATGACTCTTTCAGTGTTGCAATTTGTATGTTTTCTGAGGAGCCATGTCTTTCCATTTCCTAAGTCAACTTTGTCGGTTTTGATAGTCTTACATCTCCTGTTTATTGTTTTTCATCACTTCGAAAGCCCTTATCAATGGCATCCTCAGTGATGACGCAGGACTCCACATAATAGCTTTGCAGATTCTCAGAACCTCCACTGCATGATGCATTCTCGGCGTAGGATCTCGTAACGCTCTGCAACCAGAATTTCAGGTACTCTTGTTCAGTGGGCCCAACTTAGTCCATGTACTGAAAAAAGTAATGGGGCGACCCGGTGTCCCTCAGAACCTGGGTGTATGTATTAAATAAAACAATCGGTTCTGTCGGGGTATTTTTCAATTGCTTAGAATACAATAGTAGCAATGACACATACCAATGGTTTGAGAAAAACAAAGAAAAAACAGCATAAAACACACCAAAGTTAGTATTCAATAATATATTCAGAAATAGGTATCAAATCTTCATGGCTGTCGCAATTTACAATTTTAATTGCAATAGGGAATAATGTGACTTTTGTGAAAAGGTGACATATGGTGATTGGTGACTTTGACAGTGCACTACATACAAGATAAATAAACGTGCATTCAGGAGGGGGGAGAAAAATTTCAGTAAGTCCTTATGCCTTTAGCACTTATGTTACAGGATCTATTAGTAAGTTAAACTGTGATCATGAGCATTGCGCAGACATATCTGGTGCGTACGCATCAACGTCACCAATCCCTATATGTCACCTTTTCACCAAAGACACTTATTCCCCATTGCAATTGAATTTATAAATTGCGACAGCCATGAAGATGTTATATCTATTTCTGAATATATTATTGAATCCATGTTTAACAATACATGGATTCCTTTTTTGGAGTAACTCTAATATGTTGGTCTGAATTTTTCACTTTTTCTGTATCTCCCAGTTTGTTTTTATTATAATTTTTGAGTCACATTATTTTATATATTGCATAAATGTTATGTTTTTAAATTGTATTTTATTGAAGCAACATGTTTGAATAAATATGTCCCTTTTTCCATATTGCGTAACTTCCTATCTTTGTGTACATTACAATTGATTTTTGGTTCACATTCGTCGTGTTCTATTTTAGCTGTGTGGAAGTATGAATGCATCAGATACATAGAGCTGATTCTATTTGCGAATAGAGAATTTTTATCAGTTCCAAGAGAATCGTGTTGTTTCTTTACTTGTGGTACCCTATCTCTTGGCTAGTAGGGCCACTCCCTCCTTTTTGCCTATGTGTTACAAGTAAGCCATTGCTACTATTTTATTCTAAGCAATTGAAAAATACCCCGACCAGACCAATTGTTTTATTTAATAACTTGGTCCCTGTATCCCACCTGCGCGCCATCACAGTCAGCCTGAATTTCTGGCATGAGCAGATAACCACAGCTGGCACTATTTTACTTAAAACTTTCAAATTACATAACTCCGGTTATATTGATTGTATTTTTTGTTGTTTAGGTCTCAAACAGGTTATTTAATTTTATTATTTTTTTCTAAATTGGTTTCGTATTTTTCTTGTGTTGTTTGTTTACTTTATTACTGTTTGAAGTGCTGATTAAAATACTTTACAAGTTGCCTCCATGTTAAGACTATCTGCTTTGAGCCAAGCTACCAGAAAGAAGAGAACAGGTTAATTTGGGGTCTGCTTGTCCGGCATGTCCAGAAATAGAGGGATCACAAGAGATATGTAACCAGCTTGCTCAATTCTTTCATCATAAAATAGCAAATATCTATTCAGAGCTGGATACATATAATACAATAGATGAGGATGGTCCTAGCCTCAGTACAGAATTTCTGTGGAACTTCGTAGCCCGTAAAGAGGATAAGGAGCTGTATATAAGGACGCTGGAGGTTTTTCTGCCACTGACGGAAGATCTTACTGAGACTTAAGAATTATTGGCCTCTTTCCCTGTTTCGAATCCCAGCAAAGATTCTTGAGAGACACTTCAATTAAACTCTGATAGAATACAAAGAGGAGCAGGGTCAGTTGGATGCATCACAACATGGCTTCTGGAAGAACCTTGGAACAGAAACTGCTCTGATAGTTGCCATTGATGGCATCAGATGTCTTGTTGATGCAGGGCACGCAGCGTCACTGATCCTGCTGGACTTTTCTGCACTCTTTGACAGCATCTCTTCTACCCTGCTGGTAACAAGTCTGCAAGAGCCGGGTGTCACCAACAGAGCTCTGAACCTGCTGTCCTCTTTTCTTACTGAGAGAGACCAACAGGTGGCAATGAACCAGTACCATTCTGAGCCTTTCTTAGTGCCATGTGAGGTCCCTCAGGGCTTATCCCTGAGCTCCATGTTATTTTATCTTTACGTATCCCCTTAGACTAAGCTGGCTCACTCCTTTGTATTAAAGATGGTGTCATACGCCGATTAAACTGATTAAACTCAGATTATTGTATCCATTTATTGTTCAATGAGATATTTGCAATACTACAGTGCCTAAACGGCTATGGGCCTTTGTGCGCTTTATAAATCTAAGCAATTAATTTCATCCTGACAGAGATTGCAGTTGCTGCTCAGTAGAGGTTCACACTCCTCAACCGGTAAAACAATTTCCAACATTTACCAAGTTTTAAATAAATCATCTACTGAATGTTAGAGGATTTGCTCTCAATTCTGGTACTGAAACTGGGAGACGATAACCGGGCATATTTCATGAGAAAACACTATTCAGTTCTTTTGTGATGGTCCTCATCTTATATATTTTTCAAAGAAAGCTAAACATCACTGTAACTTCATGAATATGAATTCATCAGTATAGTCTGTTGAAGGTTATAAAGTGTCAGCTTATCCAGACTCAAAAAAATTGAATTCCTCTGAACAAGGCTGTGAGCTTTAGTAGATTGCTGTCCACCACAAGTAATAGCATCTCTATCTTGTACTTAACAGTCCAGTCAAAGGTTTCAATAATGTAAACAGCAGGTCAACCCCTGATACCAGTGGCACTAAGAAGACAGGCATAAATTAAAGAAAATGTTTAAGCATTTAGAATTGCCAGAACTGTTAACGTTGAAAAAACACTGCACAATAAAAATCCCACACCAATCTTTTTTAAATAAGAGAAAAATGTAATCAGCACAATGACACCAAAATGACAAAAATCCTATAAGGGAAAATGGAGATATGATTTTTTAAATATTTGTGTGAGAATAGTGCCAAAAAGCACAAAGTACAATTGGTAGTCAATGATCATGGTAGAATAGGACCTTGGCATGATTTGAGGCCTCCCACAGTGTCTCAGTTTTAAATACCATACACACTAGGTTGTGTACTCCAAAGCTTACAGATAGGTGATTTACTAATGTTGAAAAGGGTTATTTTAAAAAGTTGCATCAACGTTTGACACCGCAGCATTAAAGTAACAATGGTAGGCTTGAAGCAATGTTTTTCTTGTCACACCAGTGAATGGCACACTAGGTTCTACAGTCCACAGCTGTATTTAACTTTTCATGTTATGGGTATCTTGCTGTACCATACATATTGCCTTGCAGAAAGGTTAAATAAGCCAATCATGGATTAGAACATTTCTACATGTTCAAACACTCCTTAGCACACGTATATTATAGTACAATCATGTATAGGCGTTGCCACACTTTTGAAACAATCACAGTACGTAGTTGTCAGTTAGTACAAGGTTTATATTTATTCTTGATCGCTGGAAGTTCTCCACACAGCCGACACGTGTTTCGTCGTGACTGGGAGTGTAACCCACAACTTTTTCAAGGCTGTAGAAGTTCAAATAAACAAAACAAAGATATGTTGCCATCTGTATGTAGACTTTTGGCCATAGATTCTAATAATAGCCATACGTTACAAAATCTTTGTGTTTATAAAGGTGGCCCTCTTCGTGCAGGATTATACTAATTTGTTTGAAGCGTATGCTCATGTTTGGAAGGATTGAGTGGTTCCTTCTACCTTATAGCACCGTAAGAAATAACGTTTGTAATAGAATGAATTGTGAGACTTACAATTCAACAAGAAAGGGAGGGACCAAGCAAAAAGGGTAATTGCCTCAAAAAGCCAATAACTGAAAATTGCGATTCTCCTATTAACATGACCAGAGAATCTGGATTTCATTAAAGACACGGAGGCTAACATTATGCATTAATCCTTTAATGCCAACTCACAACAGCTGCTTACATTACAAAGGAATAACAAAGAACTAGATGACATCACGCCATCAATATAAGCCATGAGCAGGAGTAGAGCTGCCTCTTTTAAATGCGAACGAACGAGGAGAAGTCCAATCAGGCTGCAACTTGGTACGAGGAAGGTGAAGAGGTTGAAATCCATGGAAGGAAGTGAACTAAAAACTGTAGAGATCCATTAATTCGAATTATCTGAAAACAAAATGAAGAACATCAAAATTTGAACCATTGGCAAACGGGGAGAATTCAGAAAGTTAGCAATAACATTCGATGTAAGCAAACTTGAATTTGAAAAATTGAATACACGTCAAAAACTTAAAATGTTATTAATGTCTAATTGAACAAAATAACCAAAATATCCTCCATTCAAGGGAGGGAAGGGGAGGATAATGTTAGCCTCCGTGTCTTTAATGAAATCCAGATTCTCTGGTCATGTTAATAGGAGAATCGCAATTTCATTACAAGACAAGGAGGCTACATTATGCATGTTGGTAGCCCTGAACAACAGCATCAGAAACATGTTCAATAGTGTTGCAGTAATGATGCGCAAAGGTAGAAGCATTAGACCAGTCTGCACACTTAAGGATAACATCCAACTTACCACCAGACCAAAAGGATTTGCTGGACATAGCACTTCTTAGAGAGTGAGCTTGAAATTTAGAAAGGTCAATACCAGCAAGGTTCATGGCCAACTTAACCCATCTAGCAATAGAGCAGGATGAAACGGGTTTAAATGGTTTGACATAGGAGACAAGAAGTTGATTTTCATCAGGTGGACGAAGGTCTTTAATCTTGAGTCATATTCTTTCATGCAATCAACTACACAAAGTTTTTTGCAGAAATCAAAACGAGGATAAGAAATGAAATCAGACATAGTCTTAGTTCTTTTGTGGATTTCGAATTTAACACCAAACATGTCATAACATCTATAAGAGATCTAAAGCTTTGACATCGGATACCCTGAGACAAGAAATCAGGCATAAGAGAGAGGCAAGTTTAATTGAAAGACATTTTCTGTTCAGAAGGGAGTTATCAGGCCAGGAGCAAAAAAGGTCAAGTAAAAGTTTAACATCCCAAACAGATTGATATTTGGGCCTAGGAGGCCTTTTAAGCCTGATACTTTTAAGTACTCTACAAATGATAACGTTCTTACCTCCTGTCTTACCGTTGACGAGAGAATGTCCTGTGGAAATTGCAGATCTAAAACAGTTAATAGATCTGTAGGAAAGACCACTGTCGAAAGGTTTCACCAGGAAATTCACTATATTGACGATAGGAGCGTCCACGGGATCCAAGCCCCTTTCCAAGCACCAACTAGACCATTTTTTCCAGATGCTATTATATCTGTAGTGTGTTCCAGGTGCCCATGATTCTCCAAGGAGAGTGAGAGCCGAAGACAAATGTCCAGACAATTGGTTAGATTGCCTGACACTTTCCAGGCAAGAAGGTTCAGGTACCCTGAGAGAACCAGGTGGTGATCTTCTCCGTTTGCGTTTAGAAGGAGCCCTTGAGTAGCCGGAATCAGGAAGGGAACTTCGCAAGAAAGTTCCAGAGCTGTTGGGAACCATGCTTGAGATGGCCAGAAGGGGGTTATCAGGACCAGGGAGCATTGTTCCTGTCTCACTTTCTGCAGAACCCTTTGGATCATCGCAAAGGGGGAAAGGCGTAGGGGCGGAGAGGAGCCCAAGGTTGAAGGAAAGCGTTCACAGCTAGAGCGCCCGGGTCTGGCATCCAGCTGAAGTACTGAGGGAGTTGGAAGGTCAAACGGCCTGCGAAAAGGTCATCATCCAAGGGACCGCAGAAGTGAACCAGGGAATTGAAAACGGAGGTATTGAGTTTCCAATCGCTGAAGTCTAGAAGAAATCTCGAGTTCCAATCCGCTGAGAGATTGGATTTCCCTGGGAGGTATTCTGCCCTCAGAGAGTTTCTTGGCTAGGTCTGATAGGTCGGCAGACCTCGTACCACCGAGACGGTTGATATAAGAGACGGCAGAAACGTTGTCCATTTTCAGGAGAACGGATCTGCCCTGGAGAGGGTGCCTGAAACTCATCAAAGCATAGAGCCCGGCCCTCAATTCTAGGAAATTTATATGGTGAGATGATTTTGAGGGGTTCCAGAAACCACCGGTGTCCTGGTCGAGGAGACGTGCTCCCCAACCGTGAAGGCTGGCGTCTGACTCTAAAACAAAGTCCGGAGTCGAACCGAAGATAGCCCTTCCATTTCAAGCATCCAAATTGTCCAGCCACCAAGAAAGTTCCAATCTGGCTTGTTTGTCCAGAAAAACATGGTCTCCGTACTAAAGTCCGGATCTGAGGGGCGGATGAAAGGCCCAAAGGAAGGGCCTGAAACTGAAAAAGGCGATTGTCCCAAATAAATTGGAGAAAGGGTTGATGTTCTATAGCCATGGGTATGGAGAAATAGGCATCTTTTAAGTCCAATTTGACCAACCAATCTCTTTGAAGGAGAAGGTCTCCGAGCAGATGGATGCCCTCCATCTTGAAATGTCGATAAACGAGGTATTTGTTTACCTCCCGAAGGTTTATTACCGGACGCCAACCCTTGTCCTTCTTCTCGACTAAGAAGAGGGTGCTTACAAATTTTTTTGAGACCAAGGTACCTCGATTATGGCGCCCTTCTTTAACATAGAAGAAACCTCTTCTTTGATGATTTCCAGGTGTTCTAATGGAAGAACCAGGGGATTTGTTTATTCTATTAAGGACAGGCCTCCTTCTTTCAATGTTAAGCGAGGAGTTTGCGTTACCAAGGAGCACTATTGCTCTTTGGCTCCATCCCCTGATTAGATTGGTATCAATGGGAGAGTTAGAAATGTGGGATTCCTCAGCTAGGTTGAGGATTCTAGTAAGGGGGCCTAAAAGGTCAAGAAGGCGATCCTGACAGGCTTTAAGAGCCCTTTCAAGGGCAGATTTAACCTCAGGTACTGTACAGTATTCTGACTGCTCTGTTTACCATCCCTGCATGCCTTTGAGAGACTCAGTTGTCACCAACTTGAATGTCTATCTCCTCACGGAGAAAGACTATACCAGAATTACTTACAGGGTATCATGAATAATCTTGAAGGGGAAAACGGTTCGGTAAACCCACTTCACTCTTTGCCATTCTTGTACCGAGAGGGACGTCATTTTGTCTAATCACGTGACCATGCACCCCAAAAGGAGTGCAGTGTGAGGGCTAGTGAAGCAATACTTTGCCAATTGTCTTTTCTTTCTAGTCCCTACTCTTTGTATACAGTTATTTTCATCATACTTGTATGTTTAATTGATCTTGTCTTGAAAGTTTCTCTATGGTAATTCTAGGTCAATACATTTTCTTTGCGCCAACGAGATTCAAAGTTTCCTAGAGATATATTCATTTGTAAAAGTGCTTCTATACCTGCTTTAAAAGCACCTGGGTCAATTAAATTGCTTTTTATACTTAATTTTCATCATTCTTATATGTTTAAATATTCTTGTCTTCAAAGTTTCTTTATGGAAATTCTAGGTCAATACATTTTCTTCGCACTAACGAGAGTCAAAGTTTCCTAGGGATATAGTCATTTGAAAAGTGCTTCTATACCTGCCTTAAAAACACCTGTATCAATTAAAATAGCTTTTTATACTTAATTTTCGTTTTCAAATTGAAAATTGTGTATAGAAAGCATATGGCTGTTAGCTGAGATATTGTTGAAGGAATGTGAGTGGTCACAGTATCGTGACCAAAATATTAAAGAGGCAAGTGCACAGAGAGAGTTATAGATTTACTATTCTTAACCTTACGTCTATGTCTTACATCTTTAAAATATATATAGAGGTAAGTTGTTTATATGTGGAGTTAGGTATAGAAAATCCATACATGCACGCCATATTTTAGTCTTTGATATTCTGGTCATGATATTGTGACCACTTGATATTCCTAATTCAATATTCTGGACCGACACTCAAACGTGCAGCCTTCATCTGTCCGGGCATCTTTTATTCTTTCATGTTTTTCAAAATGGTGTTTTCATCTAAAATTAATTATTTTCCCTGGAGTGCATTTTGAATTGTTGGTCCTATAACCCCTCCACCTTAGCACTTCTCTAACAGCAAGTATTGAATTTTGCCTACAATTTTGTGGCCTCAATTCCGAGTTGTTCTTCTCTGGCAGGGTGTGGATTCTTCCCACAATTATTGGTCCTTTGTTGAACCTCTTCACTAGTTGAAGGATTTTGGTGAGGCAGCGGTTTGAACCTGGTTGCTGTTGCAGCTGACGTCTAAACGGGATGTTACCATCCAGAATTCGCATCTGGTAAAATCAGGTCCTCTCCAGGAAGACTGGGTGCAGGAACTCCAGCTAGTCAATATCAGGTGCACTGGAGTTCTGTTTCCCCAAACTCTTAATTGAAGCCTAAATGATTAGACAATAATCCGTCAACATCATTCTCTCTCTTCATAATATGTGGCATTGGTGGGGGGTGCTAGTAAGCTGGTGGCAAGATGGCTGCTTTCTGAAGCGGCTCTGCCAGTTGAGTGTGACTATCCGTCTAACATCCTGCCAAATGCGATGCATCTGAAGCTGCCCACCGCCGATTCAGACGGAGAGTAATGGCTTGCACATTTTGAGACCCAGAGCGGAGTGAAAATGGCCCTGAGGAGTGAGCAATCCGGAATTAATGTCGGGGGACTAGGCATGCATTGTGGTGGCAAGGTGGATGCCGCCAGAGACATGCTGTGAAGCTGGGGCTGCTGGAGAACAGAGGAGGTGCCGGCGGTGCCTGATGTGAGTGGCGGTGAGCTGTGATTGCCTTGGCGCCAGGTGTGAGCGATCGACTGAGCAGCAGAGGTGACCGGAGAGAGCGCTACAACAACTGCGGCAAGTGCAGGTAGGGCATGTAAAGAGCCCTGCTTGCCCAGGTGGTCTGCTCGCTGAGCATTGGAGGGAGCTGCGGCTGCAATGGGACCTCCAGGCAAGTGTGTAAGGGTCCAGTGCAGCGTGAGTTGCGTGATTGCACCTGGAGCAATGGCCGGTGCTACCGCTGATGAACTGCTGCATCATGCCGCTTTGAATGTGGATGATGTGCTCACTAGGGTGGCCTTCTTGCTGTGCACTTGATTCGCAGCTGAATTAAGCCCCCTGGTGGGTTATCGGAGAGCTTGGACTGGTGCTGACTAGGCGAAGCGGCTGTGCCTAGGGGCCGGGCCCTTTGTTTTTAATGGTGAAGGTTGAGGAGGAATAATGCATAACCCGCATTGGCCCTAACTACACACAACTGGCTACGGCGCACATCTGGGGCTGGCCTGGGCCTTGACAAGGTGACTCGCCAGAATTCAAAGGCTACCAGAGGGTGACACATGATGAGGGCCCACTCTATATTAGGTGGAGAGAGTGACCTGTGGACAGTCCGGGGCACAGACTGAGGCAAACTGGCAAACAGTGAACAAAGGTTAGGGCGAACTGAGATCTGCTTCTCTGATCTGCTATTCCACGCGCAGCCTCAAAGTTTGAATGTTGGGTAGCGGCAAGCAGTGGATAATTGGCCTACTATGGGGAAGGTAGATAAGCAACAGACGCGCCTTATGTTTGAGGGCCGTAAACCCTCCAGGTCAGAGCAGTGAGACCAATCTGACTCAAAGCAGGACCCCCCAGAGGCATGTTCGTCTATACTTTAAGCAACACTCCTGGTGATGCAAAGAAAGCAGCCTCCAATCAATTGATGGGAAAATCAATGGATTGAAAATGCGCATGTACCATTTTGCAACAAGGCTAGACAAGCAGGGAGCTCATTTGGGGGAGGCAGAGCAGTGTATCTCAGTGATGCAAGATGGTCTCAAAGCAGTGACAACCAAAAGTCTAAATATGGAGAAGTTGCTGGGTGTGATCCAGGCTAAAAATGAAGACTTGGAGTCGCGGTCACAGCACAACAATCTTTGCATTTTGGGACTGCCAGAGACCACCAACACCGGCCAGAGGGAGATCTATATTGAGTCAATGCTTAAGGAGGTGTTTGGGCCTGAAAATCTGTCCACTGTGATGCTGGAGGAGCAGGCTCATTGGCCGTTGACGGTGCGGACAATTCTGGGGGTTCTGCAGCGCCCGGTGCGTGGGCGGCTGCTGAATTAGCATGTTAGAGACACTGTGTTACGTCTGCCAAGTGAGAAACAAAGGATAACATACAAAGGTAATGCGATTGAGTTCTATCCGGATTGCACAGCTGCAGTACAGGTGGCAATGTGTGAATATCTCCCAGTGAAAAAGAAGCTGCAGGCAGAGAACATTACCTATACAATGCTGTATCCTGCTTGACTGCGCATTGAGGTGGAGGGTACACAAAAGATTTTCGCAACTCCAGAGAATGCGATTTAGTATGTGAAAATGTTTCAGCGGAACAGGCAAAGTCTAGCAAATTTAAAATCTGATGACGAGTTAGGCAACATGTGACATTGGTCCACTTTGCTGTACATGACTCCAGGGTTGCTGGCAGGACAATGGTGCTGTGCTGGAGAGAGGTCAATAAGTTTCCCTATAGGTCACACTAACCAGATCATCAAGCACAATCAATCAATCAGGGGATTTGGAAAGCACACTACTCACCCGTGAGGGTTTCAAGGCCCTGGGGGGGTGTAGTTCCGGTTCAGTTGAAGAGCCAGGTCTTGAGGTTCTTCCTGAAGATGAGGAGGGGGGAGCATCTGAGATGCACTGGGAGCTCGTTCCAGGCTTTGGCTGCGTCGTAGGAGAAAGCTCTTCCTCTGTTCTTGTTCTGCGGATGCGGGGGGTCTCTACAAGGGTGAGGTCCACGGAGCGGAGGCTCCTCTTGGGTACGTGGAAGTAGACTCTCTCGTTGAGGTATTTGGGTCCAATGTTGTGGATGGATTTGTAGGCCTGGGTGAGCAGTTTTAAGGTAACTCTGGGGCCTATTAGCAAGAAATAGCGATATTTATCGCTAAACGTGGCTAGCCACTTTTTTTATCACTGTCTATCGATGGATATTTTAGCGGAGAAAACATGCTATTTGCAAAGTTTTTCTCTATTGTGCTAAAATATCCATCGATAGAGGCGAAATGCGAGAATATCTCCGGAAATCCCGTGATATTCTCGCATTAACACCAATGGAGGCTTAATCTGATAATCGACCCCCAATAACTATACAGGTAAGTCAACTTTTTAGCAGGCGTTAGTTTATAGCGATAATCGCGCTTAGCGCGATCTTGTTTATCGCTTCACCTGCCTTGCTAGTAGGCGATAGCTGTGTTAGCGACTGTTTTCAGTTGCTAACTGTTTGGGTATGCCCACTTTGCATGTCATTAGCGATAAATATCGCTGACATGCAAAGCGGGCCCCAAACCTGTAGCTATCCCCTAAAAGCTGTCGCTAACTGCTGTTAATGACAGCTTGCTAATAGGGCGATAAAAATATTGCCACTTTAGCTGGAAAAAGTCCAGCTAAAGCGGCAATATTGCCCTTGCTAATATGCCCCTCTCTTCTCTATGGGGAGCCAATGAAAGTCACAAAAGTGTTGGGTCATGTGCTTGTGCCGTGGGGATCTGAGGACGAGTCTGGCTGCGGCGTTCTGGATGGTATGTAGTCTGTGCAGGAGAGTTCTGTTGATTCTGGCATATAGGGCATTGCCGTAGTCCAGTCTGCTGGTTATGAGTGTGTGGGTGATGGTTTTTCTGCATTCTGGGGTATCCATTTGAAGGTTTTGCGGAGGATTCGAAGACAGTTGAAGCTGATGGAGGCGATGGAGTTGATCTGGACAATGTTAGAGTCGAGACAGCTTGATGTAAAACTGTAAGCAACTCAATTTGTTGTTGAGTTAGTAGATACACTCAGCCACCTCCCTAGTAATCAGGAGGGGACTTTTAGGCACCCGTAGCCCCCAATGGGAGCACCCAAAATGCACTTGTTGGTGTATGATTGTTGCGTGCACAGAGTTCTGTTGACGGGGAATGTCTTTGGCGATTTGGGCAGGCTGAAGTGGGTGGGAGGTGTTATGCTCAGGGTTTGTTCTCATTGCAAATGCAGTACATGCTGTGGATTTGGGTGTCTGGCGGACTGTTTGGCCGGGGGGGTGGTATCACACCAACTTATGAGACTTGAGTATATGAATGGCACATTTGGGAGGCATGATTATAATGCTGACGTGGAATGTTCGGGGTTTGAACAATCCCCCAAAAATTGGGCAGGTGTCAGCATATTTAGATAGACATGTGGTCCAAGTGGCCCTGTTGCAAGAAATCAATCTGACCAAGTATATTGAGCAGAATGTGGGGAGGCAGTGGGCGGCTGTCAGGGTGGCCTCATCATACTCTGTGTACTCGAGAGGTGTCTTGCTTTTAGTAAAAAAAGGGTACTCCATAAACTCTTTATCAGCACTGAAATGGGCAAATCGGGCAGATTCCTACTGGTACAGTTCACTTTGGGAGGGTCAAAGTTGGTGGTGATTAATACTTACAGGCCAAATGTTGATGACCCTGCCTTCTATAGCAAGGTCTGGAGGTGATTGGATTATCTCCCTCCTTCCCTATTCATTTGGGGTGGAGATTTCAATGTATATCTGGACCCGGGAATGGATAGGTGTGCTGTCACGGACTGGCACGGGAAGCAAGCAGCACGTACAGTACAAGTGATCATGCATGCAGAAGGGTTGTTTGATGCATGGAGGGTGAGAAACCTGGGTACGAAAGACAGTACATTTGTTTACTGTGAAGCGAGTGCATGGACAGTGAGAGTGGAACATTTGGCTAGCACGCTATCTGAATATGCCCCAGTATTATTGGTGCTTGCAGTCACGACGTTCAGTAGGCCCCCATTTCAGTGGCGACTGCAGCAGGTGTCCTTGCTAGAACCGGTGTTCCACACTACAATAGGGACGGCCATTAGTAATTTTTTCCAGGATTGTAAGGGGTTGATAGAGAAAGCAGGAACACTTTGGGAAGCTTTTAAAGTGACGATCTGTGGTGAATGCATTTGGGTGCAAGTAGACGTTTCAAAATCCCTATGCAATAAGCTGGCAGATATAGAACACCAAAATCTCGAAAGGCAATATAAGTTGCAGCCCACACCCAATACTCTTGTACGAATGAGAGAGTTAACTACTGAACATGCTGAAATTGCAGAGAAGGAAGTGCACTATAGGTCTAGACGCTGGACGGCTAGTGCATATAGTAAAGGCGTTAGGGCGGGACAGTCACTGGCTGAAAAACTGCCTAAACATAAAGGGCAGGGACATGTAGTTAAGAAAGTGGCATTGGGATGGTTGTCCTCGGGACAAAGGGAATAACTTCTCCAATCTCTAACAGTAGATAATTTTAAAGTGGTTATACAAAAATTGCCAAATGGTAAGGCGGCGGGTACAGAAGGTCTGCCAAGTGAATTTTATAAAACATATGCAAACCAGCTGGCCTGCAACTTGTTGAGGTTTATGCGGAGGTATACAATAGTGGGACTCTACCGCCCACGTGTGTTATGCCCTAACAGTTATGCTTTTAAAACCAGACAAAGACTCTAAACTATGCCAATCGTACCGGCTACTCTCCTTAATGAATATAGATGTGAAAATACTTGCTAAAATAATAGCAATGAGATTGCAGCCACTGGTACCTGCACTGGTGCTACCAGATCAGTCGGGTTTTGTGCAGGAGCGATCCACAACACATAATTTGACAACTTTGTTTGCAACATTGCATCAATTAGACCGTGAAATGAAGACTTTGGCGGTGTTGCTTGATGCTGCCACCGCTTTCGATTCCATACAGTGGGGCGATATGCAGTGCTGAGTCATAAGGGGCTCCTTCTTCCTTTGTGCAATGGATACGCCTGCTATACACCGAGCGGACGGTGAGGGTTAGGGTCAATAGGTTTGTATTGGAACCCATCAGAATATGCAGAGGGATGGGGCAGAGATGCCCGCTGTCCCCAAGGCTTTTCTATCTCGTGCTGGATCCTCTGACCTGTAAAGTTAGACAGCTGCACAAAAAGGAGGTGTTTGCATTCCGGCAGCACCCAATGGTCATATCTCTGTATGAGGATGATACGCTGCTGTATGTGCGGAAGCCAGGGGCAAACCTAGACCCCTAGACCCCTTAATTTGAGAGTATGTAACATTTGGAAGGTATTCAGGCCTCAATATAAATTGGGATAAATCAGTAATAATACCCCTCACACAGTCCACTACATCGTGTGAGTTGGAGTGCCCTTTGGTATGGGCTACAGAATCTGTCAAATACCTTGGGATTTGGGTGCACAGGGATCCGGAGGTAGTAGTGCAAATGAACTATGGACAAGCTATCACAACACTAACAGACCAGGTGTCAAAGTGGATACACTACCACTGTCCCTTGCAGATCATATCGCAGTAATAAAAATGATGATTTTGATTTTCGAATTTGTTCATGAACATCCCAATAATACTGACTAAAGCATTCTTCAAACTGCTTCAGGCATGTTTATCGACACTGGTATGGGCAGGGAAGAATTTGTGCTGCAGATGGCATACTCTGGTGCAGACATTTGAGCGTGGGGGTTTGGAGCGCCGGATATGACACTGTACTATCGCTGTGCGCAGACACGCTTGCACATTATTGGCGCTTTTCGCAAAGATTTCTCCCATATCTGGCGGTGGAGGCGGATGACGTTCACCCAACTCCACTTTTGGCAGTATTGCTCTATGACCGCCCCCTGAACTCCAAGGTGCACACAAATACAGTGACGTGTACTTGCTGTGCACGGAGGGAAACGCGGGTAAGAGTGGGCAGGGACAACCTTTTTGTTAACTGCGCACCCTGGCATTTCAGTTACACAGAAGTGGGCACCATTGGACATTTTAAAGATGCTGGGATCGCTACAATGGGTGACTTATACCTAAGTGGGAAGTTTAGAACATTAGATACCCTCCCTGCAAACAAAGAGTGCCCTGCTATGCTGGGATTTGAGTATGTCAGAGTACCCGGATGAGCCAAGGGCTCTGAATGCGCTTCAGGTGCTGCTGTCCACGGAGGACAGGAAAGGCCTAATAACTAGATTGTATACAGCCTCTGTTGCTGAGAATCCAATGGTCACGTTTGGTGCCTTTGAAAGATGGAATGTCTTATTGGATATGCTGATGGCATCGGAAGATTGGGTTACGTGCTGTGCATTGACTGGATGCCTCATGGCGAATTACAACCTCAGGATCATACATTTTGTTTAACATCTGTTTATTAAGTACAAGCAGTGATAAAACACAGGTCACAGCATGAGACAACAGTGCTATATGACATCATAGGCTAGCTTACCGAGTGTGAGATCAGCTCGAGATCGACCCGTCAAAGTCACCCCTCCCCCCACAAGCCCTGGCACCCTGATGTAGCTGAGGTATGGGGCCCTCGTAGGTCCCGGACTATGACACCAGAGAACCCAGATGAAGGGGGAGACCAAGGAAGGAACAAGGGTACGTCAGCCAACACATGATTGATCATAGATTAGGGAGATAACCAAACATGGGCCCAGCAAAAAAGAGGTCCCAACCTCATGGGACCCTGCGCTGTGACAATTTTAGACATTTTTGGCATATAAACTATAACAATAAACATATATTTGAAGAAAGAGAGAGAAAGAAAAGCCGGAAAAGAGATAGGTACAGAGGAAAAGAAGATAGATCAGTTGGGGAAGCGTCCCCTGAGGAGGGGGTGGATGTAGGGCAGGGGTCCAAGGAGGGTATGTCATTGGGAGGCAGAGGGTGGAGGTCCACCCAGGTCCAATGCGGTGATCAGTCACCTCTAGGGCTAGGGAGTCCACCCAACAGCTCAAGCGGGCTTCTCCGGGGGCTCCGAATGCCAACTCCGGAAGAAGGGCTCCAAGGTGTCTTCAAACAACTGCAGGGCAAGCAGCCTAGGGGGCATCAGGCGGGAGTGTTCAGTTCTAGTGAAATAGTGTATAAGTGACTGTCAGATGCTGTCAAATGATGTGTCTGTGTGATTGAGGCGTGCTGTGAATATTTCTAAAACAACAAGTGATGGACTGAATGTGGATCAATGTCACACACTCCCCCAGTCAAAAGATCTGGGCCTAAATCCATCGTTTTTTTGCACTCCACACCACCCTGGGTTAGACAATGGCGATATGCAAATCAGCTCTGACCCTGTTGCCCCATGGGAACAGTCCAGTCCGAACTACAAAAGCCATGTCCTTCCCAGAACGGAATCAAGCATCCGAGGACCGGACCGGTTTTGAGGTAACACCTCTCATCAGCCCGGCTAGCTTGACTCCAAGTGGAGTGGAGTGCCTGGGACCCACGTCTGGGCATCCCCAGCGCACTTAGGGCGGCAATTGCAAAAACAACAAGTGATGGACTGAATGTGGATCAATGTCACACACTCCCCCAGTCAAAAGATCTGGGCCTAAATCCATCGTTTTTTTGCACTCCACACCACCCTGGGTTAGACAATGGCGATATGCAAATCAGCTCTGACCCTGTTGCCCCATGGGAACAGTCCAGTCCGAACTACAAAAGCCATGTCCTTCCCAGAACGGAATCAAGCATCCGAGGACCGGACCGGTTTCGAGGTAACACCTCTCATCAGCCCGGCTAGCTTGACTCCAAGTCTTGTGGAGTGCCTGGGACCCACGTCTAGGCATCCCCAGCGCACTTAGGGCGGCAATTGCAAAAACAACAAGTGATGGACTGAATGTGGATAAATGTCACACACTCCCCCAGTCAAAAGATCTGGGCCTAAATCCATCGTTTTTTTGCACTCCACACCACCCTGGGTTAGACAATGGTGATATGCAAATCAGCTCTGACCCTGTTGCCCCATGGGAACAGTCCAGTCCGAACTACAAAAGCCATGTCCTTCCCAGAACGGAATCAAGCATCCGAGGACCGGACCGGTTTCGAGGTAACACCTCTCATCAGCCCGGCTAGCTTGACTCCAGTGGTGTGGAGTGCCTGGGACCCACGTCTGGGCATCCCCAGCGCACTTAGGGTGGAATTTGCAAAAACAACAGGTGATGGACCGAATGTGGATCAATGTCACACACTCAACCCAGTCAAAAGATCTGGGCCCAAATCCATCGTTTTTTTGCACTCCACACCACCCTGGGTTAGACAATGGCGATATGCAAATCAGCTCTGACCCTGTTGCCCCATGGGAACAGTCCAGTCCGAATTACAAAAGCCATGTCCTTCCCAGAACGGAATCAAGCATCCGAGGACCGGACCGGTTTCGAGGTAACACCTCTCATCAGCCCGGCTAGCTTGACTCCAGTGGTGTGGAGTGCCTGGGACCCACGTCTGGGCATCCCCAGCGCACTTAGGGCGGAATTTGCAAAAACAACAGGTGATGGACCGAATGTGGATCAATGTCACACACTCAACCCAGCTCGGATGCTTGATTCCGTTCTGGGAAGGACATGGCTTTTGTAGTTCGGACTGGACTGTTCCCATGGGGCAACAGGGTCAGAGCTGATTTGCATATCGCCATTGTCTAACCCAGGGTGGTGTGGAGTGCAAAAAAAGATGGATTTGGGCCCAGATCTTTTGACTGGGTTGAGTGTGTGACATTGATCCACATTCGGTCCATCACCTGTTGTTTTTGCAAATTCCGCCCTAAGTGCGCTGGGGATGCCCAGACGTGGGTCCCAGGCACTCCACACCACTGAAGTCAAGCTAGCCGGGCTGATGAGAGGTGTTACCTCGAAACCGGTCCGGTCCTCGGATGCTTGATTCCGTTCTGGGAAGGACATGGCTTTTGTAGTTCGGACTGGACTGTTCCCATGGGGCAACAGGGTCAGAGCTGATTTGCATATCGCAATTGTCTAACCCAGGGTGGTGTGGAGTGCAAAAAAACGATGGATTTGGGCCCAGATCTTTTGACTGGGTTGAGTGTGTGACATTGATCCACATTCGGTCCATCACCTGTTGTTTTTGCAAATTCCGCCCTAGGTGCGCTGGGGATGCCCAGACGTGGGTCCCAGGCACTCCACACCACTGGAGTCAAGCTAGCCGGGCTGATGAGAGGTGTTACCTCGAAACCGGTCCGGTCCTCGGATGCTTGATTCCGTTCTGGGAAGGACATGGCTTTTGTAGTTCGGACTGGACTGTTCCCATGGGGCAACAGGGTCAGAGCTGATTTGCATATCGCCATTGTCTAACCCAGGGTGGTGTGGAGTGCAAAAAAACGATGGATTTGGGCCCAGATCTTTTGACTGGGTTGAGTGTGTGACATTGATCCACATTCGGTCCATCACCTGTTGTTTTTGCAAATTCCGCCCTAAGTGCGCTGGGGATGCCCAGACGTGGGTCCCAGGCACTCCACACCACTGGAGTCAAGCTAGCCGGGCTGATGAGAGGTGTTACCTCGAAACCGGTCCGGTCCTCGGATGCTTGATTCCGTTCTGGGAAGGACATGGCTTTTGTAGTTCGGACTGGACTGTTCCCATGGGGCAACAGGGTCAGAGCTGATTTGCATATCGCCATTGTCTAACCCAGGGTGGTGTGGAGTGCAAAAAAACGATGGATTTGGGCCCAGATCTTTTGACTGGGTTGAGTGTGTGACATTGATCCACATTCCGTCCATCACCTGTTGTTTTTGTGAATATTTCTAAAGACAAGACATCCCACAGCCGGAGGAACCAAGCGGAAATAGGAGGCGGATGGGGTCGCTTCGAGTAGGAGGCAATGGACTGTCTTACTGCCCCCAATAAATGGATAAATAAATGTCAATCTGCGGAGGTCATGGCCTTTAGCATGTCAGGTTGAAGGCCCAAGATTGCTATGGACCGGGTAGAAGGGTTCGGGTAACCCACCACCTCTTTAATGAGACTGAGAACCTCCTTCCAAAACAGCGCCACACCCGGACAGGACAACCAAATGTGCAGGAAGTCCCCTCTATCATTCTGGCATCCCCAGCAGAGCGGAGAGGAGTTTGGGAATATCCGATGAAGACGGGTGGGGATATAATACCAATATGTCATTAGTTTATATGCTGATTCACGCTGAGGCATGCTTTGGTACACCTTGGGGATGTCCCTCCACAAGCGAACCCATTCCTCCGGGAAAACCTCAGTGGCCAGGTCAGAGGCCCAACTCATCTGGTAGCCATTTGGTGCAAGTTGTTGGAAATGTTGAAGGACGGAGTAGATTTTGGAGATCAAACCACTTGAGCCATCAAACATGCAAACCAAAGATTCAAAGCGAGTCGCTTCCTGGGTATATGTCTGAGAGCTAAGCCAATGTCGCACCTGTCAGTATTGCATACATGTGCTTTCCGCATCAACCAGACCGTAGGAGGCATCGCCATCGTACACAAGAGCACCATTCGCATCTCGACTGACTCCAGCATCACATTCAGCGCCGCCGAATACCTTCACTTCCAGATCCACACCGACCCCAAGACGACCCTCAGAGGCACCCTCATCTACAGACCCCCGGGACCACGTTCACAGTTCTGCGATGACATCACAGACTTCATCAGCCCACACGCCCTCCCCTCCACCCTCCACCACCCTCAGCCAGAACCCACCCGTCAGGACAACGGACCCTAACACAGCAGCCTGCAACCTCACGCAGTGACTGACCACAAGTGCTGACGACCTCGCCCCACTGAAGACCCAATCACCAGACCCAGATGCAAGAAGGCTCCCTGGTTCACCAACGAACTCAAGGACTCCAAGAAGGCCTGCCGCACCCTCGAGAAGACCTGGCTCCTCAACAAGACCACCGACAACATGACCGCCCTCAAACTCGCCACCCGCAGACATCACCAGCTCATCCGCACCACAAAGAAGAAATCTCTGAAGGAACGACTGGACAAGAACGCCCATGACAGCAAGGAGCTCTTCAAATCGTCAAGGAATTCTCCAACCCCAGCACCGACAACAACAACATCACCCCCTCACAGGACCTCTGCGACTCCCTCGCCTCGTACTTCCACAGCAAGATCTCCGACATCCACAACAGTTTCAGCGCTCAACCCCCGCACCCACCGGTCGAACCTACGCACCCAGCCGCCATCCTCCAGACATGGACCGAGGTGACCCCCGAAGACACGACAAGCATGATGAACACCATTGTTGGACAGGCCTCGTGAAGGGCCCGCTCCCTCCCCGCATGATAAGGCCCGGACGCCGGCTCTCCCTGTGCCCCCAGAAGAACCACCCCGGCAACCCACCGAAGCAACCCGCAACCCGTCCCCCAACGGGACGCCTGCTCCCGAACATCCCAGCATCGGCTGGCCCGGGCCTCCGTCAGCACCATTGCCCCGGCCCAGCCGCCATCTTTGGACACTACATCACAAGGTCGCGTGGCCTCGGCTCGACCCCAACCCTGGGCCTGGCCAGGCCCCGACATCGAGGCACCACCATCCACCATCATCCTAGCCTGCTGGCGCTGCCGCGGCCCTCCTTGTCGAGAACTATCATCCTAGCCTGCTGGCGCTGCCGCGGCCCGACCTTTCAGACCTCCGAGCTCGAGAATTGTGAGCTCCTTACGGAGACCCGGAGGGTCGGCCGAGTACAGGGGGAGAGGCCTCCGGTGAGGACCATCTCCAGCGATCGTACAGACAAGTAACTTCCCCCCCACAAATGGACACCACACAAGGATACGATCTGCACACTTTATATAGGATTCTTGAGGCAAGGTTATCAACGATACAGTGGGGGCAGGACACGAGGATCCTCCCAATTCTAGTCTCTGTAGGGTAAGGGGTAGCGGGACAGTCTTGGTACCGGCGGGGTACAAGGGCGGCCAGAAGGAGCTCACAATCCTCGAGCTCGGAGGTCTGAAAGGTCGGGCCGCGGCAGCGCCAGCAGGCTAGGATGATAGTTCTCGACAAGGAGGGCCGCGGCAGCGCCACAGGCTAGGATGATAGTTCTCGGTGAGGAGGGCCGCGGCAGCGCCAGCAGGCTAGGATGATAGTTCTCGGTGAGGAGGGCCGCGGCAGCGCCAGCAGGCTACGATGATGATTTCTTTGCAGAGGGGCCGCGGCAGCGCCAGCAGGCAAGAGCGATGGTTCACAAGGATGGGCCGCGGCAGCGCCAGCAGGTCCAGACGAAGATGCACGTTGCAGAGGGCTGCGGCAGCGCCAGCAGGCTTCGGAGATGGTTCACAAGGCAAGGCTGCGGCAGCGCCAGCAGTCCGTCAGGGATGAGTTCTTCAAGGTGTCTCTCGACTCCAGGATACAACTGCCTTCCTGCTCTGGAGCTGCCCCAGTTATAGGTCTGGCCTCCTTTGATGTCCGGACCCTCGCGCTTGGAGGTTGGGAGGTCCGGGATGAGGGAGTCCAGACACCCAGCAGGGGGGTGGAGCCAGCACCCGGGGAGGCCGGGGGCGATCGACACCTGGCGGGGGAGAGCCATCGACACTCCTTTCTCCCATTGACCTGCCAAGTGGTCTCTTCACCTCCTGGGTGGATGGTGGTGCCTCGATGTCGGGGCCTGGCCAGGCCCAGGGTTGGGGTCGAGCAGAGGCCACGCGGCCTCGTGATGTAGTGTCCAAAGATGGCGGCTGGGCCGGGGCAATGGTGCTGACGGAGGCCCGGGCCAGCCGATGCTGGGATGTTCGGGAGCAGGCGTCCTGTTGGGGGACGGGTTGCGGGTTGCTTCGGTGGGTTGCCGGGGTGGTTCTTCTGGGGGCACAGGGAGAGCCGGCGTCCGGGCCTTATCATGCGGGGAGGGAGCGGGCCCTTCACGAGGCCTGTCCAACAACCATCCACTCCAGATCGCAGACCGACCCGTGCCCCCACCACATCTTCAACAAAGCGGCCCCCACCATCGCACCCCATCTCCGAAACATCATCAACACCTCCTTCAACACAGCCACCTTCCCTGAGAGCTGGAAGCACGCCAAGCTCAGCGCACTACTGAAGAAACCAACAGCGGACCCGACCGACCTCAAAAACTTCCGCCCCATCTCGCTCCTTCCCTTCCCGGCCAAAGTCATCGAAAAGGTCGTCAACAAGCAACTGGCCGCCTTCCTCGAGACGAACGGATCCCTCGACCCATCGCAGTCTGGATTCAGAGCCAATCACAGCACCGAAACCGCCCTCATCGCAGCCACTGACGACATCCGAGCCCTGCTCGACAACGGTGAAACAGCGGCACTCATCCTCCTTGACCTCTCCGCTGCATTCGATACTGTTTGCCACCGCACCCTAGTCCAACGACTCAACGACACCGGCATATAGGGGAAGGCCCTGGACTGGATCACCTCATACCTCTCCGGAAGAACACAGAGAGTACGCCTCCCGCCGTTCCGCTCGGAGGCCACCGAAGTCATCTGCGGCGTCCCGCAAGGATCATCGCTCAGCCCCACTCTCTTCAACATCTACATGAAACCACTAGCTGCCATCGCTCGCAATCACAACCTGAACATCATTTCCTACGCCGATGACACCCAGCTGATCCTCTCCCTCACCAAAGACCCCGACACGGCCAAAGTGAGCCTTCACAAAGGGATGAAAGACGTCGCCGAATGGATGAACAGCAGCCGCCTAAAGTTGAACACGGACAAGACAGAAGTCCTCATCCTGGGATCATCGCCCTCCGCATGGGACGACTCCTGGTGGCCCCCAGCCCTAGGCACCGCACCCAAGCCAACAGACCACGCACGCAACTTGGGCATCATCCTGGACTCCTCCCTATCGATGACCAGACAAGTCAACACCGTCTCCTCATCTTGCTTCCACACACTCCGCATGGTCCACAAGATCTTCCAATGGATTCCCACTGAGACAAGGAAGACGGTCACCCAGGCCCTCATCACCAGCAGACTGGACTATGGAAACACCCTCTACGCCGGAACAACAACCAAGCTTCAGAAGAGACTCCAGCGCATCCAGAACGCCTCCGCCCGACTCATCCTGGACGTCCCCCGACGCAGCCACATCTCGAGCCATCTGAGAGACCTACACTGGCTCCCTGTCAACAAGAGGATCACGTTCAGACTCCTCACCCACGCACACAAATCCCTCCACGACCTGGGCCCTAGGTACCTCAACGACTGCCTGACCTTCTACACGCCCACCCGCCAGCTGCGATCGGCGAACCTCGCCCTCGCTGTCGTGCCTCGCATCCAGAGAGCCACCGCCGGAGGAAGATCCTTCTCCTGCCTAGCGGCTAAGACATGGAACTCCCTGCCCGTCCACCTGCGGCTGACCCAGGACCACCTCGCCTTCAGGAAACAGCTCAAGACCTGGCTGTTCGAGCAGTAGCAGACCCCCCTCCCACGCGCCTTGAGACCCTTCCGGGTGAGTAGTGCGCGATATAAATGCCATGACTGATTGATTGATTGATTGATTTCCGAAATATGGAACATTTGTTTGCACTGATCAAGGTACAAAGAGTGGCGCCGTGAAAGAAATCCTGAATGACCCATTGACCCTCTACAGTCCATGCATCAAAAGCCCTAGGGTGCAGCGCTGGAGGGAACTCAGGGTTACGCGCTAGGGGGGTATTAGAAAACTTTGTGAGGCCCTGAGGCACTGCTAATCTGTCCCAAATCTCCAGGACCATTCGCGTTAGAGTGGCTATGTAGGCACTGAGAGGGCGAGCCCCTCGGGGAAGCCAGGCTAAGTCCCACAAGGGTCAACAGGACACTGCCCGGTCCATGTGGAACCAGTGCTTTTCACTTTCAGGGACAATACATTCAGATATGAACCGGAGATGGCAAGCCCAATAATATTCCAGCAGATTGGGGCAGGCAAGGCCACCCCGAGATCTGGGAAGCATGAGAATTTTGTGGGAAAAGCGAGGGGGGATTTCCCCCATATTAATTTGGTAAAGTCGCGCTGCAGGGCTAGAATATCTGCTGGAGGTATAGGAGTAGGAAGAGATTGGAAGAGATAAAGAATTTTTGGAAGAAGGGACATCTTGAAGGCATTGAGTTGCCCCAGCCAAGCCAGGGGAAGACCTTCTCATCTGCGTATTTTCAGGCGAACGGATTTTCGATATCTTGGCCAATTGGATGAGGTCCAAGTCGTGAGTGTGGGAGTCAGGTCCAGTCCCAGGTAGTGGATGGACGTATCCTTCCATTGCACCGCGCCTGGAGCAAGTTCCACAGCCCCTGGACCTCCAGGGCGGAGAGTGTAAGATTAAGAGCCTGCGACTTCGCAAAATTGATCAGGTAATCAGAGGCTGCTTCAAAGGACCCAAGAAGCGTAGCCATCACAGGGAGGGAAGTCGAGGGGGAAGACAGGGATAAGAGAAGGTCATCGGCGAATAGCGAGGCCTTGTGCTCCGTGCCCCCATAGAAATACCGAGTATTTCTTGGCTGCAGCATATGGCATTAGCCAGGGGTTCAACCACAAAGGCGAAAAATAAGGGGGAGAGTGGGCACCCCTCACGAGTGCACGATGTATAGGAATAGCGGCCGTGGTGGAACCATTAAAAAGGATGCGAGAAGTGGGTTTCGCATAGGGGGCCATTAATTTCGAAATAAACCCAGGCCACAGATAAAACATTTTAAGAATTTGCAGCAGATGTCTTATTCGCCAGAGCGCCTGCATCAATATGGGTTGCGTGAGGACTCATGCTTTGTGAGGTGTGGGGTGGAGATTGCAGACTTTATGCAAAAAACTGAGGCTGCAAAAATGTGTTAATATTGGGGAAGTGTGACGCAACTTCTTTCACAGATGATTATGGAGGAGGTCAAATGCACACCGCAGGTGTGTCTATTGGGCCTGCTGAAAGCAATTCAACTGAGCTATCATAAACTGGTAGCTATTGCGCTATTATTGGCCAGGAGACTGGTAGCAAAAAACGGGGGTGGGAAGGCGGTGCTGACAGTGAAGGCATGGCTTAAAGATGTTGTGTATTGTAAAGATCAGCTGGATGTTTAT
Organism: Lissotriton vulgaris; assembly: GCF_964263255.1. NCBI lineage: Eukaryota > Metazoa > Chordata > Amphibia > Caudata > Salamandridae > Lissotriton > Lissotriton vulgaris. The sequence continues at coordinate 951,541,248 of NC_141698.1, forward strand.
ACTGAGGAGCTTCCAATCGCATCTAGGCTGCATAATATTTGGAGCCCTGTAACGACATACCTACTGAGGAACCCTAAAGTACCAGGTCCGTGGTTGGAGACTGGGGGGGGATGCAGGGTGCTGACAGAACTGCTGGGGGGATGCTGTCTCTCTAGGGGGACGGTAGAAGGGTGCACATTATATTAAATGTACTGTTTGATATGACCAAGAATGCACGGTGAGTTATTAACTGCGTGGCATTGTTAAGTTGAGGGAATACATTGAATATATATGTAATATTTACGGATGTACTGATAAAACTCAATAAAAAAATATGTTGCATTTGTTTAATGAGACCTTAGCTAGAGCATATATTAACTCATTTAGTCTATAGTCAACCAGGGGGATTTCTCTCAGTTAGCGTGCGTTTAGATGAATACATCCTCGTGATATCTACAAACAGGCTTTTCCAAAGACAGGAACAAGGATCTATATTTTCATGACAGCATTTCTGCAAGGAATGTTTAAGTTTTCACCAGATTCCAATTGTATGACATTGCAATATCCATGTTTCTGATGACAAATTGTTCACCACTGAAAAACTATACATATATAGTACTTGTACATTATTATATCTTTAGACATTGTTCAGTATTGCCACGGTACACTTCATCCTGAAGTAAGACGGGTCATAATTTGGACATCATTTTTTGCTGCTCGCTGCTGTACTGATTTAAGTGTCTCAAGAACAGTCATTATTTTGAACAATCTTCCAAATACTGTAGAGTAAATGCTAAAACGTTATATCGGGCTCAGTTCTGCAATTTAAGAGTAACACTTCTGACAGAATAAAAGCATTTTCCTTTTTAAAAAATCTATAACAGAGTTCCTTTTTAAGATTAATGCACCTTTATTGGACGTCTACTGTGACATATTTTGTGAGGACGTGATAAACTTAACTAACATTGGTCAGAGATATGTGACATACAAAAGGCAAAAACAGAGTTACAAGAACCCTTAACAATGCGCAGTGCACTAATGTATGATAGGTCTTCCCTGCCTACAGGTATTTAAAGCAGACAGGGATGGTTTGGCATTTCCTGGCCGCAGCTAAGCATGGACTCTAGAGAACACTTCGAAACTACAGTCTTATAATATGTGGCTGAAAGACATGCATGATATGGCAGGTATGAAAAAAGGTAATTTACAGGACACAGGATATGTTGTTGTTCAATAGAGAATTGTGTTATAAAAAAGAATTGTATGCAATATTAAGTTTATATGGTTTATGCAGAGGAATAGTTTTGCTCAGCACTAACGAACAAAGCCACTTTGGATACTGTAAGGTGTGCTATGAATACAAAGGTAACATCCGCAATTTTTGACAAATCATTAGAAAAAAGATTAGAAAAGTGAATACAATTTGTTAGGTATATATGAAATATACTTCACTGATTTTCTTGAATAAATAGTTAAAATTGAAAACCACGTTGTTAGCTTAGATACAAACAAACATTCAAGCACAGGTATAAAAAAATATGATGTATGAATGAACATCCCTATCTGCCTGATCAGATATGCCAGTGCTTCTTCTCTGTGAACTGTAGTTCCTATTGCAGTTTTGTTTTGGCATTTTCTGTTGAGTCTAAGATCCCATGAGACCATCAGATTGCAGATATTGTCCTTCTCAGGTCCTCATTCTCCTCTGCCCCTTTAGTCTCAATGGGTTACTCCGTTCAACTTCCATTCCATAACTCCTGGATGGTGGCCCCGGTATAGTGTTTTGAGGTGCAACAGCGGCACCGCAGCTATTAAACGTGCTTTCTAGATTAGGTCCAGTGATGGGCAAATGGGCATGTATGCAAACGGATGATAAATGACAATCGACTTAGGTGTGCCTGTTGCTAGAATAACCCTTGACTGAGCATGAACATTTGATAGTGAGTTCAAGATGGACAAAAGCTGCTGTTCACAGAAATACAGTGACTGGGGACGCCCGAATTCCCACTCCGCCACGCTCTGCTTCTTACTTTTTCTACAGCCTGTCTGGGAGAATAGGCCCCACCCAAGCTTTTCCCGGCCTGCCCACTGAAGGAGGGAGACTCAAACCAAGCTGGTTTGATTTTCACATTTGAATAATTCACAAGCTATGAATTAGTACTAGACTGCGACCCAACTTCAAAGGACAAGAAATATGCAGGACCTCCACTTCAGTTCAAGGAAGTGTTCCATCAGTGTTTAACAGGTCTCTCTAGACGATGCAGTGGTGATTCCATAATGTTTTGATAAATGTTAGTTGGTAGCACTCCTTACAACCCAGCTTTCCTTCCTATCCTTTCTGCTGTCGACTGACTTCCCTAGTGGAAGCCAAATTGCCTAGAAGAAGGCCATATCTTCACCATAAGAAGGATTTCCCAAAAACCAACATCAATTATAGGTGAGTAGAGTGTTGGCCCATTTAGTGAGTTCACTCTCTCCATACTCTATTTTTAGGTCGAGCCTAAACAGAGCTTGGGTTGTAGGCGATCTGTTGGATCGACTTTGTGGGGTCTGACTCCTCCTTTGCTTGGTGTTGCCTTTTGTGTTTGTCATTGAAAAATGAAAGTGTGAAAATTGGCTGATGCTTGGTGCATGTCCCAACTTTCCCTGCACGTTATCTCCCATGGAGTATTGCCGCAGGAACGAGCAGGGATGCACACCAGCTTGAGTGCTTTTATATTCTTTTTGTTTACAACTGTTGCAACTCAGCATGGTGAGCTGTATCTTTTATTATGAGAGTGTGCATTTCATTTTTTCTGTAGTCGCCTTCTGCTCTCTCCCTCACCCTTTCCCTCACTCCTGTTTACTCATTCCTCACTGTCTCCCCTGCCTCTATCACTTACTGATTTGCTTTGTGCCCATCACTAATTCAACAGGCTCTATCTGCCTGGCTTGTTTCTTGTCACCACTCCCTCTGCTCCCGTTTGGCTTGGTTTGTTCCTGTACCCTCCCTCTGCCACAGCTCTGGCTCCTTTCTCCCACTTTTTCCTGCACTTCATAATGACTTTTACCGAAACCCCATGCCTTTTCCATTTTCATTTCATCCTTTGACCTTTCGTTTTTTACGCCCTTTCATGTTTTACCTCTCTTTCTTTCGATCTTTTTTCTCCACTTTTTTATTTTTTATTTTCTCTTTCCAGGCTAACCAGTAGTCCTGAGAGGTCAGCTCCACTCTGTTCGTGGAGTTTTCTGAGTTTTCCGCACTCCGTGCTCCGCGGAGCTCGCCGAGTTCAGAAAACTCCACTCTCCATAGTGCAGCAACGTTTTTTCGCCACTCGTGTTCCCGAGTGGTAAATTTCGCAAGCACAAGCTGCCGCTCGGTTAGAATTTCAACCCAAGCACAACCAGATCAGAACTGCACTCCGCCACTTGCAGAACTTTGCAGAGTTTTTTTTCACTTTGCGGAGTTCTGCATAGTGAAACTCAGCAAACTAGGCCCAGGCCTGCTAACCAGCTTGCTTGTGTGTAGCGCTCATACCAGCAAAGCTGTCGTGGACTCTGACACACAGCCTGTGATGCTGTGAATGCGCTTATTTTTACAGTCTTTTGCTTTTCGGAGCTTGGACATCTGAAAAGCGTTTGACAGTGGAAGGACTTTTAAATCCACATTAACGGACGAGTATGGGCTGACCACAGTCTTAAACATATGTTATAAACATTGTCAAACTAAACACCCAGACATGCACAGAAAAAAGGGTGCACATTCACTTGCAGACATTTCAGAAACACAAACTGGTGTACACGCATATACAAAGGTGCACTTTCACACCTGCACTTATGAGCATAGAGCACTCACACACACACAAACATCACAGATGCACACACAGTAACAAATAGATTCTCATGCACAAACAAACATGTTCAAACATTGTAGATTCAAGTATCCTACCTCCTGCCTCACATACACACAGACAC